>NC_090928.1:154632609-154935639 GCF_040938575.1 Ambystoma mexicanum
CAAGGCCCCGAAGGAGAAGGCCAAGTAGGACAAGGTATCCGACACAGCCAAGATGGAAATGGCCAAACCGGACAAGGGATCCAGCCTTTCCATGAAGGCCCAGGTGCACCAGGCGAAACCATCACCCTCCCTCGAGATGGTGGTGGCGTCGCTTTCGAAAAGCCGATGGCCAGGGTGTCTCTTCCTCCCAGGCAGGTGGCTTTGAGTAAGCAAGTTGAGAAAACCCCAGAGAAGAGGATTCTGGATCTCAGTCTGAGACCGATGCCTCTGGACCAGAAGAAAGGGGGGGGGGGCGTGGAAGGCCTCCGGGATATGGACATTTCTTCGGCTGATGCGGATGAGATCATTTCTGTCCACACCGTCCAGGAGGGCAATTACGACGAGGGAAACACCGGGGAGTCACCCCACGGTGGGGGTGACGACAATGGGGTCACCATCTATGGAGGCTACGACGAGGGGCCCCAGGAGACTAGCACCCTTGTACCCCAGATGCCACAAAGAGACCGGTCACTGGACAACCTCTCGACCCTCCACATGCTGGTGTCTGAGATACAGAGGAGGATGCCGATGACCCCTCTGCCCGCTCCGCCTGCTCCTCCTATGGCACCAGTGCTGGCCGCCCCGTTAACACCGGGGGAGACTCCAGCCAAGAAGAGCAAGAGGCACCCTGTTCCTCCATACCACCCATCGCCCCACTGTCCACCTCACCTCTCCCCCCAAGGGAGACGGAGTCAGGCATAGCAACAACAGGCACGGATGACGACGGCGGGATTGGGACCTCCCATCACCTCTGCCCAGAGCCTCTCTGCCGAATGAGGTGGGATCCTTCCAAGCGAAGATCGCCCGAGCATCAGAGCTTTTCCAGCTCACGCTGGAGGAAAGGAAGAAGTAAGGCTTCTTATATCAGCGCCGGGAGCGAAGAGGAAGACCATCCTTTCGGTCCCTCTCCTGGACGACGTTTGGGACGAAGGGCTGGCTCTGAAGAAGAACCCCTGTACAGCCCCAGTGAATAGAGACCGGCTGGGTAAGAAGTACAGGATGCCGGACTCTGCACCCAAGTGCTTATGGTCTCAACCATCACTGGACTCAGTGGTCTCAGCGGCCACCAGGAAGAAATCGCCAGGCTCGGTTGCCTCCTCCTCGTCCACCCCTCCAGACAACAAGGGAAAGAAGTTGGATTCGATGGGTAGAAAGGTTATCTACCCGGCAGTGAACACCGTCAAGACTGCCAACACCCTCACAATCGTGCCCAGATACGACCGGGAGCTGTGGTTTGAATTGGCTCCACTGCTGGACTTCCTCCCCGATGACAAGTGAGTTGATGCTTTGGAGATCCTTCAAGAAGAAGAGATGGCATCGGACGACACCATCACAGTAGCCCTGGACTTCGCAGACACCAGTTTCCGCAAGATGGGAAATGGAGTTTGTCTTCGGCATCGTGGCTGGCATAAGGCCACCACCTTTAGACAGGAGGTTCAGACAAGGGTTTTGGACATGCCTTTTGACGGGAACAACCTGTGCCGGAAGGCTGTTGATGAATCTCTCCAGGCCAACAAGAAGAAATGGAGATGGCATGTGCTCTAGGCACCCTACAGCAATGACAACCTTCCTTTCGTTCCTCAGGAGGGAAGTCTATCTGCTCTTCAAAGGGTTTCAGGGGGGCTCATCCTCTTACCACCAGCCCTCCTGTTCCTCAACCCAGGAAGCCAACAGGGGTCTCTCCAAAGCCTTCGGGGTCAGTCGTCGTCTTTGTCAGGGACCGCAAGGCTGCCTGTTGGGATCCAAGCAAGATTGAACAAGACAGGACATTTGGGCCCCCACCCATGCTCCCCGGTGGGAGGCCGGCAGGCGAACTTCGTTGGCATGTGGGAGACCACCGACACATGGGTGCTGGACACTTTCGCCCATGGACACACCTTAGAATTCCAACGGAAGTGTCTGCGAATACCACTGGTGGCCCAGCGGGAAAACCACATCCCTCAGATGCTGCTGGAGGTTCAGCCCATTTTACAAAAGGGGGCGATAGAGCTGGTTCCACGTCGACTCCAGGTCTCTGCACTATACTGAAGGTACTTCCTCGAAAGAAAGAA
Organism: Ambystoma mexicanum; assembly: GCF_040938575.1. Lineage (NCBI taxonomy): Eukaryota > Metazoa > Chordata > Amphibia > Caudata > Ambystomatidae > Ambystoma > Ambystoma mexicanum. Next base: position 154,634,700 of record NC_090928.1, read on the forward strand.
GACCGGGGCTGGAGTCCGATTCTCGACCTACAACGGCTAAACAAATACATAAAGTCCCAGAAGTTCAGGATGGTCATGGTGCAGCATGTGCTCGGCCAGCTGGAGGAGGGGGACTTTGTGTCGTTGTTGGATCTGCAGGACACTTACTTCCATGTCCCCATACACAAAGGACACCACAAGTTTCTGTGCTTCACCGCTCAGGGGAAGCATTATCAGTTCAAGGCCCTTCCGTTCGGGCTGAAGTCGGCACCAAGAGTCTTGACCAAGTGCTTGGTGCCGGTGGCGGCCCATCTGCGACTGCAAGGGATTCACGTTTATCCCAACCTGGACGACTGACTCATACGGGCAAAGTCAAGGGACACCTCCGTCGAACACAAGGAGTGGACTGTCCATCTACTGATGGTTCTCAGTGAACTATGCGAAATCCTGCTTAACTCCAGCGCAGGACACTCTTTCATGGGATCCAAGCACAACACAGTGTCATGCCTGGTGTTACCATCGGAGGAAAGGATATAGGTCATCCTGGCAAAGGTGCAACGGCTGTTAGCACTGAAGATCACCACAGTGAGGACCATGTCATCTTGCATTTACCTGATACGGCTCTGCAGGCTATGGATGCAGACGCTACAGAAGTTCCTCGATGCACGCTGGGTCCAGGTGTCGGGAAGCTTCCAGGACAGGATCACGCTTGATGAGGAGTACTAATGAGTAATCCGATGGTGGGACGTATGCTCCAATATCTCCAGAGGCACATATTTCTAGAGCCCCCCTGTACCAGGAGATGGTCACGACGGATGTGTCTCTGGAAGGATGGGGAGCCCACACTGGACGTCTTCATGCCAGAGGCCTGTGGCTGCCGTAAGAGAAGACACTACCCATAAATGTTCAGGAACTAGGGGCAGTGTTTTGGGCCCTCAAGTCGTTTCTCCCATCCATCAAGGGCAAAGTGGTAAGGGTCTTCACTGACAATACCACAACAATGTTTTACATCCAGAAGCAGAGGGGCACCAGATCCCAAGCGCTCTCTGGGGAGGCGCAGGACTTGTGGCACTGGGACATCGCCCAAGGGATGTTTCTCATTCCATTCCACCTGGCAGAAGTAAAGAACACCCTCGCCAACTCTCGCAGCAGGGAGCTACGCTCTTGCCACTAGTGGAAGCTTCAGCAGGACCAAGTGGACCACCTGTTCGACAAATGGGGCAATCCCCAGATCAATCTGTTTGCAACAGCGATGAACACCAAGTGCCAGAGGTTCACCAGCAGGTTTCCCCAGCCAGGGAGCATAGGGGACGCATTCTCATTCCCCTGGGACGGCCTTTTTCTGTATACGTTCCATCCATTGACGTTGCTTCTTTGAGTCATCAATTAACTCAGACGGTGCCATTGCAGGATGATCCTCATTGCACCAGCATGGCTGAGGTATATCTGGTACCCGGACCTTCTCAGCATGTCGGCATCCCCTCCAGTCAAGCTGCCAGTGGTCGCAGATCTTCTCGCCAGGGAAGAAGGCACAATTCTGCACCCCAACCCAGTATCACTGAACCTGAAGGCCTGGCTTCTGCAGCATTAGGGTTTGGGGGTTACGACCTTCCAGCGGACTGCAAGGAGGTACTCGCCAAGGCCAGGGCATCATCTACTTTTTAAATTCTATTGACAAAAATCAAAGAGATTTGCAATTTGGTGCCGTTCTCAGAAGATCGACCCGCTGAGGGTCACGGCCCCTCAGGTACTGCCATATTTGCTGTCGTTGGCTAAATCGGGGCTGGCTCACGCCTCCAACAAGGTTCATCTGGCGGCTATCTCCTGGTACACCAGAGCCCCAGGACGACCCTCCTTGTGGTCGCACCGGTTGGTCAAGGAATTCATCAAGGGACTGTTCTGCTTGTTCCCACCGGTGAAGGCTCTGGCCCTGGCGTGGAAGCTCAATGTGGTACTTACTATACTCAAGGGAGCCCCGTTCAAGCCTATGCATTCTATTTCACTCAAGTTTCTGTTGTGGAAGACAGCTTTACTCGTAGCCATCACCTCTGCATGATGAGTGGGTGAGATACAGGCCCTATGCTGTAAACCACCTTACTTGACTTTTCACAAGACGAGGGTGGTGCTGCAGAGCCACCCCTCCTTCATGCCTAAGGTGCCATCAGACTCTTATCTAAACAAGCCCTTTGTGTTACTTGTGTTTTTTTCCGACGCTTTCGTCGCCGGCTGAAAGGACTTTGCAGTCGCCGGATGTGTTAGAGCATTGAAGATTTATGTGGCCCGCACAAAGAGTTTCTGGAAAACTTCTCATCTTTTTGTGCACTTTGGTCCTGTGAACCATGGGAAGGCCCTGTCCAAGACTTCCATTTTCAGGTGACTTTCTGGCTGTATCAATCGCTGTTACCGGTTGACAAACCGACTGTTGCCTGGCTGTTTGATAGCCCATTCTACCAGAGTGATCGCTGCTACTACGGTGTTCCTGTATGGTGTGCCCCTGCTGGACATCTGCAGGGCTGCTACATGGAGGTCAACACAAAATTCTACTGCTTCGACATGGATAACAGGAGGGAGGAGTCCAGAGTCAGCCAAGCAGTGCTCCGCAACCTGTTTGCTTGAAGGTGAGCCTGTGAGGAGGTACGAGATTGCTTCTATTGAGCCTTGCCACCTCCTGTGGTTGTGCATGTGTGTACTGTTATGTATTATTTATTCATGAGCATGTGAATCCATGCCAGACCCCATGCTGGAGATGGAATAAGTTACTTAACTATAACTGTTGTTTTCCAGCATGGGTCTGGCATGGATTCACATTCGAACCCTCCCGTCTGCCCCTCTGCGGCGCTTGGTTCAACTGCCACTTTACGTGATACCAAATCTGAATATGGCTGCCAGAGGAGGGTCTTAGGTAGAGGGCAGTCATTGGCTAGGGGCAGTGTGACCCAGAGCTCAGTGATTGGTTTATAGGAGAAAGACAGTTTGGAAACAAATGTTTTTTCTATTACTGAGGATTCCCTGCCTGACGACGGGGAATATTCATGAGCATGTGAATCCATGCCAGACCCATGCCGGAGAACAGCAGTTACAGGTAAGTAACCTGTTCCACTCCTACCATAAGTAAAACAGTATGTTGCAAGTCACATATAAAGGAATGGAGCCTCAGCCTTGTTCCTCTTTTTGGGACCATAAATTCTGGGAGACAAATATCCTTTAAACAAATGGCAGGGGTACATCTTCTGGGTACATTTTCCCATATATATAGCCTTTTCAAATATTTTGGGGTATACATCGCTGAGCAACCCGATAAATCTTACATTGAGAAAGAACAAAAAATAAAATAGCTTGCTCTTTGGGTTGCAGATCATTCAGGAGCACATCCATCATATTTTAGCTCCCTTTGCCATGCCTGACGAGAATATTAATTGACACATCACTTTGTTACAGGCCATACATGTAGTCCATTCCACAATACCCAGCTAATCCATTTTGAGCATGAGTGCCAATAGCAATCATTGTCAAGTTTTTTGTTGTTTGTTATTTGAAATGTTCAATGAAACAGAATGTATACAAATTATAAATATTGTCCATTCTACAAACATCACGTATGCATAAACATAGATAAACACATTCCACCATGAGTAAAATAAATCATGAAACATTTCTTGAAACTATTTGCCTCTATAGCACTAAAAAACTGATTTCCTTTGTGACAACAAAACAATCTGGGAAGAATGGAACAATATACATTTCACCTCATGAAAATCTCAAGGAGAATGCAACAAAACCACCCTGAACCCCCAAAAAATTATTTGAAACATGTTTCATCTGAAAAGGAAAACTTAAAAACATAAACAATAAAAAGAACATGTTCTTAATCTTGTTTCCACCAAACACCATGTAAACCTTTTAAAAATGTGTCAATTGAATACATACCAGGAAATCGACTAGTACATTGAAGAAAAAAGCCCCTTCAGGACCTGGAGTTGTTCAATGTCCATGCCAGCTCCTTGTATCCTCCAAATTTGAACACAATGTGGGCTTTTCTTACACTCAACGCCAGAAATTAAATCTAGACGCATCTCTTTTGGTATCACATAAAAAAGAAAGGTCTTAACTGGGCACCCATAATGTTAATATGTATGCATGTATATATGTGTCAAAATGTCAAAATATGTTTTTACAAATGTCAAAATAAATAAATATGTATTTATGTACGTGTATATTATGTCTGTCTTAAGCAGTGAGGTGTGGCAGATTATCTATCTGGGATATTTTCCTTGAAGAGATGCTTCTTCTGCCCAATTACAGGTGGGAATCAGTCTTATGCCAGGAGGATTATTGCTCCATGTTCTCGGTGCATATTTGGAGAAGGCTTAGGTTGTGATATTTTCCTCTTTTTGGTTCTTGGTTTACAGACTGGCAAGCGAGTAATCAGAGGCCACTTGTGGCTAATGTCTGATTGGTGATGCTGGCTGACTTGAAGGTGATGACATCCTGGAGCGGCAGACATTGTAGTTACCTCAGGAAAGTGGTAATGTGGTCATTCTTCCTCCATCTTTTTATGAGACATCCTATTCTATGCAGAATGATCCTCAGGGTAGACCAGAGATTTGTCGGGCCACAGACATTGGAGACCATTCAGGTGAGCAACACTAGTCTTTGGACAGTGGTCCTAAAGTCTGCTTTAGAGGTGGTATGGCTTGCTTTTCTGCAGGAGGAAAAATTGGAACCATACAATGATACTCTTCATGTGTATGTTATACTTGCAGGAGACCTTTCAGTCTAAGTACAATTGTACTGATAGTGGGGTTGGTGATGTGGAGGAACGCTTTGTCTCAGAACAGTAAAAGTAACTCATCAAGAAAGTCTCAATGCTAAAATGACTGTCCTCATTCCAATATTTGAAGTAAAATCATCTTTCCAAGTCTTTTTCCACACAGCGCCATGCTTTCTCACTTCTTGTAGGAAGTATTCCTACATGCACCAATCAACATCTGGTATTAAAACCATATTCTGTGATACCAACTTGTTATGAGTTTACCCGAGGCAGTCTCGACGCTAAAAAAAAACAACACAATTATGTGATCCAGTGCACCAATGCCACATTTTCTGTTTTTCTTCACAGATCACCATATTATCTTCAACATCTCTTTATGATAGATGTATATTCAATTCTCTCTCATCTTCCTTACATGCTCTTCGTACAAAGGGGCAATCACCCATAATGTGACTCATAGAAACCTCCTTATCACATCCATTGCTGAGACATATGGGACTAGAAGACAATAATAATCAGGACATGGTCCCTCTTACAAAGGAAACCTTATGAATGACCTTCTGCACAAAACCAGTTGTGTATTATACAGGCGCAGGTGGGAAACCAACTTTCAGACCACCTTTGCCTGGTTGGTAGTTCCTAACACGTTCAATTTTGGATGTCCTATTCAGATTAAATGAACAAAACAATTGTATTTCTGTCACATACAACTTTTTTAACAAAGCAACCAAATAAGGTGCCTTCTTGTCAAAAGATAAGAACAATTAAAGGTATTTGACTCAAAAATCACCTTTGCCAAATCGGTTCTATGTAATTTCATTGTAGAGATTCGGTTGCAGCCAAATCCACCGATTTTATTTTTCTTCTTTTGGGCCATTTTACCACAAATATATGTGGGGAAGGCCCCCCCCACATCTCCCCTTGTCCCGCCCACCTTATGTAGTACCCTTAGCCACCCCCCACATATATTTGTGCCAGAATGAGACTGAAAAAATGCGATGAATTTGGCTGCGACAAAATCTACAGCGATGAAACCTCCCAATCCCTGCCAAATGTTTGAGAGGTCTTCTACTGAGAACAAGAAAGGGCCAATAACTTGCTGTATGGAATGTTTTCTACGCCGAATGGTCTTCAATCACCTATTTGACCCCCTGGCATACCAGAGGAGACACTTCCATTTATATGCAGGTCTGGCCCACCCACAAGGATAGTCTAGATCAATAAATGAAAATGATTTGTTATTTATATAGAATCTTTGCCAAAGCACTGTACATAGAGCATTTACATTCAATTATCAAACAACAGAAGTTGGTACTCACTTATCAACCTCAGAATTAGAAACGGCTAAGTTACCCTTGCCTGTTTTTAAACCTACAACCTGCAGATCATACACAGATCACAGCAGTGAGCACTCAACCAGCTGAGCTATCTTATTGGCAAATGCAAGCTAATTCTTTTCTGAACAAGAACACCAACAGCAGCCTTAGATTGGTGTTTCTGGCATGCTGGGTATTTTCAGTGAGGTACAGCTAAAAGTCAGCATCTCCCTGCACACAGGGAGCTATGGCACCATGATATTATATGATATGATAGGTTATTTATAACACACTTAATACACAGAGGTTTCTAAGCGTGGACCCGGGGATTGAACTTGTGTTGCTCCGTGTCATCTTGCTTCCAAGGCGAGCATGTTTCCCCTGAACTATTCTTCCATGACTGAATTATCCTAACTAACATAGGGAGGAATCCCAACAATTTCCAAATTTGCTAAACAATGGGAGAGCCCCTCTTCTGAGGACAAAGTCCAATGACCTGCAAAATCAGGTTGTCTTCTTCTGAGATGAGTGATGAAGAAAGGGGCCACATGGGGAATTAAGGGGTGAGAACCCAGGGGTAGGTAGCATGCACTAGCATGACTCAAGTGGGGAGGCCTTCTGAAAGTAGTATTTTCAATGTTTGCCTGCATCTGAGGTGGTTCTGCTATAATCTTAATTTGGTGAAGATTGTCCAAGGCCATGGAACCAGCCATCCTGAATCTGAAACCTTAAGTGTTATAGTTTGTATTTGGCTATTTGGTCAATGTTGCTGTTTATTGATCCCAAGCTTCTTGTTTAAACCTACTGGTGCAGTTCTTCTGCAAGGTACCAGGGCCTGTTTAGTCTTATCACATTTTGGACTGTGCAGAGGAGTTTGAATTTGATCCTCTGTTATGGAGGGAGATAAAAAAGGCTTTTCAGGACCAGGGAGATGTAACACCTCCTTTCGTTGGCCCAGTATCATTCTTACTGCCATTTTCTGGACCAGTTGGAAGAAGTATTGATTTGGGGTGACCTACATCCAAGCCCTTTCCCTAGACCAATTTTGACAGGACTACTGCCTGCATAATCTTCACTCTATTAGGGAAAAATAAGAAAGTAAGGATTTTCCATAGTCAGTGGCATTGGTAGTGTGCACACTTCACTGGGGCAGTTTGGGATGCACTGCCCCTTTTGGTGTGGGGCCAAGCCTGATTTGCATATGGTCTTTTGTAATGGCTTGGCAGGCAATGAATAATGGTCTGGAGGGTTGCCCAGAGCAATGCCACAGATTAGGAATTGCTTTGGGGATGAAATTACAGGATGACATTAAGAACTGGATGCAGCATGGGGAAGGACTGTTGGTCAGACTTTCCCTGAAACACATTTGTATAGCACAGAGTGCAGGTGATGAGATGCTGTTGATATTTGTCCTGTAAAATGAAAAACATCTATACATTGGACTTTCTTGCTGGATCAAAGAGATGTATTCTCCTACACAATTCAAGTCATGATGGTGCTGCTGGAAGTGGTGGAGTTGCTGCTGTGACTGCCACATCAGACATTGTGCCCATTTAGATATGACAGACTGCCTCTAAAATACTCTGTACAAATGGAGAAAAGTGCCTTTGTCCTTCTTTCCTATCTCAGTAACTATGGTACTATCCTCCTCCTTCTTCTTCTCTGTGGTGTTAGTTTCCAATAGCATGTGTTATGGGTACCTCCATTTATTGAAATGAGTCATCACCTTTATCCTGGTCCCCTTCATCATCATTATCTTCAGACATGTCATATGTGTATGGAGTTGTATGACAACAGGAACATGCTCCTACCACATCTATACACGTGTTTTGTCTGGGGATTCATACAAGCTGTAACTCTGCTCCCCTGCTGAACCAAGGAGAGTGGGTTAAACCTGTTCAGCATTCCTCCCTCTCCACCTGCCTACAATAGGAGCTCTGAACATGTAGGCACTTGAAATTGTCACTTTCCTGTAACTACAGCAAGTTGTCACACAGCAGATTCAGTTATAGACACTTAATATAATCTTATCCTGCATTCTGAGAATTATAAGGATGTCTGTTTAGCTACTAATAACTAGCTGTACCTAATAACTAGTGATAACCACTGATGTTAGGCACACTAATTTGCATTCACTGATTGCCTACCAATACAGTACTTATTGCAACTAGTATTTGGTATGGCAACTAAAAGACAACATGGCATATTTCTAATGTAATCTCCTTCCTACTAAAATATGTCAGACTTTTTCTCTGAGACTAGTATATAGTATTGCACTGATAACAACAGAAAATAATCTCCTCCTGCCTACAAAGGCCTATATGGCTATTTCTCTGAAAATAGCATTTGGTATGGCAACCGAAAGACAACCCACTCAGTTATAGACACTATATAGGATCTCCTGCCTACTGTAGGATACATTTTTGGATTATATCTAGTATTGCATGGTATTTTGTGGTATCTTGCCATGGTGGTATTTTCTTGGCAATATATTGTGGTAAACGTATTGGGATAGTTTTATAGTGGTGAGACTAATTTCAGAATACTGCCTAATTATTATTTCACCTTGGTCACTAACAATAAACAAATACTGTACTTCAAACACTCTGAATAAATGTCTCATGCGCTCCTGTGATGCTTTATTTACAACATCACGCTTATGCCCATTTGGCTGTGTTTCAAGAAATGTAAAGCATGCAAATGAAATACAAAACTTTCATTCAGCCTCTCTCAGTAAAACAATTTACTGCGGCTAACTTTGTTTTGAGATATTTCTTATCGCACATTTATCTCTCTATGCATGTCAAATCAAAGAGACTGAATGCAGAAGAACCACAATTTAGACAAATATAAACACAGTCTTTGAAATTTGTATCTCCGATACAGCACCTAAAAATTACTGAATTATCTAATCTGTGCTACATAGTATTATTCACTTCACCAGCACCTCAATTAACAGATAATTACCTAAATTAAGCTGGTGATATTCCTCTACTCAGCTTGGCAGCGATTCAGGGTCATTCACAGCTAAGGTCGCTCAAGACTTTGCAGCACTTCTAATGATTACCATCCCAGGAAAGAGACATCCTCAGTGTCAATTTCCGGCCAGCAGACAGTCAGCCCAGCATCAGCCTTCTGCACCTCCATCAGTGGGTACAAGAAAAGGAATGTCTCTCTAACTCTGCCTCAAACTCTTTTCATCAAACCCCTTGTCAGTCAAGAGCACCTCCCCTTGACTAGATCATCCCACTAAAACATCACACAATTTGCTTTGTGCCTTTCTCATTGTGCTAACTGCATTACTGAAGAGAAAAATGATACATCTTACTAGCACTTCCTGCTCCAATACAATGCCATAATTTTAGCATAACAGATCTTCACATTCCTCATCTTACAATACAGATGCAGCCTGCACGTTTAAATCATTTTTCTTTCCCATTTTCAAAGCATCATGCATTTTGCTCAATCTGCATCGAGCTTATTTCATTGACTAATTTGCGCTAAATGTTATTATGGGAATCTGTTACATGTTAATTGGGGTTGGATTAATTAGTATAGTAGATTCATGTTAGTGTTATTTTTTTTAGTGCAGCTCAGCCCATTTAAATAGCATCATGGAGCAAAGTGATCATTTTCTAGTATGTGCTCTGTGCATTGGCATGTATTTAAATTCAGTCTGAGACTCATACTCTTGAGTCCAGCAATGAGTCTCACACCCTTGGCCCTAGTTGAGTTCAAACCCTTGCTCAAATGTGAATGATGAAATGCGGAAGCTAGATGTTGAAATGCAGGGCCTACATTCTTCCTACACCACCAGTAAATATAAGGCATTTTCTTGCCAACGAATATTTGCTAAAACAGCACACCAAGCTACATATGCTGGCATAATCTCCATGTGAATACCAGGCCATGTTAGACTTTTCTATGCATTATGTATTTGGTATGGCAGCTAAAAGACAAATCAGTCACTTACAGCCACTGAACATATTGTTAACCACTAACATATTGTATCAATTACTTGTTCCTCTTAGCTCTTTTCACTTTTAACTGAGTATTTCCTACAGTTGAATACATTTAGACGTGGGCATTAGCTCAAGGATTAATGAGCACAGGTGAAAAATGCTGTCACAAAATTTACAGATGCCATCACAACAACATTATTTAGATTTTGCCCAACAACGTTGTGGGTTTTGGAAAAACTGTGGGAAGTTGACAACATGGATGCTACATTAACAAGAAGGGAGGGTATTACCCAATTTGATCGACCTTAATTGATTGAATGGTACATCTGGCCGACTTAGGCCACCACCATTCGATCGATTAAAATCCATCAAATTGGGTAATCATTACTGAACATGGGGAGTGGGGCTTGCAGGGGGTGTCCCCAGCTCCCCATGTTCGGTATTGATGGCCTTGAGGGGTAACGGGGCTGTCCCCCACTTCCTGAGGACTGGAGGCAGGGGACAGGGAAAAAAAAGAGAAAAGGGGACCCTGTGGCGTCAGATCTAACCTGTGTAAGAGGGACCGAACTGACGCAGCTGGGTCAGAAGGTAGCAGATGTGCAAAAGGTAAGTGGAAGGGAGGATGGGGATGTGTTGGTGGGGTGGGGGGCATAGACTTGTGGAGTTTGGCCTCAGCAAAATTGGTTTCATGGCAGGATTGACTACGGACAATTCAGCCACAAACAATTCTGCCACAGCAAAATCACACAGATCCGAAATGACAGTATAGAATGTTTTCCTTTTCATGTACTTAATTGAGTTATGAGATATAAGGGAAGCAATCTTCAATCCAAATAACTTAGAAGAATAGTAGTGTTCAACCATTAAGGTGCTAATTGAAATCTGTGATGAAATACTGTTTTAAGAGATTATATTAGTATAACTGGGATGTTTATTTTTAAAAACTTCTTGGAAGCATTATTGGAACATGGCCTGTGGGGGTCATGTATTGCTTTTGTAAATAAGTAGTTTGTGTTTTGGGTGACTCTGAGTTAGGCGTTCTAGAAGGGGAATGCATCATACTAGGTTTTGTGAATCTGCAGTAGTCGCTACATGGATGAGGTCATATGTCTCACAAAGCATTATTTACTTGAGGGGTTTAGTATTTTGAGAAGAACCTCAAAATTTGATGCAGCAGAGCTGACGTGGAAAAATATGTGGCATAATGTTTGTTGAACGGAAAGGTGAGGAAATAAACTAGTATTCGTTTTGAGACATAAGAGAGTAAAACATAGTACCATTGTGTCTTTGTATTTACTTTTATTATAGATACACAAATGAAGAACATTTCCTTGAAACGACAGCAGCATTCACCAAGGCAATATATCCAAAATTAAAATAACTTTTTGTTTGTTGATAAAATGTTTCAACTCTACCCGTAATAGAGTGAGTGTAATATGGCATAGCATCTTTTTCACATTGGGTCAAATGTGGTCTTGCGTGTACATATATATGACCTGACATACTTTTGCTTTTCGAAGACATAGGGTAACTAATTTGTTTTTTCAAAAGCACTTTTGAATATATCATGAAGACTATTTGAATTGATAAATTTGGTGAGTGTTTTATTTTTAATTTCTTATTCAAACTGTGTTTAGGTGAACCCGGTGTTTGTTGCACTGTATTAATTAGCTAATATTACTCAATAAACTGTATTGCATAATTATCAATCTGACTCTAGGCTGCAGTCGAACTGTGTCTCAACACTTTACCTGCAAGTATCATACACAGTGAGTAGACAAAACAAAACAAAACAGAGGCACTGTGATTATTCTGTGCTTAATTCATCTTAAATAACAATATCAAACCATTCAATTCAAATGTACCCCAATTAATACTTGAGGCAAAAGTAACCCGTTCTAAGGAAAATATAATATTTCCTTAGCTCTAATTCTAGGTGTATTCAATTGACCCTATCAATATAGATGTAATCATCTCTCTCACTAAACGCTAATGTTCTCACTAAGGGCATGATTTACAGAACATTTTCCAATGGGATTTAGCCATTATACAACGCTTCTGTGGATCAGTCCCCAAATCTCTCTCCCATTGGTTTGGCTTTGCATATTGCGAATGACAGCTTTTTTCCACACTTTGCTGTTTTAACTTGTCAGCTACATTTACAAAGTAGAACTTATTGTTAATGCTTGTTTTACAATATGGAAATGAAAAGCTTCAGTAACAGCAGCCCTTCATATTGTAGCAAAATGCACTGCTTTCACTAAAAGGACAGTGGCTGAACGAATGCAACCTGAGTCTCAAAATGATATTTCCATTGATTTTAAATTTGTTCAAATACACACCTCCGGTAATGACAAAAACAGGCCTAAGCCCCTGATCGCCAGGTCGCACAATATATTTGTGTACCATATGAATTTTTTCTTATGTGGCCCCTACTATGGAACCCTATTTTTTTTTTAAACTCTATTTTTATTGCCATTTTCAAACATTTAACACTAACGTTTGGTGCAGCCTCATGGCTGACTACTTCAACTTCAACGCCCCCCCACAGACACCCTTCGCTCCCCGCAACCCCCAGCGAGTGTCACAAATTGGAGAATCTGGGACCTTGAAAGTTCTGATTTTACCTTTTGGCGGAATATTGCTTTGTGAACATCGTTGTCTCACCTGGTGCTTGGTTCTTGGACTGATGGTGTTTCTCGCCATTCACTTGAATTGTTGACCTTGTGTTGGATTGGCACTCCCCGCTTCCCCGTTGTCCCCTCATTCCCTACCCCTCCTCCCTGGTCTACACTACCACCCCTCCCTCTTCGTATTCTGTCCTGTTTCAATGTTCAGGTTTCAATGTACTTCCCATCCACAAGATTGCCTCACCCATTCCAATCGGAAAGTTTCAGGGTCGTCATTGACTATTGCCGTCAATTTGTCCATTAGCAACATGTGTTTCAGTTTGTTCTGCCATTCTTTTTTTACTAGGGGTGTTTGGGCTCTTCCATATTTGTGCCAAGGCGACTCTACACGACCGCCGCATCGTTTCCCACATCCTGGGATATCTATACACATCAGAGTCCTTTGGAGGGAGGCCTACAAGCATGGTTAGTGGGTCGAGAGGACGTAGTTCCCCAGTGACCTCTTCCATCCATCCCCTTAGGTCCCCCCAGTATCTCTGTATCTGCATGCAGTGCCACCACATATGCCCCCTTATACCCACCCGGCCACTTCCCCTTGGGCACTGCGGTGTGATCCCTGCAAACATCTTCAACAATTTTTGCGGGTCATGTTGCCATCCCTGTAAGACCTTCTAGTTGTGTTCCATGTCTGCCATGAATAGATTTCCATGGAAGGCTACTTTATGTATCTTCCTCCACGCCTCCTCAGTGAGGACCTCCACAGCCAGTTCATCCCAATAATGACAGAACCCTCTCCTCTCTGTAAGGTTGACAGTATTCAGTATTTTATACAGTTTAGACACCGGACCCTTCCTAGAGCCAGCGAGTCTAAGTCTTTCTCAAAGGGGGTTAACGTTCTTGTAAACTTTTGCCCCAATTTTTGGTCACCCAGAATGCCCTTCAGCCGTACGTATTCAAAAATGGGGATCATTCCGGGGCCCAGGGTCTCTGTAACTATCTCAAGAACAAGAATTCACCTCCCTTAAATAGTTGATCCACCCTTTCCATGCCTTTGTCTGATCAGTGCTGCGCGTTTCTGAATCCCCTGATAATTAGTCTGCTTACCGTGCCCACAAGGATACCAGTGGGGAGGGCCATGTCGAGAGGTGATCAGTGTGTTCCGCCTTCCTCCATATCGACTAGAGTACCCCTAGGGTCGGGTGATGCAATAGTCTATTCGGGATGATTTTTCGTGGTGCCCAGAGGAGGTCTTGTACCTTGAGAGGGTGTGTATTCATGTCCTCCATGTAGGTCCAATATTTGTTTGTGCTATCATGCATGTGTTCAAAAAGTATCCTTAGTTGGGCCATCCAATAATAGAGACTGAAGTCGGGTAGCCCAAAACCCCCTTCCTCCCGCGGATGAGTCAGGGTCGTTCTCTTAGTTCTTGGGCTTTTCCCCTGCCAGATAAAGGCCTGAGTTGCTTTCTGGAGTTCACTAAAGGTCTGGTAAGAGACTCTCTAGGGGAGGGACGTAAAGAGATGGAGAAGTCTCGGCAGGACATTCATCTTCACCGCTGTCATGCGTCCGTACCATGATAAAATCATGTTGCCCCATCGCTCCATGTCCGTCTTGATATCCGCCACTATAGGGTCATAGTTGGCCGTTGTCATTTTCATGAGGTGCCTCATGAGAAGGATGCCCAAATAGCGGACCAAGGTTTTCTCTACTTTTATCCGCAGCAAACCCGTTCACTGGGTCTAATGTGAGCTCTGATAGGGAGTAGTGTGGATTTTGCTTTATTTATTTTCAACCCCGAACATTTCCCAAATGTTTCTATTAGAGAGACTAGTGGGGGAAGCGATTGGAGGGGCTGCTCCAGGTATCCCAGAATGTCATTGCCGAACAACGAGAGTTTAAATTCTACCTCGCCCCTCTGTATTCCCATAATGCCTGGGTGAGATCTCACTGCAATGTCGAGGGGCTCCATCGTATGACTATATATTATTGGGGAGACAGGACACCCTGCCTTTTACCCCTCGAAAGCTTGAGTGGGGCTCTGAGCTCTCCGTTTACCTGCACCTTTGCTGTGGGGGCCCTGTATAGGGATGCTATCCATTTCCTCATATGTTCCCCGAATCCCATCTTTTCAAGGAGTAGCATCATGTATCGCCATTCGACTCTATCGAATGCTTTCTCTGAGTCTATGGAAAGCAAGCTTGCGTCGAGGTCTGACACTTGTGCATGGTGGATCAGATCTATTTTCTCCTGGATGTTATCTGAGCGTTGATGTCCCCTTATGAATCCCACCTGATGCCTGTGGACTAACAATGGCATAATTCCTTCCATCCTCTTGCCGAGTATCTTCACCAGGATTTTAATATCTGTATTTAATAGCGATATCAGCCTGTAGGTGGAGCATTCGGTGGGCTTCTTTCCTTCCTTGGGTATGACCACCATGATTGCCTCCATCATAGTTTCGGGAAGGATGTCACCCACCAAAACTGCATTAAATACCTTGGTCAAGTGGGGGGCCAGTATAGAGCGAAACCTCTTGTAGAATTTCACTGAGAATCCGTACCCCCCTGGTGAGGTGCCTTCCTTCATTCCCTTGATTGCCAGCCCTACCTTCTCATCCTCTATTGGGCCTCTAAGTTCTCGGCTAACTCCCTCGCCAATCTTGGGACTGGAATCTTCTTAAGGAAGTCCTCGACCTGGGTGTCCTCACCTACAAATTCCGATTTATAAAGTTTCTCATATTACCTCCGAAAGACCATTCCCATACTCGGGGTATCATTGCTTATTGCCCCCACCTCTGTCTTTGTAGCTCACACCATTTTGCTTTTCTGGTGCCTCCCTAAGCTTCCACACAAGGATTTTATCTGCTTGGTCCCTTTTTTCAGAATATTTTTGTTTTAGTAACTGGAGACTTCTCTCCGTTTTGTCCAGCAGAAGTTCTTTCAGCTGGTTCATATATTGCTCGAAGGCCGTCACCTGTTCCGGGGAGATGTGACTGTCCGGGGTGCGGCCCAGTTGTAGCTCTGCTATTTTATCACAGAGGGGTTTTCCTTGTGCCTTTCTTCCCTCTTCTTTTGTGCCCCCATTTTGATGAGGACTCCCCGTATTGTTGCTTTAAAGGCGTCCCACAAGGTGTGCGGTTTAACCTCCTCATTGTCATTCAGGGCAAAATACTCCTCTATGTTGTCTAGGACCATTCTTGTTGTCTTTAAGTGATTTCAATCCAGCACACACCCAAGTCAACGCCTAGCATGTAGTGCACAACTGAAATCCTTATTTATTTTTGTCTAAAAGTTCTTTATTCTGAACGATATACCACTCATATCACGCCCTTCTCCTGGAACCCCCCCCGGTCACACTGAACCAGGAATCAGGCTGGTTTGCAAAGGTAAGTATTTATTTATGTATTTAAAATGTAATCACGGTATGTTTTGATAGGTACACAACAATCACCAATGGGGTGATGTAACACTGAATAATATCTTTAATACACAAGGATTAAGTATTGAGCAAAACAATTTGTTTGTGTGGGTTCAGATCAGATAGCACTGTGGTTAGAGGTTCCCCCTGCACACCCCTCAACCCCCAATAGGCAATGTAAAGAGATAGGAGGAGAGAACAGGTTTTTAGGAGTGGCAGAATTCAAACAGAATATCAATCCCACTTTCCCCCAGCAAAGACAGGACAAAAACAGAACTGTCAAGCTGTCAGAATGGCTTTAAAAGTTATCCATAGAATGGACTGGGCAAAAACACCAAATTTGATAAAAATTGCTGAAATTGTTATAAATTCTAATTGGGAGCCGCTTTTGATAGTTGCACACAAACACAAGCAATGATGCAAAGAAAACATTTGAAATCTTAAAATTGAAGTCGGAAGAAATTAAAAACTGTTTTACACGTATAAACATTTCCAATAATGAAAATTTTCACTGCACGATATTTGTGAGAACGGGAGAATCGCGTTGAATTGGAGTGCAGTTCTGAGTGCGATGGAAAGCTGTGGATGTTAGCTACCAGCAGGAGTTGAAATGTTGTTTCTATCACAAAACCTGAGGGAGTTACAGACATTTTAGTGAAGGTTGTTTTTCGAGATAGGCGCAAGAATAGAAAACAGGAATGCGTTTTGAAAATTGACAAAGGGGTTTCTTACACTAGAGGATGACTATGAATAAAACGAATACCACACAGGAACACAGTCACTTGATCAGGGTGACTGGCTGCTAAGGAAACTCGCCTTCTTCAGATGAGAAAAGGATCAGTACAAAGATAGTTTTAACAATATTAGTTCTGGAGGGAAGATAGGATGGTTTGGAGAGAGGTTTCAGACAATGCAAAGATACTCCTAACACTATAGGTTCTAAATGCAAGATAGGATGGTTCTAAGGTAGGGATAAGACTATGCAAAGTACATCTGCTAGTGACACAATTCTTCCTATTTATACTCACTGGATATGTTTTTAAATGGGACTGTCAGGATTCTGGTCAGGGGATTGGATCTGGTTTAGGAAAGACGGCTGGGCACATTGCACTGGACAGGGTCAGCAAGGTGCTCTGGTCACAGCACGGCACAGAACTGGATCGGATCTGCCCTTTTTGGTTCTGAGGATATTTCACTTCAGCAGGCAAGCAGTAACAGCACAGCCAGGCTGTATTATGATGCTTCCCCTTAGGCTTCTGGGGTTCTGTTCTATAATTTGAGACCTAGCTGAGAATGGTTCAGCTATGCAATAGGCCTTTTGCTTTGCCAAGTTTCTGGAGTCTGGAGCAGTGAAGATGTAGAGTTCAGCAGCAAGGTGCTCGGCCAGCATCAGGATAGTGAGTGAATCTGTCTGTCTTTATGAGTGGTGAGCTATCTCTATTTATCCTATGAAGTGACATCTTAAAGGGGGTGTGTGGACTGGTTTAGCCTAAGCTTGCCCCTTTGAAAGGTGATTGGCCCAGAGTCTACTCTCTGCCTTGATAGGAGGAGAGAAACAGAGTGTCATCTTTATGGTGCAATTTTATGAGGCTGAGAATCCACCCCTAGCCCCTGGAACACCAAATCTACTTTTGGCAAAATACATATTTCCACACGTGCAACCTCTATAAAAATCACATATAAAGATTACATATTTTACATTGCAGCCACTCCTCAAAACCCTGTAGCTGTGGGATCTTGTCTCCATCTTTCACAGAATGTTGCCCTTTTCACTAGGAATACAATGTCCAATTGTTAAGCAAATTTCTACAAGTGTGTGTGTTTAACATGGGAATAAGTGTATGAAGTTTCACAATTCTAGCGGAAATACATTTTGCGTAAAATCACATCTCTTGCCATTGCTGTCCAGAACATGTCACATACCTCTGGCGCCTCTTCACCCGTGCAGCCCAAATTTAATTTAACCACTCTGTTATTTTTTATATTTTTCACAATTTTAAATAGTAAGTTATCAGTCTTTTTAAAATGTGTTCTTTGTTTGGCTCCACCCCTTGGTCTCTTCCTGGAAGCCCAGGAGCCATCCCCCATGTTTGCTCCTTGCAGAGGCCATTTACGACTGTCTTCACACTTCGAATTTCCTGCTCTGCAGCGTGTCATTGTTCCTTTTGCCTCTGTAGACCAGGTTCTTTCCTACCCTGTAATTAACACGTCTCTGGGATTTCCTACTGGGGGGAAAGACCTTCCTTCTGTGAGAAAAACCTGTTATTCAAGTTCTGCAGCTTTAGCCAGGTTCAATTTAATTGTTATACTCTGCTGCCTTTTCCTTAGCACAAAACAAACTTGTTATCAAATAACAGCTAGAATTCTCATTCAAGATTTTAAACCATGGGATCAAACAATTACAATATGGGTTACTATCAGTAACAAGCCTCTTGGATTGCAAACATTTGATTTTCAGTTTATACATGTTAAAGTTTAATCAGACAGGCCCCTGACAGCTGTCATCACAGCAGCCATCAGCTGCACAGAGATTTTTGACAGATCCACAGACAGGCCACTTTTGCTGTGGAAATCTCTTTATTCTCTCAGCTTTTCAGGACCTTCTAAGTTCACAATGGTTTCTTAATCTAAGTGAATAATAGCACCCAGCAAGAATTTTGAATATTTGAAGGTGTTGTGTACCGGCATTCTGAAGTTTCAACAGCAAAGAAAAGGTGATTTAAAGTAAGATTTGGATTTTCATTTAGCAAAGCACTGCTTTTTCCTTCTGCACTCCACTTTCAATTGTTCTGGAGCCCAGTGACACATTTCAGTAGTGAGCTCTGTTCCAACACCGACAACACGCGTGGCAGATTGGGCAGCCATCTTTTTGTGCATTGAAAAGTGTGATTTCCAGAGGTTTTGGTGCGCACAGGGGTTTTTCGGCCATTTTACTATTTCTGGCATCATCATAACACAGTGATGCAGCATAGCAGAGCAGAAGTAGGTCAATACATCCCACAGAGCCCCCCCTCCCGACTTGAGTTTGACCACCCGTCAATGGGAAGTCGGAGATTGGGATGTTCTTTTTTTCTTTGGTCCAGGTGGATAAATTCAGCTACTTCTCCATCAGTGCTGTAGGCGACCCGCTCTGCTCGCCGGTTCTGGTTAGGAGTAAGGAATGGCACTCCGGGCTCCCTGGGTCTTTCCTCCCGGTCCCCGAGTGGTCCTCCTTGGTAATTAGAATTTCTTAGTTCCAATGCTAGGAGACAGAACATAGCATTGTTATGGAAATTTCCCCACTACTACTCCCCGAGGGTGTAGTGGGGCAGATGCATACATTGAATACAATTTACAATATTCCTCCCGTATATTTACTAATGGTTTTAACAGGTGAATTCTTCTAGGGATCCAGAATTTCCCCCTCTGGGTTTCCATATGGCTCCTCTATTTGCCGCAAAGTATGCCTGGGATGGCAACTCTTCAGCTGATTTATGTGGACCCACTTATCTTCCCCCTCTGCCAAACTGCCCTTGGGGATGTGGATTCTGTAGGTGGGTCCTGGGATGGTCAGCTCTCCTCCATTTCCGCAATTCCATTAATCACTAGGGTCCAAATTAATATGAAGTTGGTTGAGGAGATCATGGATCATATAAAAGGCGGAAGGAACACCCAGCACAACCCAACAAGTATCTATTATGCTTTTGTTATTCCTAGAAATGTTGATCATACAACTGCTAAGCAGAGGATGTTTGAAGTGGGGTGGTTCCAGATTCCGTACCCATTGCTGAACTGACTCTACGGCGGGTAGGGTCTGGTCTTTTGGGAGTTTGTTGAATAGTGCTTCGCTAATGAGGCTTTCTTCGCTATTCAAGTCAACTCGGGCGAGGACAGACTCCTTCCCGTCATTTAACTGAATCGGGAGGAAGGGCTGTTCACCCTTTTTCAGAATGCCAGCTAAGTTCTGTGCTGGCTTGATGTCAATTTTGTCTATGAACTTGGGAATTTCGGATGGTACATTAGTGTAACATGTCAATTTATCTCCCTCCAGGGAGGAATGCCACTTGAGACTGGGAGGGAGGCTGATTTGCAGAAATGGAGAAGAGTTCACCTCACCGTTGGGTGGTCCCATAGCTATGACGGTGACGTGATGTTCTGACTTGAATGTCGTGTAGACTGTTGAAACCTCCGTCCTCAAGTGACGCACAGGGGAACTAAAAGAAACCTGCTGTGCGACCTTTGGGGCCACAGGTGGGAGATGTTACTTCCCGGATCCACGGAACCTCTGGAACACCGATGCTGCTGTCAAAAAGAACGAGGTTAAGTACCAGACAATTACAATATATCACAAGAACCAAAGGATCTGAATAGTCTTACCTATCTGGTGTTTGGAAAACCCAGGAAACCTAAGACGGATGTTCGAGACTCAGATGAGGCGGTCCCTAGAACAAGAGGACCGCAGACAAGCGTGGATGCAGGATAAGCCACCTGTAGAACTGAAGGCGTGACTTGAATCCCAAAAGGGAAATGGCGTAGAAGTTCAACAAGGTACCAAGGGATGATCCGAAGACAAGTTAGGGTCGTGTCAGAAATCCAGCAATAGGTAAGCAGTTCCAAGCAAAGGTACAAAAGGGTAATCCGAAGGAGTCCAAGACAGAGTTCCAAAATCAAGGTAAACCAGTAAAGTAATCCAAACGTAGCGCCAACCAGGGTCTGAAGACAGCTGAGAAGCAATGAGTGTTCCATGCATCAAGCCTTATATACTGTGCGTTTCGGGGTCATGTGACGTCCACCAAGGTCACGTGAGAAACGCCACTCTGGATCACGTGAGCAAGTGAACGATCGGCGTGGAGGTGTAACACCGCCCCTTCTGCTGTATGTTCTCCATGGCAACTGCCAGTGCAGGAAGGGCTGCAATCGAGCCCGTAAACCGTACCTGGTACGGAGCTTTCGGTCCTTTGGGAAAACCGAATCACATGAGCCTCGAACCCTGGAGGGAGGTGTTGGGGAAATGTGAGCAATATTCTGGTGTGCAGTGGATCGGTGTGCAGAGGATCGCCTAACATAGCCCCCCCCCAACGGCCCACGACCCCGTGGGCAGAACGGGTGATCCTTATGGAACCGGGCTACCAACCTAGGAGCGTCAAGATCCAAAGCGGAAACCCAAGAGCGCTCCTCCGGTCCATAACCCTTCCAATCCACTAAATACTGGAGCCTACCCCTAAACCAACGGGAACCCAAAATGGCCGACACTTCAAAAACATCAGGGGAGGCCACGGACACCGGGGCTGCTGGGGCCCGAAGGCGGGAAGAATCAGGACAAGGCTTGAGGAGAGAGACATGAAAGACAGGGTGGATTCGCCAAGAACTCGGGAGAACCAGACGAAAAGCCACTGGATTCACAACCTGAGAGATCACATACGGGCCAACGAAACGAGGCAGAAGTTTCCGACAACCCACCAGGCGAAGGTGACAGGAAGACAACCACACCCTAGAACCCACCACAAGGGGAGGAGCAGCCAGGCGCTTGCCGTCAACACGAGCTTTCATAGAAGCCTTTGCTTCAGTAAGATGGACTAAAGTACTAGCATGAACAGCAGACAGATCCCTAAGACAAGCCGTGGCCACAGGATTCACAGAGACAGAGGCGTCAGGGACAGGCAAGACCTTGGGGTGTTGACCATAGAGGGCGTAGAAAGGAGAAAACCCTGTAGCAGAATGAGCTGCGTTATTGTATGCGAACTCGGCAAGCCGTAAAGCACTCAACCAGGAGGCCTAACACATATTCAAAAAACAAGTCCGCCAAGACTGGGGCCGAAGGGATTCCCTTACAAGGAACGAAACGAGCCATTTTTGTAAACGTGTCTACCACCACCCAGATGGTGTCAAAACCTCGTACCTTGGGGAGATCAGTCACGAAGTCCATCGTCAGTGTATGCCAAGGTCTTGGAGGTACCGGAAGCGGAAGCAGCAGCCTAACTGGACGTCCTCTTCGATGTTTGGCCTGAGCACAAACAGCGCATGAATTGACATAGCATTCCACATCGTGCTTCATAGAGGGCCACCAGCACCAGCGTTTCAGGAGATCCATGGTGCGCTCTTGGCCGGGATGGGCATTAAAGGGAGCATCATGAGACCACTCAAGGGCCAGATTACGAGTGTCAGGCGTGGGAAGAAACAGACGTTCATGCACGAAAGGCAAACCATCACAATAAACGGGATCCCAATCCCGCAGTTGGTCGGAATGATTGCTCGTCAAGGCTCGTACAGAATCCAACAATGACAGAGAGGGAGTGCAGAGACAAATCACATGGCTCTTATCAAGAACAGTATCGGGAAAGGTTGGCAACTCGACCCCACCCAGAGAACGTGACAAGGCGTCCGCTTTTCCATGAGAGTTTCCAGGACGATGTGTAATGTGGAAATCAAAAGCGGAAAAGAAAAGATGCCACCGGACCTGTCTGCTATTGATGCACTTTAAGGAGGCCAGATCCTGTAGATTTCGATGATCTGAGTATACAGTGATTGGATGCTTAGCCCCCAGAAGATGATGGCGCCAGACACGAAAGGCGTCCATGACAGCCAGAAGTTCCTTCTCCGTTACAGTATAATGAGTCTCAGTATTGGAAAACTTACGAGAGTGATATGCCACCGGGTGCAACTTGCCTGTTGTAAGACATGTCTGAGACAACACCGCACCGAGGGCAAAAGAAGAGGCATCCGCCTCAACTATGAATGGAAGATCGGGATTGGGGTGCTGGAGCACCGGTGCGGTGGTGAAAGCGGTTTTCAAAGCCTCAAAAGATTCTTGATGTTCCTTCTGCCACCGATAGGGTACCTGAGGACTGGTCAGGGCCGTAAGTGGGGCTACAATCGTGGAAAAGGATGAAATAAAGCGTCTATGAAAGTTGGCGAAGCCCAAAAAAGCCTGCAAGGACTTGAGTGTCTGAGGAACTGGCCAATCTAGGACTGCTTTAACCTTGGATTCGTTCATGGATAGTGCCCCAGGGGTAATGTGGAAGCTCAGAAACTCAACAGACGTTTTATGGAATTGACATTTCTCGGGTTTGGCAAATAGGGAATGTTCCCTCAGACGGGATAAGACCTCCCGGACATGCTTTACATGGTCATCAAGATTCTGTGAAAAGATCAAGATGTCGTCCAAATAAACAACCATGTATACGTCCAGAATGTCCCTGAATATGTCATTCATAAAACGCTGGAATGTTGCCGGGGCGTTGCATAGACCGAAGGGCATGACTAGGTATTCATACAAGCCGTAACGGGTGCAAAAGGCAGTTTTCCACTCATCGCCTTCGCGAACGTGCACTAGGTTATATGCGCCGCGAAGATCCAGCTTGGTGAAAACAGAGGCATGGGATAAGTGGTCGAGAAGAGGTGTGATCAAAGGAATTGGATACCTATCCTTTTTCGTGATAGCATTAAGACGCCGATAATCCACACAAGGACGTAAGTCCCCCTCTTTCTTAGGTATAAAAAATATGGGACTTGCAGCTGGTGAAGTAGAGGGGCGGATATGTCCTAGTCGTAGGGCGTTCTGTACATACTGTTTCAATGCTTGTTCTTCCGAGGGGGACAGAGAATAAATCCTGCCCGAAGGAATGGTAGCATTCGGGATTAATTCAATCGGGCATTCATATGGTCTGTGTGGAGGAAGTACCTCGGATAAACCACGATCGAAAACTGATTCGAATGCTTTATACTCAGATGGAATCCCGGAAACCACCCCTCCAACAGTGTGGGAATTCACAACCTGTGATCCATCATCATTCAGCGTGAGTTGAGCAAGAGCTCCCAAGGCCCGAGAAGGTTTATCTGTTGCTAAATGGGTTGGGAGACAATAGTTCTGACAAATATCAGACTCGAAGAGCACCGTGCCTGATTGCCAATTAATCAAAGGATTGTGTTCACGTAACCATGGTATTCCTAATATGATACCGAATTGAGGTGTGGCAATCAGGTCAAAACTTAGCGTCTCTGTGTGTATATCTTGTATGGTCAATAATAGAGGAGCAGTTTGGTGTCTAACGGGACCAGAGACTAGTGCAGTGCCATCTACGGCCTGAACAGGTTCAGGTCAGGTTTTTACCACTAAAGGTAGATTGAGAGAGTGGGCTAAAGCAATGTCTATGTAGTTCCCAGTGGCACCTGAGTCAATGATGATCGTGACTGCATGAGAGATACCCGTAGAGGGACAAAGAGTGGCCTGTACAAAGATGGGCTGGACACGGGCAAAAGCAAGAGTGGTACCCGGAGATGAAGACTGAACACTCGACCTGGTCTCCGGATCTAAGGTCGAGCTGTCCGAAAAACCTGAGACTTCTTGGGACGTCGTGAGCATTCCTTCACGTAATGTCCCGTGGTGCCACAATAGAAGCATGCATTATCCACCCTCCTACATTCTCTCTCAGATGTCGTGATAGGACTACGCAAACCTCCTACTTGCATAGGTTCTTCAGTACTAGAAGCAGGGGTACTAACAACTGTAGGATGGGAAGAAACCCCCAACTCAGCTCTGCGCTCTGATCGACGTGCATCTACCTGCAGGGCAAGATCCACTAGTTCCTGATACTGAGTGGGCATGGATGGAATCACTGCTAAGGCATCTTTCATTGCGTTATTCAACCCCCTATAAAATATAACCGCCCGCTTGCTTTCTGGCCATGATGTCTCGGCGACCAATTGGTTGAACCGGATGATGTAATCTATCAAGGTCCCTCTGCCCTGGGTTAGTTCTAACAACTCCAAATCCCTAGACTGTGCATTGTGTCTGGTATCGAAGACTCGAGACATCTCTAGAACTAACAAATCAAAATCATAGAGAACCGGGCTATTGTTCTCCAATAAAGGGTTAGCCCAAGCGGCAGCTGTCCCAGCCAGATGGGAAAGGGCAAAGGCGGCTTTAGCAGTGGAATTAGGAAAGGTCAGAGGTCTGCACAAGAAATGTAACTTGCACTGATTGATGAAGGTCCTGAACTTCTTGGGGTCACCTTGATAATGTTCAGGAGCGGCCAAAGGGGAAGGGGTTGGGAGGACCACCGGAGTTGGAGCTGGGGTACTTGCCAACGGAGGAGGTGTGGTTGAAGTGCTAGCATCCCCGAATTCAGGGTCTGCAGGAAGAGAATGCTGAACACTCTGTATGGAATCTAACCTTTGGTCAATCACTGTATTAGCGGCGGCCATATCTGCCCTTAATACTGTAATCGCCTGAACTAAAGCAGCTATGGGTTCTTCCGTGGATCCCTGCATTGTTTAACACGACTATACGCCTTCTCAGTCTGTTCTGACTTGAGTGTCGTGTAGACCGTTGAAACCTCCGTCCTCAAGTGACGCACAGGGGAACTAAAAGAAACCCGCTGTGTGACCTTTGGGGCCACAGGTGGGAGATGTTACTTCCCGGATCCACGGAACCTCTGGAACACCGATGCTGCTGTCAAAAAGAACGAGGTTAAGTACCAGGCAATTACAATATATCACAAGAACCAAAGGATCTGAATAGTCTTACCTATCTGGTGTTTGGAAAACCCAGGAAACCTAAGAAGGAGGTTCGAGACTCAGATGAGGCGGTCCCTAGAACAAGAGGACCGCAGACAAGCGTGGATGCAGGATAAGCCACCTGTAGAACTGAAGGCGTGACTTGAATCCCAAAAGGGAAATGGCGTAGAAGTTCAACAAGGTACCAAGGGATGATCCGAAGACAAGTTAGGGTCGTGTCAGAAATCCAGCAATAGGTAAGCAGTTCCAAGCAAAGGTACAAAAGGGTAATCCGAAGGAGTCCAAGACAGAGTTCCAAAATCAAGGTAAACCAGTAAAGTAATCCAAACGTAGCGCCAACCAGGGTCTGAAGACAGCTGAGAAGCAATGAGTGTTCCGTGCATCAAGCCTTATATACTGTGCGTTTCGGGGTCATGTGACGTCCACCAAGGTCACGTGAGAAACGCCACTCTGGATCACGTGAGCAAGTGAACGATCGGCGTGGAGGAGTAACACCGCCCCTTCTGCTGTATGTTCTCCATGGCAACTGCCAGTGCAGGAAGGGCTGCAATCGAGCCCGTAAACCGTACCTGGTACGGAGCTTTCGGTCCTTTGGGAAAACCGAATCACATGAGCCTCGAACCCTGGAGGGAGGTGTTGGGGAAATGTGAGCAATGTTCTGGTGTGCAGTGGATCGGTGTGCAGAGGATCGCCTAACACGTGAGGTGTATCATTGACCTGAAAAGTAGAACCTAACTAGGTCCGGTTTTTGCTCAACCATGTGGCATGTGCCATTGAGACTCACATGGTTGATGCTTTGCTTTAATTTAATTGGCCTGTGGGTCTGGGTCCAGAGGACCTTGTTAACACAATCTATGAGGGGAGACAGCCTGCGGAGGATGTCATTCCCTAATAGACAGGGGGTTCCCTCTGGTACCACAACCAAGAATGGGTGCTTCATTTTGTGTTTAATTTCCAGCTCTGCAGACCCTTCAACAGGAATTTCCTTCTCGTCAAAGTTCTGGAGCTGTCCAGAAAGGGGGGTGAAAGGAATTTGGTATTTCTCCCCCCTTCCCGAATTCAGCTGATCAAAGGCCCTTTTTTGACAGAAGAGTGGCTTGGGATCCAGTGTCCACCAGTGCCAAAATTGTACATTGCACCTGTATTTGGACCGGGGCATAAAATCTTCCCTCCTTTTCCTCAAGGGGGCACAGATAATGCACATTTTTGGCCAATTGGTGGGTTAACTTCTTTGTTTTGGATACTGACAGAGAGGTGATTTGGGCAGTATTCTGTTTGGGATCTTGGGAACCTGTAAGAACAAGGTGATAACTAGATATGGGGGAAGTATTGGACTCCCCTGGTTCCGATTCTAGGCTGATCCCCCCCACCACTTTTTGGAGGCAGTCACCAGAATGGGTTTGAACAAGGGGATTTTCGTGCTGGTCATTCTGGGGTTTGATGATGGCCAGTTTTAACTCGGTCCCCACATCAACCCAGTCTGGATTTGGATCTTTTGGGACCCATTTTTCTTTGGGAGGAGTTCTCCCATCCCTGAAGGAGAAGATCCTTTTCCCAGGATCCTCTGAGAAACTGGAAGATTTGCACCTCTTCCACAAAATGGGCCTTTTCAGGCTCTTTATTTCTCCTACCCACACTCTGTTCCTTGGGTTGCAGACTTTCGGGGGCAGGAGATTTTGGTTCCAGTTCCTGGGTTTCCAGGGGCTTTCCACAAGTTGGGAAGGAAGCTTCTTCTAAGGCTTTACACCCCCCTTCCCCTTGTGCTTTCTCCCTGGGAACTGGTGGGTTGTCAGGGTTCTTCCCCCGTCATTGTTCTGGAGCACAAGACCCTGGATTTGAGGAGTTCTGAGCCGCCATGATAATCTGAGGGTTCTGTTGAGCCCTCAGCATGTGACCAAGGTCCTGTGTCATGTTCTGGACCTGGCGCTCCAGTTGGGACACCAGCTCTGGCTGGTACGGGGTCCTCTGGTCTACCCTGGGTTAATTGCGGGAAGGGTCTCTATCCCTTCTCGCATAATATCCCTGGTTAGGATAGTTTGGGTACCCCTCCACCCTTGGCCTCCCCTCTCCCGGATTGTGCTGTCTGGGCTCAGGAAAGTGGGGAAAGAAAGAAGGGTTGTTTTGGGGGTTGAAGTTTGGCAGGTACTGGGGAAAGAAATTTGGTCCGGCATTTGGGGGATTACTGCCCTCCCGGGGAAAGTGAGGAGGGAAGTTTCCTGGGTTTCCAGCTGTCTGGTTGGATCCCTCCCCTTGGGCTGGGGGAGTCCACACATAGCCCAGGATTGGTATGCTCCCTTGTAGCATGGGCTGATGTAGTCAGGGGAGTTAGGGGTCCCATTTGTGGGTTTACCTCCCTCACTCCCTGTTTGGGATTGGTCCAAGGGCCTTCTAGGGTCTGGGGTTGGTCGGATTCTGCACGGGAAGGTTTTTAGGCCGCCCCATCTCCAGATCTAAAATGGGGGCAACCTTCCCCTCCGCCACCTTAGCAGCAGCAGGGGTGTTGGTTGGTTTGGGGCTTTTGCTACTATTTTTACTTTCTAGTGGCTTCTGCACTTCATAGATGTGCGTTGCTTGTTCATTGACCCAGTCTAGTGATCTTTTCTCATGTAAGTCACTAGCTGGTTCATAATGTATTTAGGGAGAGCATGAAAGGGGGTGTTCACAAATTCCTTACTGTCAGTGCGCACCCTTCTAGTGGTCTGCGCAAAGGCATGTTTCAATTCGCGTTTCAATTCCCGTATCCTTCGTGAGCAGCCTTCTATGGAGCAGGAGCTCCCCGGACCACTGCAGGAGCAGTGGGCAATCGTCTAGATCCCCCTTGATGACTACTACAGCTGGGGTAAGTGCTCCAAAGAATGTGCACGTCATTTTGAATAATAGCGTACACCACAATATGTGCCGAAATCCTGACAACCTTGTTCTACAAAAGCCCCACTGTGCTTAACAGCACATTGCCACCCTGATCTGGGCTCCATTGGCCTGCATTTGTGTGCTTTAATATTGCGTGTCCAGGCAACTCCATTGCCCGACACGTGGAGGGAAGTACCTCCAAAATGGCCACCCACCGTGCGGCACAGCCATATCTTGCCTAATCCAGACCTAGGCTCCACAGCATTCCACCGATTGGCCCCTTGGCCATCTTAAAGAGTCTATCCCGTGAGCCGGCAGGCGGAAGCCAGCCCACGTCAGCAAGGCCCGAGGAGACAAGGCCATTACCTGTCCACAGCCTGTCACCAGCCGTCACGCTGACTGCCACAACCCCTGCTCGAGTCTGACTATTATTTGAGCTTCAACACCAAGGTAACTTTCTACGGACACATGCCCGGCCGTTTACTCTGGCCCCACTAACAATTTGATCTGTCTAATATTGTGCACTCGTCTCCCAGTGTATTAGCAGTGTGATCCTGCCTCTACGTCCCATTTACGCTTGCATGTGAATACTGATCCACGGTTATTGCAGATTACTGTGAGCCCGTTTAAGCCACTCCCGCCCATTACAAACAGAACATATACCTGTACAACTGTTATGAACCGTATTGCTTAATTAATCACCAGCCTGCTGCCGAGCACTTACCTGACTTGCTCGTATGATTGTTGGACCTATTTACGCCCTGATGTACACCCGTTTGTACCTCTGCAATACGTACCTTGATACACATTTCATTCAGGCACCTACGATTCTGTAACCACCACTGGTCACTGCCTGCTTCTGTGTGAACAGTCTATATGTGTGTGCCGCTTAGACTTTCGCCTCATGTATGAACCAACATCTATCTAATTGAGTAATTGACCATTCTTAGCTCCGACATGGTCATATGCGACCCATTTGCAGTGCTTAATTATTGCTCCATAACGCTGACCTGGCCGAAATGCCATACCTGCATTGCATTGTCTTGTTCTTACTCCTACTCCTGACTTGGTCATACGAGACTCACTTGTATTCTTTAATCATTGTGCCTTAGTTTTCACCTGACCCATGTGCCTGACCCGCATTGTTTTCATTGCTCTGACTTGGTCCTTGCTTGTGCTGTATAGTCACTTTTCATAGCTTGGCCTCACTTGCATTGCATATTTATTGCTCCTAGTTCGGACTTGCGCTGTTTTGCATTGTTTTTATTGCTCTGACTTGGTCCTTACTTGTGCTGCATATTCACTGTTCCTAGTTTGGACTCACTGGCATTGTATATTTACTGTTCTCAGCTTTGACCTGGTCCCACGTGCCCCTATTTGCATATTGTCCATACTCTCCTTCATCTATGCCCTGCAAAGACTGCCCTTATCCTTTATCCTTTCATCCTTCACAAACATAGTAAAAAATGCAAAGTCTAATGATTCCTATTTTATAATGGCTACCACCATACATTTTGATATTAGGAGTCAGGAAGGTCATTCTGAGCTTCCCCTACCAGCGCTAGACTCCATCCTACCCACCTTGCCAAAGACAGCCATGAACAAGGCCACCACCCTCCAATCCAAAGACACAGTGCCACAGGGCTAGTAGCCTACGCCTCTCATCCGTGCACCACATCTGACAAAAATTACAAACTTCGTGCCAGACTGCCTAAATTGTATGAGCCTCTGAGAAGATCCCTACCATCAATAAATCTGAAAACAAACTGCCAGTATAGTATGATACCTAACCACATTAAGCTGCTTCCATCACCATCTGCTTCTAATACAAACGCTTTCCAAACTACAAGACATAAGCCTAAGTCTAGAGACACCAAGATATCCATTCCTATCCAGCCCAAAGATGTAACTGAGGCATTCACCCTCAAAGGAGCACTTCTCAATGAAAGATCGCTCATCACCCATGCCCTTGACATAGCTGATCTGATGTTAAAAGATAATTTGGAGTTCCTTGTGTTAACTGAGACCTGGTTACATAAGGCTGCAGGACCATCACTCATGCTGGCTATCCCAGACTGATACACAATATCAAGACAAGACCGAGATGGCTCCTGAGGTGGTAGAATCACCATTATTTCCAAAATAAGCCTTTTCCTCAGACTAGCCCCTACTCAAACCTTGCAATCCTGTGAAATCCTCTCAGCCAAATTCCAGATTAACAACTCACAATCACTCACTATTTATCTAATATACAGACCTCCAGGTCCTCTTGGGACCTTTGAGAAGGACTTGCACAGTACACTCACCAACAACCTCAAACCGACTTCTCAATTACTCCTACTAGGGGATTTTAATATAGGCTTCAATGACCCAATGGACAAACACGCTACTGACATAGCTAACACCATTAATGTGCTAGGTTTGACACAAAAAGTCAATAAACCTACCTATATGAAGGGGAGAATATTAGATTGGATAGCGGATTATAACTGTTCAGTTACTATTTCATCCATCTCGCCTCAACCTTGGACAGACCATTCATTGGTTTCCTTCAACCTATTAACTACCAGACCTCTCCCTATGGCCCCGCTATTAGCACCGCCATGCTTATCTAGAAACAAAAAGCGCATTACTGTGGATAAAGTAACCCCTGCGATTCTTCCTACTCTAAATGCATTGCCAGAAAATCTAGATCCTAGCATTTTAGTCCATGAATATAACAATATCATGCTCACCACATTGGACAAAATCGCCCCTCTTAAACTCAGAACAAGCAAACCTAAAGCCCACTTAAACAAATGGTTCACGCCACAATTAAGAGACTTACGCCTTCTGAAAAGAAAAAGTGAAACTACTTGGAGACTATGCCCATCTAATGAAAACAAAGCACAATTAACCTCCATCTCCTTGCACTACAAAAATGCTGTCTGCTCGGCTAAATGGAACTCTTACGATGAAAGCATTGCCAAATCTAACCTAAAATGAATGAACTCTTCTCCACACGTAAGGACTAGAGTCTCCAATAGCCACACCTGATATTTGCACTAAGGACAAATCCTGGTGTGCAGACATCCAACATGCATTAGCAAACAAAATAAACACGCTTCAAAATAAAATACAGAAAAAAAAGACACGCTTAACCTACAGTACGTGTCCAATATCCCGACGCCCATTGACTCTCCTACGACACACAATAACAAATTTCACTTTACCAAAACTTCCACCTTAGAGATAGAAAAAATCATCCTTTTGCTTAAACCCTCCAACTGTAAAGGAGATATTTGCCCAGCACAGTTAATAAAAGACGCTCTCAGAGACCTATCACCATTCATCTCCAAATTGATTAATGCTTCCTCTGCCTTAGGTACCATCCCGACCAATTTAAAACATTCATGGGTGCTCCCACTCCTTAAACAGCAGACACTAGATCCTCTCAGCCCTACTAATTACCGTCCTATTACCACGGTACCCTTCCTACTCAAAATATTGGATAAAGCTGCATAAATCCAAATTCAAAAATATCTAGAACTGCATAAGCTCCTAGGAGCTAGACAATCTGGTTTCCGCCCACTACATGGGACGGAAACCGCTTTAATTGACTTAAAAACCCAAATTGATGAACTGAGAGATAAAGGGAAGACAGCACTTTCGCTCCTACTTGATCTCTCAGCTGCATTTGATCTCGTGGATCATAAGGTCCTCTGCAGACACCTGGACTCTGCTGCCCATTTCTCCTCTAAGGCTATCAAATGGATAGAATCATTCCTGAGCGAAAGAAACTTGAGAGTATTCTCTCCATCGGCAGCGGCGGACCCTACCCCTATCTTGTGTGGCGTTCCTCAGGGTTCATGTGTCTCGCCAACTCTATACAATATCTTCACCAAGCCCTTGTTTGATGATCTGGACCTTCTGGGTATCACCTATACTAACTATGCAGATGATACACAGATTCTCCTCCCGCTTTCTGGGGATCATAGTAAGGACATGGACCTGGTGAATAGGGTATATCTTATCATCCAGGCATGGATGGCCAAGCATGGCTTATGCTTGAACGATGATAAATTCAATAATCCTGAATATGATAATCCTGGGCACGCATGCTAACATCAAAAAATTAGGTCAGGAATATTCCTCATTTAATATCGACGGAAATATCATCAAAGTCTCGAAGGAAGTAAAACCCTTGGTTTCTATCTTGATTCCACCATGTCCTTTGTCAAACAAGTAAAATCCCTGGCATCTACCACTGCTTACACTTGTGAGCTGATAAGAGCAGGTAAGCCATTCCTCTCTAACGACAGCTGTTTGATCTTGGCCAGAGCTCTAATACTCTCCAGATTCGACTACTGTAATGGCCTCTACAGGGGTGCTAATAAAACCACCATCCAGAGATTACGAATACTATAAAACAACGCATTGAGAGCAGCGGTTGGTATAAATAAAAGAGCTCACATCTCCTCCATTAGATGCCAACACAAGTGGCTGTCCACTGATAACAAAATACAGGTAAAAGTGATATCATTGACCCACAAAGCTCTAAATAACATTGCCCCTAGTTACCTCTCAGATAAAATAGATAGAAGAACATCTATCAGACCTACTAGAGCTGGCAACGCCAACTACCTGGTAGTACCCAGATATAGGCTTACTACGATTGGTGGCAACAGCTGTACTGTGAAAGCAGCTACATTTTGGAACCTACTGCCACAAAATCTGAGAACAGACCAACCTTACCCACTCTTTAGAAAGAATGCTATCAAACATATAATCTCCAATGACTCCTAGTCACTCTATCTGCTAGGCTGCTATGTGTGAAATTAATTCTGTTATTTTGTGATTCAGTGTACCATATTGTAATTGGTACAAACTTGTAACTATGTAAGCCTTGCATTATCTTTTTGCTGCGCCCTGTTACATCTAGGTTTGGTGCGCATTAGAAGTGAATAAACAAACAAACAATTCCTGGAAAATTTTTGTTGGGCCTAGTCTTCCCCACATTGTAGGTTGTAGGCTGCCTTGCGGGCCTCTTGAGGGTTTCTATGAATAGAAAAATGTTGAACCATCTGGAATGGTTCTGATCCTCCAGCCCCACAAAGAAGCTGGAGTACTCAGGAGAAAATGTCCACTTTACATACTGAATGCAGCTTTGGCTGTCCTTCTGGTGGAAAGTCTCCATCATCTGCTCAAATAATTCAAGATGCTACCAAACTAAATATTTGGCATTTTTGTGGTAGAGCGTGATGACGCTCCCAATAGCTTTTATTTGCTTCAGGGGATCATTGAGTAAAGCTCTCTTGACTTTGTTAGCCTTTTTAGTGCTGGTCACCCTGGTCCACTCATCCTCTGACTCAGAGGCACTGCTACCCGAGGTGGCTGTCTGATCTTCTAGACTCTCCCGGATTCTGCGAGCTTGGGAATGGCTGGCAGAATGTGGGGGCCTAGTCGCTTGGGACCTGTGGCGCTCAGAAGAGTCTTCTGACTCTTCCTTGCTCCCATGGTTGGTTGGGTACCCCCCACTGTCCTAGATGGGAAAAGGTTTTTAGTATGCTCTTAGTGGGCCTAGTCTCATGGAATTCCCCACCAAATTTCACTGACTGATCCCTAAGTATGTGATATTTCTGAGGACCCAGTTCTCTGATTCTCTACTCACTGGAGTCTCCCTGATCAGAGAATTTCTGGCGCTCCTCATCAAAATCTGTTTGAGTGTGGAGATTCTTCACTATTAATTTATTGTTTTCCTCCTTTAGTTCATGAATCTTTTTTTTAAACTTCTTTTTATTCATTTAGCGTGGCAGCAAAGAACAGGCGAACATCGCCAGGCAAGTACAATACAAATACAATAAATACACAGTATAGGCAAACAGGAGTTACATCGCAAATGAACACAGCCATTGGGCACTTTTATAACATGCACAAAATGTCAGAAAGCTATGATGGGGGCGGGAGCCCGGGTCGGTGGGGAGAGGTAGCTAGAGGAGATGTGGCCGGTGTCGTATTCAGGTCTGACATATAAGATCGGAATCTGAGCCAGATATTCCTGGGCCTAGAGTGGGTAGGTTGTAGGTGAGACCAGGCTTCCTCAGAGTCCGAGGCCCACGTGACCGCTCTTAGTCATTGGGCGTGCGTGGGAGGCGAGGGGCGAAGCCAGCACAGTAGGATGGATCGTACAGCGAGAAGCATGCAGAGGCCAGCTAGTTTTTTGGAGTTCCGGGGGAGGCCCGGGAGGTCATGGAAGAGGCATACCACCGGGGAGGGACTGATGAGAT
Organism: Ambystoma mexicanum; assembly: GCF_040938575.1. NCBI lineage: Eukaryota > Metazoa > Chordata > Amphibia > Caudata > Ambystomatidae > Ambystoma > Ambystoma mexicanum. Next base: position 154,669,386 of record NC_090928.1, read on the forward strand.
GGTCGAGCATAGCAGACACCGTCGAGCAGACTGCCTCCCAAAACTGTGAAAGGTGGGGACAGGACCAAATCATATGAATGTAATCGGCAGCATCCAGGCCGCACCTAGGGCAGCTAGAGGGGTGATCACTGGACATGCGGTGCAATCTGATCGAGGTGTAGTGGAACCTATGTAGGACTTTAAACTGTATCAGTTTGAAGCGGGAGTTGAAAGACACCTGCTGTATGCGTTCACACAAGTGTGCCCAGCGCTCATCAGACATTTCAACACCAAGGTCCGCCTCCCACGCCCGCCTCAATTTAGTGAATTCTGGAATAGATCTGGACTGCAGCATAGTGTATAGTCTAGATATTTTACCTCTAGTGGGTGAGGGGGAGGTGAGTTCCTCGATGATAGGGTCGTCCAGTGGTAAAGCTGGGAACATCGGATAATTACGCTTGAGGATCCTGCGAAGGGATGAATATTGGAGCCATACACACTGGCCTCTCCTTAAGGGCAATGGGAGGTCGGGGCATTCAACAAATATACCCTGATCAAACACATCGCGCAGCAACTCATATCCCGCCTCAGTCCAGCGTCGGACCATGGCCGGTGGCACCCGTGGGATCCCCGGTAGGAAGTTCCAGAGAGGGAGGTTACCATGGAAGGCGTAAGCAGTACCGAACAATTTCCATGTTTTTGCCAATGCCAGGGATGTGCAGGCGACCGGGCTCTGTGAGTCCAGCACCAGAGGGGTGGGTTGTATCACCAAGGAGCGAATGTCACGGTCGCAGACCGCAAGTTTCTCGAGTCTAACATGTGGGGGGGGTTCCGTTGCGTTAAACCTGTAGGATGTATATTGGATTTGGGATACCAGCCAGTATTTAAGGAAGTCATTGGCACCAAAGCCCCATAAGCTATAGGGGTAGATAAGGTATCCAGTTTAAGGCGGACCGCGCCCGAGTGCCAAAGGAAGGAATTGACCGTGCGGGTCAGTTCCCGGAAGAAACCCCCCCCTGGCCACAGGGGGATATTGGTGAACTTGTAGAGTAACTGGGGCAACACCACCATTTTCAATAGACCTATCCTGCCTGCAAGGGATATCGGGAGTTTGTCCCAGACTAGAACCTTAGATGACAAATGTGTGAGATACTTTTGGTAGTTCTCGTTGAAAGTCAGCGCTTGATGGCGCGTTATCTCGATCCCCAGGTAGGTGAAAGTAGACTGGGCCCATGTGAACCCCTGGGTGTCAGGAGGGGGGGAGTGCATTCTGTAAGAGGGAAGAGTGTAGATTTCGAGCAATTCACCTTAAGGCCCGAAATTCGGCCAAAATGTTTGATGTCTTCCAGTATTGGGGATAAGTTGATGGAGGGAGAGCGTATAAGCAACAGAGCATCATCGGCATATAGAGACAATATGTCCGCCTGGCCCGCTGTGCGGAGTCCTCTATGTGCGTGGAATTGGCGAAGCATGTCAGCGAAGGGCTCTATTGCTATGGCGAAGATCAAGGGAGAGAAGGGGCATCCCTGTCTCATCCCCCTGGCGATCCCAAAGAGGGGGGAGCAGCGGTCGCCGGTGCGGACCCTAGCCACAGGGTAAGAGTAGAGCAATCTGACCAAGGAGAGAAAAGAGGGACCAAATTTACAGTTCTCGAGGACCCACCACAAATACCTCCATGAAACTGAATCAAACGCTTTTTGCATGTCGAGCGTGGCCGCTACAGCATGTGTCTCGGGGTTTATTCTGTTAATTATATTAAATAGACGCAAGGTTCAGAGAGGTAGAGCGACCGGGGATGAAGCCCCCCTGATCCGGATGGATGATAGATGGCAAGAGGGGAGCCAACCGGAGTGCTAGTGCCTTAGCGTATATTTTGACATCGCAATTTATAAGTGAGAGCGGGTGGTATGAACCGCATTGTGAGGGGGATTTACCAGATTTAAGTAATACCATAATTGTGGCTTCGTGAAGTGAAGGGGGAAATACACCGGCTTCAACCGATTCCTCCCAGAGAGCCAGCAGGTGAGGGAGCAATAGTAGTTTATAGCGCTTATAAAATTCAACTGGGATACCATCCGAGCCAGGGGGCCCCCCGAGGATAAGGAGTCCATCGCATCAGAGAGCTCCTCAAGCGTAAGTGGGGAATCAAGGGAACCCGTGGACTCTGGAGAGAGATTCGACAAAGGAAGGGTATCGAGGAAGGAGTCAATCTCCGCCGCTGGCACCTCATCAGAGTTGTAATATAGGGTTTCATAGAACGTGAAAAATTCCGTATTGATGTCCTGTGAGGTGACAGCCATAGAGCCGTCCGGTCTCTCAATCCCAAGTATATGCGGGGACCCCATCTCGTGACGGATAAGTCTCGCCAGAAATCGGCCAGGGCGCTCGCCCTCCCCGTATCTTCTCGCCATGCCAGGGTTATCCAAGAATTTTTGTTCGCGCTCCGCAAGGGATCGGAACGTATCCAGCTCCACCCCGATGTCGGCCAGGGTACCCGGAGTGGAGTGAAGTGAACATTTAGCCTCAAGGGTCGATAATTTAGATTCGCTCTCGGCGAGGTTTCTGCGGATCGACTTAAGGACACCGTTCTCCTTCGACAGCGCCATCCCTCTAATGTAAACCTTGAAGGACTCCCATAGAATGGCCTGCGATGTTACTGAGCCTGTGTTTGTCTCAAAGAACTTCTCGATGGATAGCTCGAGTTCAGAACAAAACTCCGGGTCCAGAAGGGAAAGAGGCTTCAGCCTCCAACGTCGAGTACGGCCGGGATCCGGCCCCCAATCTATGGTGATAGTCAAAGGAGAGTGGTCAGACAGGGTCCTGGGGAGAATCATTAGCTGTATGACATTCTTAACTAGTACGTTGGAGATCACCCATCTGTCAATACGGGAATAAGAATCGTGGACCGAAGAGTAGAAAGAATAAACGCGGGAATCCGGGTAAAAGAACCTCCATGCATCAACCATGGCGAGACGGGGTAGGGACGATAGTGCAGCATAGGCTGCTCTAGAAAGTTGACGAGGTTTGGACCCAGATCTGTCGAGGGCTACATCAAAAATTGTGTTAAAATCCCCCCTGCATAGGATGGGGACAAGGGGGAAGCCATCGAGAAGGGACGAGACCTGTACATAAAAATCTGGATCATCTATATTGGGACCACAAATGTTCAGCAGAGCTATCTCCTTATTTTGAAGCGTAGCATGGAGCAGTACATATCTGCCCTGAGGGTCTATGTGTGAGGAGATGAGAGTGAACTTGAGACTCTTATCAGTGGAGAATCTGTGGGGACCCCATGATTTGGCAAATCTCATACACTGTTCCGTGCGGGCATGTGTCTCCTGTAAGAAAAGAACCTTGGATCCATGAGGCTCAGCCTGCAGCTGCAGCTGCCTCATCTTTTTGTAGTTACCCAACCTCCGAACATTCCAGCTCATAAAAGTCAGATCGCTCCCAGACATTGATACGGGGGCGAATATATCAGAGAAAATACCAATAGCCAATGGGCCAGTTTAGCAGCCCTGCAGTAACAGTCATTGAGTACCACCTCGCGGTCCGTAATTGCTTCCGACGCCAAGCTTTTTGTAACATAACCCCCAACATGTCCCACCCTCACCCACATACCTCCCCCAAACAGAGGGTTGGCAATCCCAAAACCCCTCAACCAAAACCAAACCAAAGGCATCAGCGCCTGGGGGTCTGTAGGCTGGATTGGCCGTGTCTCTCAGGGCAGCGGCAGGTCCAAGTGAAATAAAAGGTGCCAACAGGAGGAACTTGCACGTAACTTGGGCGGAGATGTTGCACATGTTGACGTGGCACATATTTTTAACAGTGAACATTCTAAACAGGTTACAGAATAGAAAACCACTGACTCCAGTACAGGAAGGTGGCCGGGCTTGGGCCTTCCACGACCGGGCTGAAGGGTAGCTGTGGGGCCTTGAACAGAGGGGGGTATCAGCCTGGGAAATGTTCGTCCAGAAACTTAGAGGCCTCTTCTGGAAGAGTGAAGAAGAACACCCGGTTGGCATGTTCTATGCAGAGTTTGGCGGGGTAGAGCATGGCGTATTTAATTGAGAGATCACGCAGCCTGCGCTTTACCGCCAGGAAAGTCTTGCGTTCACGCTGGACGGCCATCGAAAAGTCTGGGTAAAGGTGAATCCTCGTGCCGCCCAGTAAGAGCTCACCCTTGAGCCTCGCGGCCCTGAGGAGGGCATCACGGTCACGAAAATTCAGCACACGGGCTATGATGGGCCGAGGAGGAGCGCCAGGCCTGGGTTTAGCCGTTAAGGCTCAGTGGGCACGCTCTATGGAAAATTGTGGGGAAAGTTTGGGTGAATCGAGGAGCATCAGTAATGTGTGTTCGACAAAATCTTCCATTGATTCATGAACCTCATTCTCGGGAACGCCGTTAATACGAAGGTTATTGCGCCTTGATCGGGATTCCAAGTCCTCGTTCTTCTTTTCCACATCAAGGACTCGGTTGGAAAGAGCGATGACCTCAGAGCGCAGGGCACCCAACACATCCTCAGCGGAGCCCAACCTTGTCTCGACCTCCGCCACCCGGCTATCCGTCCTCTCAATATGGTCCTTGATAGAGGATATAGTGCCGTTCATGTCATCTAGTTTTGAGTGGAGTGCGGTGAAGCCCTCCCGGATAAAGTCCATCATGTTTTGAGACTCCGGAGCTGTGGCGGATGATGACGTCGTGGGAGCCTGCCCGGTGGTTTCCTCTGGTGATCTCACTGGCGTCTTCGCGAACATATTGATGGAGCTCTGTTTCTTTGTGGCCCCCTTGGTCATCCTGGTGATGTTGGAGTTCCAATGGAGTAAGGGGGGAATCCCAGCAGCTCAAGAAAGAGAGGTGTGGGGACCTCGCAGGGCAGGATGCAAGGCGTGATGTAGAGCAGGTGATTTTCCGGAGGGGGGTCAGCGACTGTGGACCCGTTTATGTGAGGCCTGTGGCCGCCGGTGAAGCCTGCGGAGGTGCAACCTGCCCCCGGCAGTGTGGGAGGCGCAGTCCAGAGAATTCAGGTGTAGATGACACAGGGCTAAAAGTGGTGGTGTGCAGTGGCCGCTGTGAGAGCCGTGGTCAAGGTATGGTAGTCCAAGCGAGCCTGTAGGAGGGGTAGGGAAGAGCACCAACCGGCCCTGTGTCCTGCCGATGAAATGGACAGGCTGAGGCTCAAGAGCAGCAATGTGGGATGAACCAAACCCCGAGATTCCTCAGGCCAGGAGGCCCCCCAAAGTAGATGTGATGTGGGAGGCTGGCATGGCCCAGAGCACCCCAAGTCAATTGCCGGGTTACAAGCCAGTCTACGGAGCAGAGGGACACCGGGGTGATGCAGCTCCAGGGCAGAGCCGACTGCGCCGGGTGAAAGCGCCAGCGTTCAACGTGAGCCCCAAGTTACAGAGGCGGGCACCGCCAACACTCGGGCCGCTGAGCGAGGCGGTACCCCCCTCCATGCACCACATACCTTATTGGGCTCGGGGCCCTGCGGTGTATGTCAGCGGGGGAGCGCGGCACCAGGCGTACAGGGGTGCGCCGCAGCTTGACCCCTTCACCGAAGTATCCCTCAAGGGGGGGGCACCAGCAGTCGGCACCCCCGGCGAGCAGGATCACGGTCCAGGAAGGGCCGGGCCACAGCGAGGCGGCGACGGATCACGCCGCGGCCGCAGCCGTATGTGCCGCCCCTCCGCGGATGAAAGAGGAACGCAGGGTCAGGGTTCTGGGGGAGGCCTCCTCAGTCAGTGAGCCACGGCAGGGGTGGGTGGGGATCCTCGCTGGAACGAGTGGTGGCTCCGGCAGTCAAAGAGGCCCAGCACGTCCCACAGCCGGAGCAGGATGCCGGCGCGAAGCCGCCTCGCTGGTGGGGGAGGGGCGGAGAGATGTCGGGATCTCAGGGTCCCCGGCGCCGTTTCGCGTCGGGGTTCGGGCCAGATGAAGCCCGGATCATCCACAATCGAGTCGTGCCCTCTGAAGTCGGGTATGAGTACAAGAAGGTGCCGCAAAAAGGATCCTGTGACCTGCCTGCCACGGAGAGTCACATTCAAGTGGCCATCTTGTTCGGCGCTCGACAGCGCCCCCCTTAGTTCATGAATCTGATTTTCTAGGGCAACCATCTGCCCTGCGCAGGCTCTTTCATAATTTACTTGCTGCTCCAGCTTTTGTTGGCTCTGTTGTAGAGAATCCAACCTCAATAATTTGGTATCTTGCTCTGCCTTCTCTTGCTTGCTCCAGATCCTCCTTTAATTTTGTCAGGTACTGTCTGGTTTCTCTCTCTGATTCTTGGCTCTTTTGTAGCCTTTGCTCTGCAGAGTCCAGATCAGTTTGGGTTTTCTCTAGGGATTGTACTTGCCTCTTTGTCAGATCTAGGCTTTTGGAATATTTTTCCTGTATTACTCCAATGTGGAGGTACAAGTAAGCCCCTATTTTGGCAATTTTACATTGTTCTTCTTTTACTTTTGGGGCCATATACAATTCACTAAGTGCCTGGTGTAATGGACCCTGGTCCTGCCATGTATCTAATTCTGTGACAGTGACTTGCTGTTTGATTTCCTGCAGCCAAACATTCTCATCCTGCTCTACCCATCCACCCCCGACAAACAATTTGTGCAGTAGGTGTTCCCTTGCAATATTGATTTCTTTCTGACTTATCTCAGGGTTACTTTACTTTTGCAAAACAGGCCCAACTCCTTTGAGTATTTCTATTGAAGGGTGTTTTTACATTGTAGCACAGTATGGTAGCCCAACAAGGTGTATGTTCCCTGTCAGTTAGCATGCTGTGTTAGACTGTCACAAGTGGTATGTCTAATTCAGATCCCGCGACGAGCCCCCAAGCTGTAAGTGATTTCAATCTGACACACACCCAAGCCAACACCTAGCATGTAGTGCACAACTGAAATCCTTATTTATTTTTGTCTAAAAGTTCTTTATTCTGAACGATATACCACTCATATCACGCCCTTCTCCTGGAACCCACCCGGTCACACTGAACCAGGAATCAGGCTGGTTTGCAAAGGTAAGTATTTATTTATGTATTTAAAATGTAATCACGGTATGTTTTAATAGGTACACAACAATCACCAATGGGGTGATGTAACACTGAATAATATCTTTAATACACAAGGAGTAAGTATTGAGCAAAACAATTCAGCACAGAAAATAATACTTTTGTGTGGGTTCAGATCACATAGCACTGTGGTTAGAGGTTCCCCCTGCACACCCCTCAACCCCCAATAGGCAATGTAAAGAGTTAGGAGGAGAGAAGAGGTTTTCAGGAATGGCTGAATTCAAACAGAATATCCATCCCACTTTCCCCCAGCAAACACAGGAGAAAAACGGAATTGACTGTCAAGCTGTCAGAATGGCTTTAAAAGTTATCCGTAGAATGGACTGGGCAAAAACACCAAATATGATAAAAATTGCTGAAATTGTTATACATTCTTATGGGAGCCACTTTTGATAGTTGTACACAAACAAAAGTAATTATGTAATCCAAAGAAAACATTTGAAATCTTAAAATTTAAGTCGGAAGCAATTTAAAGCTGTTTTACACGTGTAAAAATGTCCCATAATGAAAATTCGCGGCAAACTTTTCACTGCACGATATTCGCGATAACAGGAGAAGCTGTTGATGTTAGCTACCAGCAGGAGTTGAAATGTTGTTTCTATCACAAAAACTGAGGGAGTTACAGATGTTTTAGTGAAGGTCGTTTTTCGAGATAGGCGCAAGAATGGAAAAGAGGAATGCGCTTTTAAAATTGACAAAGGGGTTTCTTACACTGGAGGATGACTATGAACAAAACGAATACCAGACAGGAACATAGTCACTTGATCAGGGTGACTGCGTGCTAAGGAAACTCGCCTTCTTCAGATGAGAAAAGGATCAGCGCAAAGATAGTTTTAACAATATTAATTCTGGAGGGAAGATAGGATGGTTTGGAGAAAGGTTTCAGACAATGCAAAGATACTCCTAACACTACAGGTTCTAAATGCAAGATAGGATGGTTCTAAGGTAGAGATAAGACTATGCAAAGTACATATGCTAGTGACACAATTCTTCCTATTTATACTCACTGGATATGTTTTTAAATGGGACCATCAGGATTCTGGTCAGGGGATTGGATCTGGTTTAGGAAAGACGGCTGGGCACATCGGACTGGATCGGATCTGCAAGGCGCTCTGGTCACAGCACGGCACAGGACTGGACAGGATCAGCAAGGCGCTCTGGTCACAGCACGGCACAGGACTGGATCGGATCTGCCCTTCTTGGTTCTGAGGATATTTCACTTCAGCGGGCAAGCAGTAACAGCACAGCACGGCTGTATTATGATGCTTCCCCTTAGGCTTGTGGGGTTCTGTTCTATAATTTGAGGCCTAGCTAAGAATGGTTCAGCTATGCAATAAGCCTTTTGCTTTGCCAAGTTTCTGGAGTCTGGAGCAGGGACGATGTACAGTTCAGCAGCAGGGTGCTCCGCCAGCATCAGGATAGTGAGTGAATCTGTCTGTCTTTATGAGTGGTGAGCTATCTCTATTTATCCTATGAAGTGACATCATGAAGGGGGTGTGTGGGCTGTTTTAGCTTAAGTTTGCCCCTTTGAAAGGTGATTGGGTCAGAGTCTACTCTCTGCCTTGATAGGAGGAGAGAAACAGGAAACAGAGTGTCATCTTTATGGTGCAATTTTATGAGGCTGACAATCCACCCCTAGCCCCCGGAACACAAAATCTACTTTTGTCAAAATACATATTTCCACATGTGCAACCTCTATAAAAATCACATATACAGATTACATATTTTACATAGCAGCTACTCCTCAAAACCCTGTAGATGTGGGATCTTGTCTCCACCTTTCACAGAATTTTCACTAGGAACACAATGTCCAATTTTTAAGCTAATTTCTACAAGTGTGCGTGTTTAACATGGGAATAAGTGCATGAAGTTTCACAATTCTAGCAGAAATACATTTTGCATAAAAACACATTTCTTGCCATTGCTGTCCAGAACATGTCACCTTATTCTTAAAATCGTCCTGCGCCTTTAATGCCAGGCACTGGACAGTGCGCCAAAGATGTGCTGACCAGTCCCCTTGCATACATTTGTATGTGAAGTGCCCTCGCAACTCTAATGCATGACTGACTCCCACCAGGCACGTGGTTTCTGGGAACACATTTCACAGACTCTGGCCCTTAACGGGCATGACTTTTCATGAAACCCGTGAAAAGAGAAAGTATTTGTATCTCTTTTTGAAGCATAGAAATGAAAGTGTGACATCAGCGCTTCATACCGCTACCGTCATAATAAAAAAAAAATTGCTTGACAGGGTCAGGAAAATCACTGTCATTCAATGCACATCACCCTACTCCTGTTACAAACAGGTGCAGGGAAATCTCTAAGTGTTCTGTGCATTGTAAAGCTTATCACATTTTGGAATTGCAATGCCCTTTGTAGATCAGGCTGCTCCTTTCTTTAGCACAGAGGTCTTCAAACTGTGGGGCGCGCCCCCCCAGGGGGGCGCGGCCGCATCCCAAGGGGGCGCCAGAGCCCAGCATGAAATGTAAAAAAAAAAAAGGTTTTTTTTTTTTTTATTTTATTTTAGATTGGAGGAAATGGGAAGGGGCAGTTTACATGGTCAGACTGTCCCACAAAATGGTCTTAGGCACCAATGAAAAAAATGTCCAGCAGTTGCAAATGGATATTCAGTCGTTTAGTCACACAGTTTGAATAGTACCAAGGGGTTGTTTTTTGTTCAAATGTAAACAAATTGTGATATTTAAAGAATATTTATTCAGAAACAATGGTCAAAACTACTAGCTGCATAGTGAAGTAACTCCTCAAACTGGCCCACAATGGCCAAAAAAGTGACCCATTTTGACTGGCCTACACTAGCATTTTGCATTTTTGGTACGTAATCGCCCTATTGCCCTATAGGCCAGTCCAAGCCTGCCGGCTCATCCATAATGGGTGAGGGGGTGTCCACCCACTGGCCACCTCACCCATTATGGAGGAGCCGAGGAGCCAGCCCTGTGAAACACTGAGCACTCCCTCAGCTGCTTTTTCCAGCCTAGTGAGTGCTCCTGGGGTGGCTGAACTGTCAAAGGGAAACACTGTTTTCCTTTGACAGTTCATTTCTCCAGCCGCACATGATCACTGAGCCATGCAACGCTGGGCGTGTTTTGCTTCGCCAGCCTTGCGTAGCTCATTGGAAATGCTGGCTGGGGCACATCTTGTATGTATGTACGAGGGGGTGCTCCTGCGCCTCCTCGCACATACGGGCAGAGCAACCTGGAGCGGGGCATTTTAGCAACCATGCACAGGCCCCTGCAGAAGGTACGTTTATGGTGATTTATTTTTTATTTAAATGTGTATGGATGTATGTATGCTTGTGTTATGGGACTGTGTTGGGAGCAGGATGGGTGGCAGCACTGAAATAGTGGTGGGAGTAGGGTTGGGAGTGCCCAGGGTCTTTACTGGGAGTAGGGTGCGGTGATGGGACGCAAAAGTTGATAGCGATTTCTACATACTGTCCATCTGGCACTTTTGGGGGGGCCCGGCCTGCCCAAACCTTGCTCAGGGGGGGCCCAGGCCAAAAAAGTTTGAAGACCACTGCTTTAGCAGGTGGTGAGATTTGCTCTCACATTTCATTATTTAGGCCCAAAAAAAAGTTAAGAATTTGCCCCAATGCATTTATAATTAACAAAGCCAATGCTTTTGTAATGTAATATCATTGATCATTCAGCTGTGTCTGACGCATCAGAATTATCAATAGTGATCACTCTCTTCTATGCCTGGCTTTCTGGGAAGAAAATGGCCGGCTGCAGGGGGGAGCTACATATATTATCAACTAGCTGATATACCCGGCGTTGACCGGGATTTTATTTTTAATAGGTACTATTTGTTAGAAATACCTTCAGGTAGCTTTACGCTTTTCGGAAAGGCTCCATAAGAAAGGTATTTTATAACACAAGGACATAGGCTACCCCACCTGTATGGCACTTGCCGGTAGTGTAATATCGCAGTAAAGACTATGGCATTGGTCTTTGCATAAAACAGAGAACACCAATATGCATTCTTATATGTGACAATTTATTTTTCAATTAATGATTTTTTTAAAAACCAGCCTATACGGGCTGCTGTATCTGTGTCACCAATATTCAGCTCCTTTTTCAGGAGAATTACATACAAAAGTCATCATATTGTCTCTTCATATGACTAACAATTTGTCGTGCTAGTAACTTGTGAAGGTTAGTGTCCAAAGTGACTTATGATGTGGTTAAGCAACATAACACATCTATCTAGACAATATGATGACTTTTGTATGTAATTCTCCTGAAAAAGGAGCTGAATATTGGTGACATAGATACAGCAGCCCGCATAGGCTGGTTTTTAAAAAAATCATTAAAATCATTCATTTTAAAATAAATTGTCACATATTAGAATGCATATTGGTGTACTCTGTTTTATGCAAAGACCAATGCCATAGTCTTTACTGCAATATTACACTACCGGCAAGTGCCATACAGGTGGGGTAGCCTATGTCCTTGTGTTATAAAATACTGTTATATACCCTCATGACACAGGCCCCCTGACTAAAAAAGAGGGCCACACACACCCCCTGTGAGTACAACCATAAGAAAGGTGAAAAGAAAAATTCACAAAATCTTTCCATTATTTCTCATTTTAAAAAGGTTTTTACATAAAGACTACACAACACAATGGATTGTTCTGCTTAAAAACTCGTTCTGAAAATTATGACTGTATGTGAGAACCACATGGTGATTTCTGAGCAGCATGATCGGTGACATGATGCCGACGGTGCCAACAACTATGGACCTAAAGTTCAATATTACTAAAGTACATGTTCATTGTAAGGCTTGTTTATAAACAACATTTTTTGTTTCCCTTCCTGGTGAACACTGTCGCTTCAATTACGTTGGGCATACATTTTTGCCTAGGTGGGTAGCCATTGCAAAGCAGCAGGATGATTGACCCAACTTTGAGTTGAAGGTGATGTGGTGGCATTCCTGGGGGATCGAGTGAGTTGAGGAATTTTGTTGGATAGTTAACGGCTTTGTCGGCATCCACCACTGTGTCGATTGAGTTGTACTCAGTAACTGTGCCCGGAAGCATATCCTGAATCTGATCCTAGGGCCTCGACCTCGGGTTTTGTTACTCGTGTCAGGACCTGTCCTTCTACTACCACATTGATGTTTCGATGACTTTAGGCAACCGTCTCATGTGTGAAGGTGCTAAAATCTGGGGGAAGGGGTGTGATGTCCAAATGTCATGTAGCTAGTATTGTCCAGAGGGTCCTAATAGGTAACCATGCACAATATGGTGCAGATTGGTGAAACGTTGTGGAATTGCATAAGGAACAATGCTTCGCCAAGTCACAAACCCACAAAAAAACATTGACTTGTGACGAAATCTGGTTAACATGTTGGGGTGTTCAAATGTCATGTAAGCAGTGATGTTCGGAGGGTTCTAACAGGTAACTATGCAAAGTTTGGTGCAGATTGATGAAACGGTGTGGAATTGTATTTGGAAGAAGTCTTTGCCACAAACTCACTAACCCACACATTTTGACTTTAGCTGAAATCCGGGTAAAGGGGTGGGGTGTCCAAATGTCATGTAACCAGTAATGTCCGGAGGGTCCTAACAGGCAACTTTGCAAAATGTGGTGCAGATTGGTGAAGCCGTGTGGACTTGTATATGGAACAAAGCTTTGCCAAAACTCCTGTCACAAACAAATGTTCAGTTTTCAAGTGTAGTTATAGTATCATTGGGAGAACCATATATATCACTCCTTCTGCAAGTGTGCATCACAACTGTATTGCAAATAAAAAGGAACGTTCAGGCTCCCAGCCCATTCAATTCTAGGCCTCTCTGCTGCAATATCTCATTATTAAATGTTAACATAATGCTTCAAGTCAGAATCCTTCCACTGTTAAGTGTTATAGCAAAACGTGTCACAGTGTGAACCCTGAATGGCCCTGCCTTGAATCAAACCTACAACTACAGGAACACATACAGATCTCTGGATGGAACTCTTAAGTTACTTCTTAACTTTGCGGGTATGTCAAAGTTTTACTGTTAATAGTATGAAAGTCTACTTGGAAATGTGTCACACATTTTATTATGTGGAGATCATTTAACAGACACGTCCCTGATCACCCCATCCCTAGGTCACTTGTTGCAAAGGAGCTGTGAAGGCCAGACTGTGGATTGCTCCCATGATTGCCTGTGCTGCTCTCTTGTCATCTATTTTTCTATTTCCTAAGGAAGGAAGGAAGGAAGGAAGGAAGGAAGGAAGGAAGGAAGGAAGGAAGGAAGGAAGGAAGGAAGGAAGGAAGGAAGGAAGGAAGAAAGCAAGGAAGGAAAGAAGGAAGGAAAGAAGGAAGGTAGGGAAGGGTGCTTTAGCACCTTGAAGCGTCTCTTGTGCTAGATGGAATTACCAATAAGGATCTCAGTCCAAATAACCGGACAGACTCAAAGAATATGGCACGGTACTACTTTATTCTCAATTTAATAAAGCAGGGCACACTGGCAGGCATAAGACTGATGCTTGCACACACACACACACACACACACACACACACCCAAACCTGATTACACAGATGTCTTATACCCCAATATGCGTCATATATGATGTCATTCTATGTGGCAAAATATAAAAACCTATTGGTGGGAAGGATTGGTTAGGGAAACATACCTACTTATAGAATGTGTGCAAGTTAGCACTTCATTGGCTGTCTCTTATCTGTAAGACACATCTCGAACTACATCTAAAATACATATAATACTGATTATAGCGGCCAAAATGGCAGCGGATTGGTCTATGCAACATTGTATAGCAGGTTGCCCCTTAAACCCACTGATTGGTTGGCATGCCCACCTTTCCTCTCATGGCCATCCTTGTCACGCTCTATTCTTCTCTTTAGCAAGCTTCTATGTATCTTGTCTACCTTGCGTTGCTGTGTATTTACACGTATTGTTCCACAAGTTACTTGTTTTCTTTTGCATACATGATTACTTTATCATTTCACACGTTTCTATTGTTGCTTCAGATACATCATCATTCTTAAGTATTTTCATATAATTTCAGTATATCCTCATGTTTCTTCGCCATGACATCACTCTGCCCTCGGCAGATGAAACTCACAGTTCCATCATATCCATTGGTGGATGCAGACATCATTCCACTCTTTCAGTGCAAGGGTACATTCGGTATGGTTGTCTGAGTGCATATCATCTCTCGTACACTCAATGTGGTATTGGGACAACACAGAGGGTCCCACATGCAGCTCTTCTCCTGCTGTTCCAGTATGATGGTGCTGAGGGCGGGGAGTTAGGGTATATGCGCCCAACTGCTCCTCTTCATTCCCCCTCTGGTCGAGTCCTCAACCACATTCTGCTCTTCAATCTCCTTCATCTTCTCTTCATAATGTTGTTTCTTTGGGATTCATGTCTTTGTGTACCCCCTCAGGTGACCTGCATTCTTTATGTGTTCATCCACACTCCAGGCCATGTAGCAGCAATGTCCTGATGCTGGGCATAATATCAAGAGTCCTACATATTTTTTATGCTCCATAAGGTAGTAGAACTTAATTCCTGGAGGTGCAAGGGTACTTTCCTTTATAGTCTCATGGGTACTTTCCTCATTTATCATTTCTTCACCCGTTCCAGCATCTTGATCAATCAAGATCTTCATCCCAGTAGCTTTCTTTGCTGTCTTCTGGCACTGTCCCAAGATGATCCTTTTGCGACAAAATCCCTGCAAAACCAAACTAGTACTGCTCCAAGTAATTTGAAGGCATTAGCCAACCAAGTTGGAATCTATGAAAACAGGGACGAAAACCAGTCGTCCTCTTCAGTCTTGGCTACTTCATTCACCATTTCTGTGTGCAAGGTTGAAAACATTGTTATTGCTTCTGTCAAAGTCCCATTCTATTTATCATGGGCAGGTTTAATGTGGAACAAGAAGGCCCGATCTTGGTGCACATGCCTCCTTCCATTGTAGTAATTTAGTCTAGGACATACCTGTTCTGGAGAGCCATGTGCCTGATTGCCCTAAACTCCTCTCTGATTGCATTACATCCTTTTATCGTTGTATTGATAATTTGTAGCAGCTTCCATCTGGCTATCTCTAACCATTTAGCATTTAACGCAGTCTGAATTCCTGGCAAGAATATTGTTGTGAATATCACTGCTATTCTGCTGAACAACATATGCTCATCTGGAATGTCATAATAGGCTTCTATTGATTTTGCTGAGAAGTAATTATATCTACTCTGTCTCCTTCTATGAAATAATGTTTTCTTCCTAATGTGTGTGTGTATATTTTTACGCAGTCTGTAATCTGCTGGTCACTTTGTGGTAGTACTAAGGTTGCTATGCTTATCAGTAGCAATGAACAAACTCCTCCCTGTTTTTGGTGGCAACGTTATATATGCTCATTAACCACAAGCCCAGCAATGGTCCATCAGAACTGCTGTTCCTTCCTTCATGCCTGGTAAATAAAAAAATTGGCCACATTGGCAGTTTTCTCCAACTTTCACTGTGCCATTATTTCTGAAGCAGAAAGACACATTCTTCAGGGATAGTATCTGCAATGGTCCCTCCTCATTGCCTACCTATGTCAACAATCTTGTTCTTCAGGGATAGTATCTGCAATGGTCCCTCCTCATTGCCTACCCATGTCAACAATCTTGCAATTTTAGGCCATTGGTTTTTGCATTATGTTTCTGCATTTGCCACAACTACTTCCCATTGTCCAGTTAATGCTGTGCTTTGCACACAACCAATCCATCAGCCCATCCTTCAGGAGTAAGCTCTGTTCCATTAAGTTGTAGTTGACCTCTTTTCCAGCATTCTCGTATTTCCTTCCAAATTCTTATCCTTGCATTGTAACATCTTATTTTCTTCAATCTTGATTCCTGTTTGATTCATTCCATGCTGTTTGTATTTTATTAGTTGATGCATTGTTTGTGGCTTTTCTCTTGACTTTATATCTTTTACATAATTGTCTTCTATTTGAGATGTTGCCTTATTCACCCACACAATGGATGCTGTTCTGCTTTGGAACTGTCCTCTGGTTAGGCAAAGTGCAAGGTGTGCCAGGTAATGTGCCCTTTTCACTAATACTTCTGTTGCTATGAATATTTTAGAGATTCCCAAAGAATAAGGTATTAGGGAACACACATAGCAGCTTTCATCTGATGTTCATCTTCCCACCTTCTCCATTTTCTGATACCATAGTTTTTTTTGTTTGGTTAAATGAGCCGAATTATCGAGATATGTATGTATATCTTCATGATCTTCCACCTAAATCCTTTTTTAAATCAAATAGAATGTCTACTAAGACTATAAAAAATGCTGTTTGCAAATCCATCAGGGAAAATAGTAGCTGTCTTATTGTTCCCCACCAATGGCCTCATTATGAATATGCTGGTCCGGTAACAACAGTGTCGGTAAGCTACTTGCACTGTTGTTACCGGACTGCATGCTCCGAGTTCTGCGAGTGGGTGCGTTTCTCCTGCCAGGTCTGACCTGTAGGGTGGAACGGCACCCGCTCGCAGACCTTGACTGATGCACCGGCACTGTTGCACACACTGATGGCGCAACCGTCCTCCCCATTCCCATTGAGTCCAATGGGACTCAAATGGGAATTGGGAGTAATGTTTCCTGGCGCCCGGCAATGGGGAATTACCAGGACCCCCGGGGTCATAATGATGCCAATGTCTGCATTGTTTCTTATAACATTCCTAAATGCCATAATAATCAGGAGGAAAGCACAAATCATAACACAGAATGATATCACAATTATTATTCCATGAAAGCTCATCCATTTTCTTGATGGTAATGAACCTCTTAAATTCTGAAACCTCCTCATTTTGTTTTTAATTCTGAATACGTAACTCTGTAATTCCTTATGGATGACACTTTAAGATCAAGAACTACAAGATGATTTCTATAATTATTCTGAAAATAATATAATTGTTGTTAGGATTTCCCAAAAACGCTACTATATTCACGTGTCTTCTTACTAAAGCTGGATAAAACTGGAATATGTAGGTAAAAACAGCATACAAGAATGTGTCGATTGTTATTGCAATAGATAACATAAAGATGAAGTGTGATTTTCTGCTTTCAGCTCTGGTACATTAGGACCATTGTTCCTTGAGCCTATCTAAAAAGTTCCAGAACAACTTCAAGTCTTTATTCGTTATTGAATGTTGAAAAGTACCGCCTCTACTTAAAAGTGCTGTTATGCTCTTCACTTTCCTTGTCTTTGCTTCTGCCCATTGAATGAGTCTGCATGCACAGAAGTTCTTCTATTGTTTCACTGTTGGTAGTTGCAGTAGGGGTCTGATTTTTTTTCTTTATGTGGTTTGATGTCGTTGAAATGCAGCCGAGCTCTTTTTCCTTTTATCTTGGCAGCTGTTGGAGTAACATCTTCCACCTCATATGGCCCTTCAAAGTGGGGCATACTGCAAGTGCGTACAAACTTTAGTACCAACACATGGGCCCCTGGGTAAAAGCTAAGTTGTTTTAACACATCTTCTGCTTCAAGAGATTGAACGTCTTTGTCTCTTCTCTTTGAACCCTCCCTTCAATTGTTGACATGTTGAGACATGAAAGAATCACTTGCATTCATTGTTGTTAGGTAATCATGCATCTTGTCACCTAATACCTTTGCTACACTGTGGGCATCAGTTCTTAACCTAGATGGAGGAGCAAAGGGAGTTCTCATGTGACGTCCAGTCACCATTTCATGAGGAGTTAGATGGTGATCTGGAAAATTGGTAGGCAATGTAGCCATCCCTTTTTTAAAGTAATCTTAATCTTTGTAATCCTTTCCTTCAGTTATCCATTTAATCATTCATAGATGCCATTCGGATGTGAGTGATAAGCTGAGGAAAATGTATGCTTAACACGTAAAAGAAGAACTATTTGCTCGAACAACTCATTTACAAAATGCAGTCCATTGTCAGAACGCAAAGCCTCACGCACACTCCATCTTGGAAAGACTTCACGCACAAGCAACTTGACATTGCATCTGGCATCAGGGTGTGTGCATGGACCTGCCTCGATCCATCTAGAAAAAGTATATACCACCAGCATATATCTGTAGCCGTTGCATGTCTGCAGCATGTCTACATAATCTACATGTAGGTGCTGAAATGGGCCATTGGGTCTAGGAATTGCGCCTCTCACTGTTTGAAAAGTGTGCCCTGCAATGATTTTCTGGAACACAATGAAATTTACAATAAACTGTGCCACATGCTCTAACAGATTTGGCGAGAACCACTCTTCTGCAATTGTAGCAATTAGACTCTCTCGAGTCATATGCGCAGGATAGTGAAGCTTTTCCAGCGCTATCCTCAATAATGCTAGAGGAATAACTGGCTTCTCAGTGCTATCCTGTCTCCAAATTGCCTCAGTGTGGGTTAAAGGACACCCCTGCTTTTTCCATAACTCCTCCTCTTCTTGTGGTGCTCGTCCTTGTATCTCAATTAGCTGAGCAATAGACAGCATGTTAGTCCCTCCTTTACGAACATGAATCGTCCTGCCATCTGTTTAACATTTTCTATATCAAAGACTGTGGCTACGTTTCTGTAGGAAATGATGTCTTCTTTTTTAGCGCACTAATTCTGCAGCCTGTGCTGAGCAATGCAAAGGCAATCTTGCGCTTGTCACTAGCTCAAATTCACCCTCTGGGTTCATCTTCTCTATCACTGATCCAGTATGCCTTTCGCCAGTCGTTTGGTCAATTTTTGAAAAACCATCAATAAAAACAACTTTCCCCCTCCCAATAGCATTTTCTCTAACTTGAGGAATGTCATTATAAGTTCCAGTATACGTTGAGCAGTCATGTACATAATCATCCTCCTCTACTGGTTCAGCTATGAATTTTGCTATGTTTACTGTCTTACATCTGACAATCTTAATCTCAAGATTCAATATAATTACCTCGTATCCTGATGCTCTTTGTGTAGTCAATGTACTTTTGGGTTTCCCTAAAATCTCAGATAATGCATGATCTATAAATATTGTTACTGAACAACCCATTGTTATACTTGAAGCATTTTCAATCGCAAATGCAGCAGCAGCAGCAGCTAAAGACTGCTCACAGATATAATGCCCTTTCATGACTGGATAAAAAATCCCACTATAATAGGTCAATGGTTTACATATGTGTCCTAATGTCATTTGCTGTGTAAGGACTGCTGTCATGACTTCTCAATTTGAACAAAAAAATAAGTAAAACTCTTCATGATAATCTTGAATTCCCAACACAGGGCCTGTACTGATTGCCTTTTTTAATTCTTCAAATCCTTCAGTCATCTTATCTGTCCATATTATTTTACTATTGCCACCAGGCAGTTGGTGAGCAGGTGCAAGTGGATCTAAGTCACCTGGGAAAAGCACCACCCACCTGCTTAACCCTGCCTCTTCCTTTCTGCTCTTAACTTTTAGATCAAGGGTGTCTCTCGGCAGGGTGTCCGAAGCAAAGGGCAGACGAAGTATGGCAATTTCTGTTTGGGCCTGTTTGGCCCAGGGGGACCAGGGCCCAAACCCCTGCTCAGACAACAGTTAAGCATATGCCAACATGTGTTTTATCCCTCTGTCCCCTCAAGCCATCCCCATCATCATCAGGCAATGCCAATGACAACTTCTCCTGTGCTGGGGTGAGGACAGGTGCTCCATGGCACAGTAGGTTGTGCATTTGTAAGTTTTATTCTCGCACCACAGTGCGTGTGTGTCCACTCCCCCGGCCCTCTTCCCTGGTGGCTTTGTTGTTTGTTGGCCCTCCCCACCCTCCCACCACACTCCCATTGATTGGCAGGCCCTTTAAATCAGCCACCAAAGGCACACCTTGCCATGGCAGCCTCCTCAGCCAAGGACCAGATGCTAAGGGCAGTTCCAGTAGTGTCTGCTGGTGTCTGCAGAGAAAGCACTCAGCCGGCAGCCTTCGATCAGCTGCGACTGAACAGATAAGTCGAATATGGGTGTGTTGCATTGTGCAGTGCTAAAAAATATTCTATTTTTTCCCCTTCTAGGAAAGTGAATCTGGATGTGTTGTATTATTCTATGCTCAAAAACGTGCCTTTTTCCCCCCTTCTGGGAAAGTTGAATCTGGGTGTTTTCGCATTCTGGTAACTGTTGCATTGTTGCTGGTTCTCTCGAGGCGCCAACCTAGATCCCTCCCTACCCTGATAAAGGCATGCTAGTCATTCTTGTGAGTTACTTGTTCCCCTCCTGTGTCTTCCTTTGTTGTGACCCCACCCCCCATCCTCCTCCTCCTCCCCCTGCATATTCTGAGATGTGTGCCACAGGGCTGTGCATGTCTCTCTCTTCTCTCACCCCCTTCTCCTCTACCTATCTCCTTGCACCCCCTACGGGGCTCTCTGCCTCTCCCATCTTCTCTAACTGCAACTCTATCTCTTACCCTATCCCTCTCACTAAGTCTGGAAGGAGGAAATTCAATTAGGACATCCTGGTCTCCAACCCAGGCCTCCCTATCAATGATACCTACACCAATGCTTCCACCAGACTCTCACTGTCGTCCTCTTTGTCATTCCCTCTCGAGACCTATGGACCCTTCATATGGTCTCTGTTCGCTCTCCTTTCTGATCCTCTCCCATTAACAGTGGCATTAGGTGGGAGGCCCTCTTGGCCCCCTTCCACTCCTCCAAGACCATCATTAATGTCTATCTGAATGGCACCGTCTTGGTTCATGACCCTCAGTCCAATCTCCTCCTTTTTGATAGGTGTTTCCTGCATCTTACCAACTTCCTCCCTTCTCCTGCTAATCCTTCCACCACCTCTCTGGCACCCTCATTTTCCTCCTATGCCTACCCTCAGGCCCCTCTACCACCTCTGCAGGGTGTACCTCAAGCCTGTAACCCTCCACGTAAGTCTTTCAAATGTTGCAGCCTGCTCTTGTTCTGCTGTCAAATACTCCTCTGACATCTGTCACCGTCTCGAAGAACTCGACCTAGATGTCCTTGCTCTCACCAAGACATGGTTTATGGCCGGTTCTGTCACGGGTTTTGACATTCTCCTCCCTACGGGCAACAAGGTCGTCTCCAAAAACAGAACCAACCATCCGGGAGGTGGAGTAGCCCTGATCTTTCTGGAGGGAGTCCTGGCCTCTTTCATACCTACGCAGTCCTACTCTCCTTTGAATGCCTGGTCTGCAGACTCTCTGTCTCTCCTGGCCCCTCTCTAACTGTGGCCACCCTCTAAAGGCCACCTGGCCTGGTCGCCCTCTTCCTCTCTGAATGGGCCAACCTCTCCCCCTCTCTCCTTTTCTCTACTTCTCAACTTCTCCTCCTCTGAGATCTCAGCATCCACCTGGGTGTTTATAATCTCTCCTCTGGGCTTTTCTGCAACCTCTACAACACTCTCTCTGTTTCCATTCTGCCCTCTGGCCCGACACACTCTGCTGGACATGCTTTGGATGTTTCCATTACCTCAGACATCCCCTCTCCAAACTCTTTCACCACTCCTATCTCTTGGACTGACCACTTTCTACTCCCCTCTCATCTGAAACTCTCTATCCTTCAGGCAAAGCCCACCCAGCACTGCCACGTACCTTCTTGGTCATTCACCTCATGAAGCATGTGTCAGCGGATGCCTTTGCCTCTACTTTCTCTGCTCCTCCTGCTCCTGCTACTGACTCACACCCTGACACAGCTCTTTCTAATCTGCATCTTTCGATTTCCAACATTGTGGACATCCTTGTCCCAGTCATGAAAATCTGGCTGAAGCCTAGCTCCAAGTGCAGCTCTCGATATGATTCTGACCTCGCCGTCCTGAAACGCAAGTGCACGGTGGCTAAGAGGAAGTGAACGGCTTTGGGGGCATCCTCTGACAAACTGGCCTGTTGCCTGCTCCAAAGGCAATACAGATTCTCTTTCCTGTACAAGACAAGAGCACACATTCAAGCATGTGTCTCTGTGACCTCTAACAACATGATCAAACTCTTTAAAACCTGCAAGGAACTAGCCAATCCTGTTGCAGTCTCTACCTCTCCTGTTCCCTCCCAGGCTCTCTGTATGGCTCTGGCCTCTCACTTCTCTGCTAACACTCAGGACATCCTGTCCTCTATCTCCTCTTCCTCCACCTTTTTCTCTCTTGGCCCCCTTTTGGCCATCTCTCCCTCTACACCTCCTTTCTCCTCTTTCTTTCTGACAACACCTGACAAGTCCAATCTATGAAAATGTCATCCAAACAGGTGCTCCCCTGCTCCTCCAGAACCCTCATGGACCATATTGACATCTTTGCTCCATCCTTGGCCGATTTCTGTAATCACTCCTTCACCACTAAGACTTTCCCCTCTCCTGTTAAGCACTCCCTTTTGCACCCCCTCCTCAAGAATCCGTCAGCTGATCCTACCTGCCTGGCAAACTATCGCCCATCCATCACTCCTTTAATGGTCAAACCCTTGAAAAAGCAGGAAATCTCCCAGTTTACTCTCCACACTGAATCTGTTGGTTGTCTCCATGACCATCAGTCTGACTTCGGAGCTGTCAGAGGCACGAAAACTGCTCTCCTGAACACCTGTGAAGATTTGCTCTCTTACCTTGATTCCAGCATTCCTCATCCTCCTTGATCTTTCCTCTGCTTTCGACAAGTTCAACCATGCCATCCTGATCAATTGACTCTGTGAGAACCTGGGCCTCATGCTTCGGGCCCTGCATTGGCTGCCTCCCTTCCTCTTGGACCACTCCTCCCTGGTCCATCTTGGTCCCTTTCTCTGTGCCATAGTTCTCTCTACCTGTGACGTTCCCCAGGGCTCTATCCTCTCCCCCTGGTTTTTCAACCACTACTTGGCCCCTTTTTTCAACCTCTATGTGGCCCCTTTGCCTCACTTGATCTCTACCTTCTCCTCTAACTTTCAGTGTTATGTGGATGACAACCAGCTTTCCTTCAGGCGCCCCTCAGCCTCCTCTCCTCTCTTGTTCATTCCTGAATTTCTATCAGTGATTCAGGATTGGTATGCTTCCAAAGATCTCTGCCTTAATGCCAGTAAGACGGACAGCCTTGGTGTCATCTTCAACACCACTCTCTCTTTCTCTCCTCACATCTCCGACGTCACCAAGAAGTTCCACGACCAGCTGCACCTCCTTCAAAGGACTCTTCCCTTTCTAAATTTCCTGCAGAAGCTCACTGTCTCCAGAGCCATGGTTCTCTCTAGGCTTGACTACTGCAACAGCCTCTTCTACACTCATCCCTATTGCAACTAATCCAGAACAGGACTGTGAGACGTATCCTTAGCCTCAAGCCCAGGACTCTATCTATCAGCCCTAAAATCTCTCCTCTGGCTCCCCATTGGCTGCAAGGATCAAGTTCAAGAACCTTTGCATTGTCCACAAGGTTTTCTGGTGCCAGGGCCTGCACTACATCCAACTCTCTCTTCCAAAATGCCTTCCTTCTCGAGCCCTTCACTCAGCTACCTCCAAATTTCTAAGGGTTAGATGGTTCTCCAGGCAGAGACTGTGGAGTAGATCTCTTTCCTCTGCCGGTGCCTCCCTCTGGAATGGACTCCATGCCCTCTAAAACTTGAGCCAGACCACCTGAAGTTCCGGAAGCAGCTCAAAACATTCCTCTACTTCTCTGCTTTCTCTCTCTCCCTCCCCTGCTGACCTACCTACCCTAACTGTCTGCCGTGAGGACTGGTTGCTTGGCTACTCTCAGAGTGTCACTGGGTACCAGGCTCTTTCTTGATCAGTCACCCTTGCACTGCCTCCGGGCCTACCACACACTTAGGGGCTGTCACTGTCACCATACAGTCCCTTGTTCTCCTTGCACTACCCAGAGCCACCCTGCCATGGCTGCACTTACTCAGAGCATTGATGCACTGTTTTCCCCACCCCTCTCCCTTGCACTCCCTCCTCCATTTCCCCTTTCACTTCTCGCACTTGCACGATCTGAATGACACAAGGCCTAGTATGATCATTTGCCTTATCCTTCCTTGTCTTGTCGTGCCTGGGAACACTTGTGTACAGGTGTGTTGTAAATGACGTATCATATCATATCATATCATACCTGTGCTTTTTTAAGTCCTTGTAAAAGTGGTTCAAAATAAGAACTGTAATTGAAAACCCAGTCTCTACAATAGTTTATTAGGCCTAGAAAGTGTTGCATTTTCCCCACTGTTTTGGGTTCTGCAGTCTTCATAATTGCTTCTGCTCTTTCAGGTGTCATTTTCCTCCCCTCATGAGAAATCAACTGTCCTATATACAAGACCTCCTTCTGGCAATATTGTAACTTCTCTTTGTCTACTTTATACCCTTTCTCTGAGAGTACAGTCATGGGCTTAACTGAATCGTCTCTGCATGTTTCCTCTGTCTCACTACACAACATAATGTCATCCACATATTGAACGATTGTACTTTTGAGCTGGGTATTACCCAACTCCATCTGAAGGACTTGGTTCAAGATTGAAGTGGACACACAGTACCCCTGGGGCAAACAAGTATGTTTCAGGTGGATATTTCTATATGAAAAATAAACCAAATCTTGTGAGTCTTCGTGAAGGGGAATTGAAAAGCATGCATTCTTAAAGTTAATAACTGTAAAATACTTGGCCTTGGATGGGATGTTGCACAATACTGTTGCAGGATTTGGAACTAGAGGAAACTCAGCTTTGACTATATTGATTAGAGTGTGAAGGTCCTGTATAAATCTCCACAAACCCACCATCGATTTTCTCACTGGGTACACAGCCATGTTACATGGAGAATCATATGGTAGCAATATGCCCAGCTTCATTAAAGTTGAAATGGTTTCAAATATGCCTTCATCTGCTTCTCTGGACAGGGGATAGTGCTTTGCATGTGGCAAACATGCTCCTGGTTTAAGCGTAATTTTAACTGTTCCTACACCTTTTAATAGACCCATGACATATGGACTTGTGGTCCATAAAGTATTTGGCATTTTCTCTAAATACTCCTGAAAACATGATGGTATCCTTTTTACCATCAACATTCTCTGTAGTGTTTCTCTATTCTCTACTTTTATCCAATAAGTGAGACGTAGGAAAAATACGAACTCATCATCTGAATACTCATCCTTAAACAGCTCCTCGTCTGTCAAATCTGTCAGCCTGTATCCTTCACTGAGGGCTATCACTGTTCTCCATCCTCTTCCCTCATCATCTGTACCATGAAGAGTTGCTCTTTACTCTCTAACCACTACTGCTTCTACCTCTAAGGGGATTATAAGCCCTACTTCATCATCCATGGGGATTTCGGTCTGAACAAAAACTTTTCAGGTATTCCGAATAGCTTGTCTATCAGTCTGTGCAACCATGATAATAAAACAGTTACTTCATACAAGAATATTTATGTATCTAAGGGAACTCCTCATAATACAGTCTGGCCTGTAAAGGCTAATATAAGCTCTCCCACATTCATATAACATATTCTTGGGGTGGAAAACACTATTCGTTCATCAGTAAAAGATGTTGTCATGTTGAGTTTTGTCATCAAGTCATGCCCTAATATGTTAACTGGCGTCTGTCTAGAATATAATAATGGCATCAACAGGTCATGTTCTCCTAAAGAGATTGGTAATTTGTCTGTAAAAGGAACTAAGCTTGCCACCCCAAGAGAATCCATGCGCATTCATGGCAATACCTGACATTGGATATGTTCCCTCACAGACACAGGAACAAGTTGCTCCACTGTCTAAAAGAAATGAGAGTGTCTTGCCTCCTATCATCACCTTGACCCTTGGGTCCTCTTGGGGGTCTGGTGTCACTGATAGTACTGAACACATCATGTCACTCTGTGGGCTGTCCTATTGTGTATACATACTCATCCCTGTACCTGTGAAATGATTTCCTCCTACCACAGTCACACTCCCCAATTTGGATGTGGGTGCTTGCTGAACTGCTGTATTCAAATTCCATTGTGGTACCATAGGCTGCTGTGTCTGCACTTGCAGACATTGAACTTGGTGTGTTTGCATGGGCACTTTCTGTGATTGTCCTTGTGATGATTGCATTAGTAATGGTGTTTGCTGTATTTGCAGTGGTTGCGGTGCATATATCTGAACCTGCGTGTGATCTTGGGCATCATACTCCTGTGGTTCTGTATTATATTGCAACACATAGCTCATCCTCCCCTCTTGGAGCTTGCCAATGTTGCTGCATGCCTCCTTTGCTTCTTCATGTTCTGGTTAAGTGTCCCATTCTTCAGCAAATCCAGCATTGTTGCGGTTGTCAACCATTAAATTCTCCCCTTCCCTGAGGGTTTTTAAATCCACCTCTTCCTCTAGGCCCATTCCCTCTTGGCCAATAATTATACCCACTCTGATCTGGGGGATACATTACATTATTTTACTGTACTAGTTACATCTCCTGTGTCACCCCACCTTTATTACACATCAATACTGCTGTCTCTCTGGCCTCTTTGACAACTTCTTCTGAACCAATTTTACATCCTCCTGTTTCTTACTCTCTGCTTCCTTTTTATTTTTCTCCTGCATTAATCAGCAGTGATGCACGATTGTCAATTGTATTTTTGGCCACGATTTTGATTCCATTCCCACCTGTTTCTTCATCTGCCCTTGCACTGGTTCGGGCAGACCCTGACACAAAATGTGGTAAAATAATGCCACTGTTTTATCCCATGGTTCACGCATCTCAAGGCACCATCTCTCTTGAATATCTTGAATATAGATGACCGAGTCCTCACCTTCTCCCATTTTCCTAGTCATAATTGCACCCATATCTGAGATATAGAATATTGTACTCTGAGCGCCCACCATACATCTGCTCTGCAATTATTAAATGACGCTCCATCATGTGTTGTGTTTTGTGCAGTCACACCTGCATATCCTGGTCACTTCCAAATGTCGTCAGCTCTCTCTCCCGTGATGGCTGCCAACAAGCATTTTATGTCACCTATAGCTAAGGTAATTCCTGATTTAATTCTCTCTAGCTCATGAATCCATTTTCCCTCACCGGAGGTTAAACTCGATGAATTGCATCTTTAATTATCTTTATCCATTTGTGGCCACCGTGTATATTGTGGTCATCCTCCCCCTTTCTCTAATAATGGGAATTGTGAAAATCCTGGTCCGGAATCATAACTGTCTACAATCCTTATTTTCCAGGCAGGCCTAGTCTTGTCCGTTTGTCTCTGTCCATGTAGTGCCCTTAGTCTGCTTTCATAAGGTGGGGATACATCCCCTGTATTGCGCAATCGTGCTTTTGGCCGCTTAGTATATGATGTTGATTCTGGTGTTCTCTCTTTGGGGTCCTCTAAATCTGAATATTGTATCCGTTTTCTTCATTCGATTCTTTTGATAATCAGAATGTGCCCTCCCTTTGCACTCTTTCATTTTCTTCCCTTTATACGTCTGACATTATTATGCCCCAGCTTGTATGGCTATTATCCTTTTCTGTATCATCAAGATCTAGTCTACTTAAAGACAGCACTCTGTGCTTGTCTGTTATGGCGTCATCTGACCTTCCTCAAGTTTTCCTCAATAGAGATCCTTCTATGTTCTCTTGGGCTTTATGCCCTTCTTTAGCCCTCATTTGTCTATATAAATCCCCAAGTCTTTTCTCTATATTTTCTGTGTCTCACCTATCAGCCTATGTTGGTACTCTTGGTATTCCTTGCTGCTCCCTGTGGGGCTGTTGTAAACTCTCTCTTCCTCAAGTCATTCTTGTGCTTCGATCGGCACTATGCTTTTATGACATAGATATTCCATCTTGTCATCTTTTAATCCCCTGCTTCTGTTCATTTCTTCTTCTCGTCTCATCTCCCTCAATTCAGCTTCCTCTTGCCTTCTTTGCAACCTACGTACTTCCATTATTTGTGCTTCTATCTCCTCTTGTCTATTCCCTTTTAGCCTTTCCTTTTCCTTCCTTGCTTCATACCTTCTTTGTTCCTCTCTTTGCTTGCATTCTCTTCTTTTTATGCTCTCTCTTCTTCCTTGTCTTTCTTTTCCCGCTCTTCTGTCTCCCCTTTTCAAACCCTATCGATTCCCTTATCATCCAGCTTGAGTCATATTTGCCCTCCCATCCAATCATTCTATACTATCATTCTTCCATTAGCTTTGCCCTTTATGTCCTTCTGTTTCCTTGCTTCTTCCTCAATCTCTATCTCTCTATCTTGTCTGTCGTTCTTCTCGTCATACTGTTTACTTACATTCTGTGTCGATATGTATTTGCGTTCTCGGTTTTTGTTCTCTTCCACATTGTCCTCACTGCTCTAAGCAGGGGGCTCATATATTGGATTAATGTACCCTGCCGCTGCTTTCAATTGATTTTAAGGATAAAATCCTTTCTACCCTATGTCTCTGCTCTTATTTTCAAGAGGGGAAGAGGGAGCCAAAGGCATTTTATCTCCCCTTCATGCTGATTAAGCATCCATTCCTTCTCGGCCCAGATCTTCTTTCTCACTCTGATACATTTTCCATAACTCTAAAATAACCAACCTTTTCAGTAGCTTCTTCCTTTTGTATGTGGCAAGCAAATATGTCATATGTTGCAATACTGTTTTTGACAACAAACTCTCCATAGGCCATGGCATGAGTGTTTTATTAGTAGTGCCTTGTTCCCATTCCGAATGATACTTCCTTATCTTGGCTGTGTATCTTGGCAATGTCCTGGATGAGATACCCACGGGTTTGGCGCGCTCTATAAATGTTAAATAAATGTATAAATAAATAAGTGTAGGCGTGGAGTGTCTCCCATAATGACAAGTTGATTTTCACTGTCTCTACTTACCAGATGTGTTATTCTTCTGTTTATGTTATCAAATATACCACAATGATCAATTGTATCTGCTTTTAACTTTATGCAACAATGTTCTTTTTGTTCCACATTTCCACTTTCTGTCAATGTTTGTATATCTCGTCGTTTTATCATTGATATTTTAAAAATCTTTTCCAGTGGTCGAAGTGAGCGGGAGCAGATGGGAGCGGTGCTCCTATACTGTTTTAAATTAAGTTTTACAGCTACTATACTTTTATTTTAAGAAGAAACCGTTCCGGAACGGTTTTGTTTTAAAATAACAGTGTAAGAAGAGGTTGAAACTTGCACTTTCAGTGCATTGCACTGAACATTCCCTTAAACTGCAGGCAAATGTGGTTGGGGGTTTGTATTGTGTGTGGGAGGGGGCAGAGCGATGGGGTTTGTGAGGAGCGAGGAGGCTTGCAGGGAACATAGTTCCACCACTTCTTTTCTTGCACTTCGACCACTGGTCTTTTCTTTAGTTATCAGTTTCCTTTGATTTCTTTTCCTTCTAATTGATGTCAATCTCTTGATAAAAAATCTAAAAATCACCTTAAATTGTTACTGTCATTTTATATCTATTAGTTTAAACACAATAAAAACTTTACACTGATATATTTATAACCCCACACGTGCACTTCAATGAATGTTCCCCTGCGTATGCCTTCCTTTACTTTCTTTAGTAAATGTATCTCCTCTCATGTTGACCCATTTTGAATTTGATATACTCTCTTCTTGGTCGCCTTGTCCACCCCTATTTGGAGTCTTTTTAGAGCGAA
Source organism: Ambystoma mexicanum (assembly GCF_040938575.1). NCBI lineage: Eukaryota > Metazoa > Chordata > Amphibia > Caudata > Ambystomatidae > Ambystoma > Ambystoma mexicanum. The sequence goes on from NC_090928.1 coordinate 154,698,902, forward strand.
TCCTTATGTCCCCTTTGAACCGGGAATCGAGGTATCTACTTCTCTTCCTTATAATCCCCAAATAATTATGTTATATATATCATAATTCTGTTACATTATATATATATATTACATGGCCTGCGGTAGCACCATGTAGTTATAGTTAAGTTGCTAAACCCATAGGAAGAGCACTTTTTGGGTATCTTATAACTTCGCTCTCCCTGGACGAATCCTCACCAAACTTTGCAAGAAATGTATATTGCAAAGTTTGGTGAGGTTTGGTCAAGGTGGGACATAATGGGAAAACATTTCTGTCGTGCCTACAGCCCAAACCGCTGGACGGATTTTCACCAAATTTATGGCAAGAGCCATGGCTTGGTCCCTAACGTGTGCTTTTGTTAATTTGGTGTAAATCCGTCCAGTAGTTTTTATTTAAATGACCAAAACGTAAGGCAAAAAAATGTATGATACCTATGTCTGCTCCGTGGACACACTTCCCTGTTCGCTCCGCGGACAGGACACTGATTGGATAATCGGCTTGCGTCATGTCTGTGGACACGGAACATGTTCTTTGATTGGTTGGGATGAGGTGTGAGGTGTGTCAAATTGTTTCGATGTGCCCGCCATATTGGATGCACGGACATGCGCTGGAAGTGAGCATAAATTCAATTTTGGGGAGTGTGTTGGTGTGTATGAGGGCTTGGCAAGGGTGGGGGAGTAAGAGATGGGTCAAATGCTGTATTTGTTTAGGTGGAAGAAGGCTGTGATTTGTTTGTTGTGTCCGCAGTCACTGTGGTTGTCCGCGGACATGGTAAGCACTGGGCACACTACTGGCTATTTTTAGTTTAGTATGATGTTGGTTTTGTGTCATTAGAAGAGCATTGGGTGAAGAGGGTAAGTATTGAAGAGTTTGTACGTTGGTTGTAATGATTTCCCATGCACCCAAGACTCTAGGCCCTGGCCACAACCACTGCAGCATGACACACCCATAGAAACAAACATTTTGATTGTGGTATGTGGGCTGCTTAGGGGATATGTTTTCAAAATATGAGTACTGATTGGAAGTAGTGTAATAGTGTTTACAGGATAGTGAGATGATGTGTGTTTTGTTTTTTTGTTTGTTGGATTATGTTCAGATTGTTGGTATGGAAGACTCTAGGCATTTTGGGTTGTATTTTCTGTTGAGATGTTTATTTGCATGGCTGTGTTCTGTTGCAGTGTTTGTGAGTTTCATTATTATATACTTACTGTTTCCTTTGTTGAGGCTGTATGAAGAATTTTGGCCAGGCAATGCAGTCAAGATTGTAGTGTTTGGCAACAAGCGGTGCATCATTAGATACCCATGGAAGCAAACATTTTGGAATGTGGTTTATCGTTAGGTGTTTGTTCGAATGGCTGTGTTATGCTGTGATGTTTGTGAGTCCAATAGTTATATACTTACTGTTTGACTTTTGTAGTTGTATGCAGTTTTTTATGACATGGTAGTTGGAGAAGACATTCTTTTTCAATCACTGTGATAAAAGAAAAAATCACATGTTAGTGTAGGTAGTTTATAATGAGTATTGCATTGCATAGTAGACATTTCTGTATTTTGTCGACCCTCATAGTTAGTACTTTAGAAGTACTATAGTTCAGCCAGTGCATTGTGCAATTTGATCAGTTCCTATGTTTGTTCATTAAATCATTGGGTCTGTGGGACAAAAATCCATGTAGATTAAAAAAAACCTTTCTATGTTGTGGTACAATATGTTTCTTTCATTGATTTCAATAGGAGGAATTGAATAGGGGTATGGTTTTTGATTTGGAAGTGGTGGTAGTACTGTAGCAATTAGATAACAGTTGGTGTATTCCATTTTTTATTTCTTTTTCCCCTTTAGTGGTATCCTTCTATCTGTTGGCTTGTTGCAGATTTTTGGGGCAAATTCTAACTGTTTATTTCTTGTTTCATTTTAGTGGTATTTATTTATCTGTTAGTTTGTTGCAGAATCTTGGGGCAGTTAGATACCTGTTGGTTTATTCTAACTGGTCATAGTTTTGAAGTTCAAGTTTTGTTTATTTTCATACACAGATTAGTTATTCAATTTTGGTTTTAAGAATATTAAATAAGCATTTACAAGTTTTGCTGGTAGTATCATTACATTCAAACCATCCACAATTCTTTTTTAGATATGCAGTGTAGTGACCTGCATTGATTGCGGCTCCTGAGTGGTAGATTATACCTATTGTGGTGAAGATTTTCTTACCAAGTGAGACTTGACCATGTGTGAATTCAGTCAGCTTGCAGTTGTTTTTGGTACTATCTGCATTGTAACGTAAAAGCATTACTATTACGTATTTACTATGTATCTGTATTTGTAAGGTGGAACGATTATCGGAATTGCAGGTAGTACATAATCTGAAATGGTTTGCATTTGTACAAGTTGCTGAAATGGAATGGATTCACCGTTAGGTATGGATACATACACAAAGCATTCATTAGGAACTTCTTCTTGTACTACATGCCTGCAAAGAATGAATGTATGTTTGCACATGTACGAAATCTGAACGATTTAATTTATCGGTTTGTTTTTGTTTGCTAGTACTTGTAGAAAGTACATCAGACATTCTTGTGGATCTTCTTGTGAGTTTATAGTGAATTTGACCATTCCAGCAGAGTATTCCAATTCCTTCATTATTCCAGAAACACTGTAACTGTTGTCAGGATTTTTGGTTGCATTTCTATGAACGACTAACATTTGCAAACACAATTGGTCTGTACCGTGTAAGTAAATGTTGTCAATAATTGGTGGCAATTGGAATAGAATATTTATTGCTACATTTGCATAGCAATTTACACCAGTTATATTTGAAAATTTGAATGGACCTGACAGTTCTGTGTCCAAACCATTTGTTGGGAGTGTGTGTTGCTTCTTTGAAGAGGTAGGTGAGTTACTTTGAGCAGTAGATTCTTCTTTGGTTGTGGTCCTTGATGAAGTATTAGCTTCTTTTACTTTCTTTTGGAGGAATTGCTGGGAGATTCTTTTACAACGTTTTTCTTTTTGTGGAACAGGATAGATTTTTAGATGGGGGGTGTAGAGTGAATGTAGTCTATTGTATTCTAGAATGCAAGAAATATCAGCATTTACTTTACATACCTCAAAGTTGATTAAAAATAGTCTGTCAAGTGTACGTAAGCGTGAAAGTGCTACATAGCTCATGCCTTCTTTAAAGACTGTGCTACCAATATCTATCAATGCTTTATCTAGGGTAAGACCTTGTGATTTGTGAATGGTGACTGCATATGCTAGAGTTAGAGAAAATTGTTCTCTGTGACATACATGTCTTTGAAAAGAAGGAAGCGGGATGTTGGACGTCCTATCCTTTTAACTTTGGATAGTTTGTCGAAGAGAATATTGCAAACTGAATGTTGTTGTCACGTGGGTATGTTTGGAAGCCAACAACTGTACCAAGTGCTCCATTAACTAGACCTTGCTCCACGTCAAGGTTTTGTTTGAGCATTACTCTATAGTTTAAAGATAATTTTAATATTTTCTCCAAACCAGCTGTGTTAGAGATAGAGTTTTCCAAGGTGTTTAGTCTTGTTGTGGCTTGTTGACACATGGCTAGGGTCATACCATGTACGTCCAGTTTGACTGTGGAGGCAATTTGAACTATTGGCTGTATTTCTTTTTTTAACATGGTTTCATAAAATTTTGAACAGCTTGCAAGAGTTGTCATCAAGGACATACAATTGACATTTTTGTGTGCCAATTGTTCCATGGCATCAGTAGCACATGAGTTATGACCATAGAGTGCATGGATGTGCCTGGTTTTTAATATAGATTGCGCTTCTTGAGATAGTACACAAACTCTAATACTTTTTAAAATGTTGGCATATGTCAGGTCTGCAGACTGACCATATTTTTAGTTAATACTCTGTATTGGAAATGTTGCCAAAGGTTGACATTTCCTATGCTGCCAAGAGTTTTATGGCACAGTTTGTTCCTTAAGGTTTTTAAAAAAGGTTCAGCTTTAACTGGTGTTAATTGAAGAAGCTCTCCAAAAACAATAATGTGTTTTCCTCCAAAGAGCCCTTTGTAGCCTGTTTTGAGGACCTCTTGTAGTCTGAGGGTGATTAAAGCCAACATTAGGTTAACGTCCATGCTCACCTCATCTATTAGCAGCATTTTCATTTGTTTGAAAACTCTGCGTAGTTCCATTGCAGCTTCTGTAGAAAGTTTGTAATAGTCTAATTTTTTTTGGTGTTCTACTGGAAGGAGTAGTACTCAGTGTAAAGTGGCAACGCCTATGTTGTAGGCAGCTAAACCTGTGGGGGCAGTTACAACAACTGACAGTTTTTTGTTTGTTAATTGTTGGAGGAACTTACTGATGATTTTGATTAAGAATGTGTTGCCTGAATCAGCTTGACCACTCACATATAGCAGTATAGGTGTGTAATCTTGGCAGGTACAGTTTTTGTTTTCATGTTGCACACCATGTTCAATTTGTTTTGTTACTTCTTGGAAAATGCTACGCTGTTCAGTGTTCAGTTGTGATTTCAGTACAGCAATTTCTTTTGTAGATTGCTCATACTGACACATGGTGTTTTCTACTTCTGTCATGGCTAATTCTGCTTCATTTGCTGTTAGTGGCTGTCCAAGTGGTTCTTGGCTGTTACAGAAGGTTGACTACTGTCAGGAGTGGCCACATCTAGTTGGGCCTGGAGTTCTTCTTCGTGTTGCTGTTCATTGTGCAACATTGTTTGGTACTGTGTAATGTTTACGTCTGTTATAGTGCTTTCATTTGCTTTGAAAGCGTCTTCATACGAGTCATCCGTATCCAGTAACTCTTCTTCTTTTCTCCCTGGTTTCAAAAGTTGTAGCAGGGGCATGTAATACAATTCTTTTTGTTGAGAAGTTTTTAATGACAATTTGATATGATTAATTAAGCTGCATTTGGTAAGTTTTACTAAGCTGCCTTCACAATTTGCTATTCTGTATCTACATTTCTTTTCATCTGGTTTAATATTATTTTTGTATGTTAAGTTTAGGGCTACATGGTAGAGACATATGGTTTCCAAAGTGGTACTCCTGTTTGGGTGGTATGTGTCTAGTAAATAGTTTTTCAAAATGTCTTGGCTGTTGGGAACATTTTTGGATATTGTTTCTATGTCCTCATATGATTTGAGAACTCTTTTTCTAGATTTAGCAGGACCAAGACTTAGCCATACTATATTGTCAGATTTTCCATACAAGGCAGTACCGGTTAAACGGTCTGCAGTGTCATAGCAGCCACATTCTCTATGAGAGATAATTTTTATGCCTAAGCTGTATAATTTCTGTGATAGTGTTTTGTCAGATGATATGTCATCCCAGAGGTCCTGAAGCTCTGTTTTCTCTGTTTTGCTTAAGTAGGCTGCGACATATTGTGCAACTGCAGTGGAATTGTCTCAATGTACTGCACATGTTTGCATTCCATAGGAGGGCAATGATTGCATTGTAATCATCGATGTATTTTCATTATTCTGTTCTTTTGTTTTTGATTCTTCTGTTTCTTTATGTAATATGTGTTCTTAGATGATTTACCTTTGACACTATGTCTAACTGAAGACAAGAAGTTGTTTACTTGTCCTGTTGTTGAAACTTGTCTAGGGAAACCAAAGTGGCATTTGGTGTAGTATTTCCCTTTGTTTTTATATATGCGACAACAATATTTCCCACATTTGTGTCTTTGAAATTGTAAAAAGTGTGCATGAAGGTCACTATGTGTTGTTCGTGAAGTGATTTCACAAGTGACATATTTTTGGATGAACTGCAAAATAGTGGCATCACTGTCCTTGCCAAATTTAGGACCATCTTTAATCCACAAAAGCATGTGGATGTGTGGTGGTCCTCTGGGTTGGTATTCTTTTCTCCAAAAGAAGTGTTGCACTTCTCTAAGGGAAGACACAGTTTTATTACAAATGAAGTGTAGCATAGCAATGAAGCAATGATGGAAATATCTTGATACATTCACAGGATCTAGAGAGCAGAGTTCTCCTTGTGTTTTTATATCTATGTTTGTTTTGTTTTTGTTTGCTATGCGTAGGAAATCGTGTAAATCTTCCCATGCATATTCTGCACAAGTTAATGTCAGAAACCAAGTGGGTGGGCCAAGGTTTCTTATCATACAGCGTACATCTCCGTGACGTCGGAACCAATATTCTTTTGAACCACGCATGTTTGCTAAAAGATTTGTAATGATTGACTGTAAAATCTCATCTTTTTCTTGGACGTTTTGTAGTAATTCCATAGCTGACATATTTTGAAAATGGGTACCTGATTTCAATTTGTGTGCAACTCCGTAGCATAGAGTTGCTAGTTCACTTTCAAAGAGAAGGTGGAATATGTATTCCACGTTTTGTCGGAATCTGAGGTTTTCAGAATACATTCATAAAGATCGGTATTCTGATTCTGTTATTTGTGTGGGTCTATCATCGTACCTTCCTCCTTTTCCAGTAGGAAAGAGTAGAGGGAAGGCATGTGCTTCTATACTTTTTTCCCATAACTTTTTTCCCATATGCTGATTGGAGATCCATTCGCTTGTCGCATTTGGTACGTTTCCAGTGCATCATCTATGGTGTTGTCACGACTCGCTCCCTTCGCTCCCGTTCCCACCACTTGGGGGCTTGATTTGGGGTTTATTCCCTACTGGACTTTTCCTTCGAACATTATGCTACAGTCCAGTGATGAAGTGGGAGCGCTAAAAACCTATTTTCCAGGCTACTTCCCTTCCGGATCCATTCCAGGTTTTTGGCAGCCAGCATGCTTCTTTAACCAAATGACTATGCTTCCCAGAATGCCTGGCCCACTGCTCCACCTCCACCCTTGCAGGACAAGGTTGGGTGGAGGATAGGTATCAGCTGTGGCTGCAGGTGCAGCAATCAGCACACCCGAGGCGTGTGCTCGTTAAGCAGCTTTAAAAGCCTCAGTCTTACTTCAGTCCAGCGCTGGTCATCGTTTGCAGTGTTCCTGTTTTTGACTAGTCCCTGGTTCCTGGTTCCTTGCCTTTGTACCTACTTCCTTGTTCCTGTTTTCTTGTTTCCTCCGCCCTGAATTTCGGATTCATGCGCTAATTGATTTCTGCTCCCTTGATTTCCCTTTTTGTCTTCCCCTGTTTGCAGGCAACAATTCTCAGTGCTTTCCCCTTTTAGATGCAGCCCAGTTTGTCTGTGTTCTATATTTCTTTGACTCTGTCCTTTGCTGCTGTTACCCATTTGCCTTAGCCTTCCTCTTAGTTTAGTTTCCTGTCTTTTCCTTGGAGGGGTAGGGAGAAGTTTGCATAGGTTATTTCGTTTTTCCCTGCTCCTGATCCTTACCTTCTAGAGGATCCATTCCATGTTTTCCATTGCACTTCTGCATCCATTTCCCATTTGATCATTAGGTGTGGTGTGTGGTGGTAGCTAGCTCCTGTGTGAATGCTTATGTTTTTCCCACTAATTTGTAATCCCTATTCCAACTTAGGTATTTAGTTTTCTGCAGCGGATCACGCTCCACTGCCTTCCAGTCTCCGCCCTTGCCCTGCCGGGCTCTCCACATTGCAGCGGATCTCGCTCTGCTGCCTTCCAGTCTCCGCCCTTGTCCTGTCGGGCTCTCCACATTGCAGCGGATCTCGCTCTGCTGCCTTCCAGCCTCCGCCCTTGCCCTGCGGGCTCTCCACATAGCAGCGGATCTCGCTCTGCTGATTCCCAGCCTCAGCCCTTGTCCTCTGGGCTCCCTGCCCGGCAGCCTGCCTCATTCCGGCTGCCTTCAGCCCTTGTCCTCTGGACCTCCCTACTTCTCCCATTGCTGTTATAGCCTTTCTGGGTCCCAGATTCATCAACAGGATTCGTGGGCTAGCTGACATTCAAGAGGTGTATTTCGTCCTCGTGAGTACAGTTCCTAAGTTCCCTTATGTAATACCATCAAGAGTGTTAGTACACAGATCCTGTCATTGCTGGCCCTCCACGTGGGTTTAGCGCTGTCAGTACCTGTAACAGCAATTGGGGGTAAGGTGCTTGCCGACTTTCCTCGCGGTCAGGTGCTTACCCCACATCCCTTTTCATATATTGGTTTTGATGTCACACTCTATTTTGCACTCCTGGGTTCTAGTATACCTGAGTCGTTGTTCCTGGGTGCACATTTCCCTTGCCATATTCGCTGCCTTAGTACTCGCCTGACTAATCCTGACAGTATGACCAGCCCAAAATTCCCATTGAATATGGCAAGTTTAAGAAAGAAAGGCAGCAAGGCCTCTAACAAGCTTGTACAGAAAGCTTCCCCTACATTTACCTGTGACAAACCAATCACTAGTCCTGACCCCTATGAACTCCTTGTCACGAATGGGCATTTACGTGCAAAGTGTTTTTCCCATAGGATGGCACATCCTACATGGCCTGATCCTAGTTCTATCTTTGGTTTTGATCCCGATTCTATGTCAGCACAAGCCTTAGCCGCAGAAAACAACACACTGTTAGACTTATTATACGAGAGTACCTCTGTTGTTGAACCCCATGATTCCAGTTGTGCTTCACCTCAGATAGAACAGTTTCATGATACCAACATAAAGAATGGAGGGGTTTCTTGCATAACTTCTGTTTTCTACCCTCAGTCTAACGCATACTCTGTTGCACAGGTACAGACTGTAGTCCCTAATGCCAAGAGGTCTAAAGTCAATAGTTTGTTTAAGGGAAACACAGACCAAGTTGGAAAGATAAACTATAAATCACAGAACCTGCAAGCAGTAGAGGACAATGTACAATCGATGCATATTCAGATTGCTAGTGCAGGATCCAGCCCTGATGCCACTATGCTTCCCCCTGTGCCTACTGATAGTGATGTACAGTTAATGCAGGGCATGCTAAGAGCTAAACTTGAGGAGTTAAGACAAAAACTCATTTCGGCACGAGAGGAAAATAAAACCTTACACTCTTTACTGATTACACCTCAGACTTTATCTGTTGATGTGGAGGAAGTGAACTCTGTTCAGCCCCTGAGTGTAGAGACTTTGGTAAACCATGATATTTGTCATAATTCTGAGCTAGCACACATACAAGCTTCTGATTTCCAAACACAATCCACAATGGTGGCATACACAAATTCAGTCACTACCCTAGGCTTAGGCCCTGCTCTTGATACAGCTGCTGAGACTGAAGTAGATGTTAAAGCTGATGTGGAAGACAATGTTACCTCTGGGTTCACTCTTCCTGCTGCCACATCTGATCAATACGAACAGTCAGAGACAGTACAGATTTCATGTTCTGATGGACTCATCCCACAGTATACTGAACCAAAGAACCGTCAGGCGGTTCCTGAACTGTTGATTGATAATCTGCCTCTTTCAGAAGCTAAAACAGAGGAATGGACAATAGACGAAATCCTGATTAACAGAGACTTTACTATGGTGATTCCACTGATTGATATGGACTTCTACAAAGAAAAAGACTCTGTGTCACCCACTAAAGAAAGGGACTGCAAGGGTACAGCTCAGTCTTTGGTTACTGGTGCCAAGGAGTCTACTGCCCTAAAGGTGCCCTTCATTCCTGAGCCACCGATGGGTCTGTCAACTTCTGAAACTTCTGTCTGTCCTCCTACAACAATTGACTCTTCTATGATTCAATCCACAGCCCTGCCGTCATCTTTGGCACACCTGTCTTCAACCAATGAACCGCTGCCATGTCTGCCATCTACTCAAGAGCCAGTCCCAAAGACCTGGACATGTTTGTATCCAGCAACCGAGATTGCTCCAGCTTGCATGCCTTCAGCCTCAAGGTTTCCCCTGACCTGCCTGTCTTCAGCTACAGTGACTCATCCTGCAGATCATCCTTCAGCTTTAGAGCCTCCGGTAGTCCATCAAGAGAGCATGTCTTCAGCCCCGGAGTATACTGAGAATTTGCCTCCAGTTCATGAGACACATGTATCCTGCATAGCCTCGCTGCCATTATCAGAGGTATACCTGTCTACACCAAAAGATTCGGCTGTGTTTTCTTCTGCTCCAGCGATTCCTCCTGAATCCCAACCATTTACAGTCGATGAACGTCTAGCCTGCCTTTCTCTTGCTTCAGGAGGAGCACCAGAATGTCTGCCTTTTTCACAAGACGATTCTTCCAACTGCTTCATTTCAGCATCAGTGCCTCCTAAAGATGCAGCATCAGAGTTTGAGACTTTTGACAGCTCCCGCTTCAGAGTCATCAAGCTGGACCAAGTGGTGAGTCAGAACCACTCACTCGGGTGTGCACAAGGGGTGGTGCAGACCGGCGTATTACCTACAGGACTTGTGCAACAGAATTCCGCCAAGAAGCACCAGTCGGGTGCTAGTAGCCAAAGGAAGGGAATGACTGCTGCAGTTCAAGATGTGTCTGTTATTGCTCCTTCTGCGAGTCTGCCTGAAATATCAAGTACTGCGTCTATCACTCCCATCAGGATGCCAAACATCCCTGCTGTGGTATCCCAAGTGAAACAAGGTGACTACACGACTGTCACCAGGAGTACTAGCCTTGTACAACCCATTGGACTTTCAGGTCTCCAAGGCGTAGAACATGTGCAGTCAAACCTAAGTCACTTTCAACCAAAAGCCTTTTCCCAGATGGATGACAGAAGGAAATCTGAACCTCTACCTCAGCCACCACCTTCTCTAATGACTGAGCATAAACCTTTCCTGAAGCCAGCATTTTCCTCACCTCCCTCATGTCCACTCTCGGCAGAAAGGCTAACAGAACTTCTACCATTGCCTAAGGCATGTGGCACCAGCCTGCCTCTCTCCTCAAAGACTTATAAGGGTCCGCTCCCAGTGACTGAGCTTCCTGGACCTTCCAACTCTGCTTCTGGTCCTGCAAGTCCTTCATGCCTTTCTTCGAACCATGTGTCTCTTCCTCATCAGAAACCACCGTTTCCAGCAGTACCACCTCCAAAGACAAAGCACTCCTATCATGGAAGTCCATCTGCCTTTGTCCACAGACCACCATTTCCATCAGTGCCACCTCCAAAGAAAAAGCGCTTCCATCATGGAAAGAAGACGGCCGTAGGAGGGGGCATACTGTCACGACTCGCTCCCTTCGCTCCCGTTCCCACCACTTGGGGGCTTGATTTGGGGTTTATTCCCTACTGGACTTTTCCTTCGAACATTATGCTACAGTCCAGTGATGAAGTGGGAGCGCTAAAAACCTATTTTCCAGGCTACTTCCCTTCCGGATCCATTCCAGGTTTTTGGCAGCCAGCATGCTTCTTTAACCAAATGACTATGCTTCCCAGAATGCCTGGCCCACTGCTCCACCTCCACCCTTGCAGGACAAGGTTGGGTGGAGGATAGGTATCAGCTGTGGCTGCAGGTGCAGCAATCAGCACACCCGAGGCGTGTGCTCGTTAAGCAGCTTTAAAAGCCTCAGTCTTACTTCAGTCCAGCGCTGGTCATCGTTTGCAGTGTTCCTGTTTTTGACTAGTCCCTGGTTCCTGGTTCCTTGCCTTTGTACCTACTTCCTTGTTCCTGTTTTCTTGTTTCCTCCGCCCTGAATTTCGGATTCATGCGCTAATTGATTTCTGCTCCCTTGATTTCCCTTTTTGTCTTCCCCTGTTTGCAGGCAGCAATTCTCAGTGCTTTCCCCTTTTAGATGCAGCCCAGTTTGTCTGTGTTCTATATTTCTTTGACTCTGTCCTTTGCTGCTGTTACCCATTTGCCTTAGCCTTCCTCTTAGTTTAGTTTCCTGTCTTTTCCTTGGAGGGGTAGGGAGAAGTTTGCATAGGTTATTTCGTTTTTCCCTGCTCCTGATCCTTACCTTCTAGAGGATCCATTCCATGTTTTCCATTGCACTTCTGCATCCATTTCCCATTTGATCATTAGGTGTGGTGTGTGGTGGTAGCTAGCTCCTGTGTGAATGCTTATGTTTTTCCCACTAATTTGTAATCCCTATTCCAACTTAGGTATTTAGTTTTCTGCAGCGGATCACGCTCCACTGCCTTCCAGTCTCCGCCCTTGCCCTGCCGGGCTCTCCACATTGCAGCGGATCTCGCTCTGCTGCCTTCCAGTCTCCGCCCTTGTCCTGTCGGGCTCTCCACATTGCAGCGGATCTCGCTCTGCTGCCTTCCAGCCTCCGCCCTTGCCCTGCGGGCTCTCCACATAGCAGCGGATCTCGCTCTGCTGATTCCCAGCCTCAGCCCTTGTCCTCTGGGCTCCCTGCCCGGCAGCCTGCCTCATTCCGGCTGCCTTCAGCCCTTGTCCTCTGGACCTCCCTACTTCTCCCATTGCTGTTATAGCCTTTCTGGGTCCCAGATTCATCAACAGGATTCGTGGGCTAGCTGAAATTCAAGAGGTGTATTTCGTCCTCGTGAGTACAGTTCCTAAGTTCCCTTATGTAATACCATCAAGAGTGTTAGTACACAGATCCTGTCATTGCTGGCCCTCCACGTGGGTTTAGCGCTGTCAGTACCTGTAACAGCAATTGGGGGTAAGGTGCTTGCCGACTTTCCTCGCGGTCAGGTGCTTACCCCACATCCCTTTTCATATATTGGTTTTGATGTCACACTCTATTTTGCACTCCTGGGTTCTAGTATACCTGAGTCGTTGTTCCTGGGTGCACATTTCCCTTGCCATATTCGCTGCCTTAGTACTCGCCTGACTAATCCTGACAGGTGTCTTTAGAGTGTAATGGGTGAATTGTATAATGGTCTAAAATATTGGATTCTGTAGTAGGGTCTAGAAGTTGAAATTGTCCAGTTTCTGATGACTCTTGAATTATTTCAGTGGTTTCCCTCAGGTTTTCTTCAATATTAATTTCTCTGTAGTGTTGTCTTTTAGATATTGCCGGGCTTGTCAAACTTTATGTAAGTCCATGAGTTGTTGCTAAATTTTTTTGTAGGTACGCCATTTACTAAGATAATTAAAGATTGATCTATTGGACTTTCCACTCCCAGAGTGTGTACATTTTCTTTGAGATCTAATGGCAAATAAACTACTTTGCCACAAATGCCTTTCACTAATTGAGAGGGAAGTAGTTTTGCTGTTATTGGTTGAAGGCGTATTATTGCTTGAAATGGGTGCACTGTTTGAATTATGATGCTCTCATATAAATTGAGTTGTTGCAGGGGTTTTGGTATTAGGAATAATTCCAAGTTATTTGTGATAGCATGTGAAGGTGTTTGGTTGTTGTCAAATTTTGCAGTGCAGTAACTGCAAAATATTAAGGGGTCAGTAATTTAGCATTTGTTTTCTGCTATAAGATAGAGAGCTATTGGAACCATTTGAAATCTTCATTGTCTTCTATTTTGTACGTTATGTCTACAGTTTTTGCGCTATTTTTATAAAAAATAATGCGGCAACATACACACAAATGGTTGGGTACTGAAGCACATGTACTTTTAAACTTTAGTATTTCTTTTCTGTATGTGTATAATAGAAGGTTTGCCATCTGTAAAGTTGTTGGTAGTCTGTTGTAAATCTTTTGCATTTTGTAAGTGGTTTTCAATTCCAAAATATTTTCTCTGGTTATGGACTATTTCTTCAATCGTTGTTTGGCTGTACCATGTATTTGATTGTTATTTAAGTTGGCTAGTGCTAAAGCAGGACGTTTGGCATACTACAGTTTATGGACCAGATTTCTTATAGTTGTATGGTGTGTTGATATTATTTTGATATGGTGGAAGGTGCTTTTGTAAATAGGTCCAGAAATGCAGGCTAATTAATGTCCTTGTAGTCCTGTGTATTTGCGCACTGGACAGGGGTCCATATTTTGTAGTAGTTTAATTTTGAATTTGTCTTTGCCTTTCACATACTGATTGAGCAACAGGCGTAAATATTTGACATATTTTTTGGCAATGTTACACATTGATGTGCACAGCCATTGGTAAACTGGACATATTGGTTCAGTGGAATGGACAGGTGATTCTGAGTTTTCTGGGGATATTTTTGCGAACAGCCTTTCTTGTTCCATAATGGTATTATTACGTTTTTCATACCCTCGTCCACTGCTATGAATGGCAATTGGGTTTATTTGCTTTTGTTTGTATGCTTCTTCATTGAAATATGGTTCTGTGTTCGTGGTGTGACTCCATTCACCTCCACAGATGTTTGTGAAGTTATCTTTGTTGATATTCCATTTATTGAGAAGTCTGTTTTGTATTTTAGTACTTAGTTGTGTTAGCGGTTTCATTCTGTTTAAAACTAAAATAAATTATTTCCTTTTGAGAAGGATTGCACTGTCTATGAGAGCTTCTAGGATTCATTTTCTACGGTTGGTTTTAAGGGTTGTGCGTGATTTCGCTCCTGTTTTAATAAGGTTCTGAAGGACTCTGTGGCGGAACATTTTTTGTAAAAGAATTATTTTGGTATGCTTACTTGCCGCTACATCAAGATTTATAGGTGCAGTGTTAGCACTATGGTAGCTGCAGTCTTGTTAATCACTTTCTGTTTTGTTTTACATTTTGAAAGAGAAAAGAAAGTTTCTATAGTGGAAGCTTGTTTTGTTTCGCTTAATGACTGTATTAGCTGTTTTGTTTGAACTTTTTGTACAAATTCTGCTAGAGGTGGATGCTCATTTTGGAGAATTTGAGTTTGATTTTGTTTACTTTTGCATTGCTTTCTACGGAGTTGCTTTTTGGCAGGCATTCTTTGGGGTCTGTTGGAGAAAAAAAGAAAGTGTGCATTGGGATCTTGTGCAGTGCATGTGTGCTTTGAGCATGAGTGTCTGAGTATGATGGTAAGGATGTATGCAGAGGTGTGTGATTGTGCAATGGGCTGCTACATCGGGTTTGGAAGGCTATTCTTGTATTTGTGTGTTACTATACTGGTGTTCAGATTGCAATAGAAAGTGTGGAGCTGCGAGGGGAAGCACTAATACTGAATATAATGTTGCAGGGTTAATACAATTGTTTGTTCTAGAATACTAGAATTATTCAGTGTTTGAGTAACAGTTAGAACATTATGGCAGTATTGCACTTACTTTTTTGGATGGAAAGAGTAGGTTTCTTCTGAGTTCTTGTTCGTACTTCAGACGCTGCTGCTTTTCAGGAGAGTGGTCTTCACTGCAATTGTGAAAGAAAGAAGTTAGTAAATATGTGTGTTAATAGCACTGTTGTTGATGTAGACATGGATGTCTTTGTTTTTGCAGTAGTAGTGCTTTCTGATAACTGTGCATATCATGTACATGCACTTTTCTTTGCCTATGTGCATTCTGTATATTTTATTTAGAATCTGTTAGTTGAATGTGCTTTAGAAATGAGTACAATAGTAAGCACACAGAGCACACTTGGCTTCGTACGGCGGTGTTATAGGATGTTAGGACATATAAGAAATAATTGTATGCTTTGTTTGCTATTTTTACAGGGTAAATGGCCGGAACTGTATGGCAAAGTATGCAATGTATGTATTTGTGAAGGTGTGGGAAATAAATCAGAAGGATTTGATGGGGTCAGCAATTTATGACCTAGTAGGTGATTCCTAAAGTACTGGGTGATTCTGTGCTGCTTGGAGATGAGAGAGTCTGAAATAAAGTAAGGGTTGCAAGCAAGGACCTGGTGCTTGTGTTGCAGACTGAAGGGAAGGGGGGAGATGTTGTATGTCTTTCTTTGCAACACTGTACATAGTTGTAGAGGATGTGATCGATATAACTGCAGCTGTGCATAGTTGAATGCTGTTGTGAAATCTAGAACGGAATGGGCAACCAGCTGGAATGAGAGAGCTGTGTAGATTGGAAGAACAGTTGTAGAGGCAGTGGTTTGGTTTTTGCCAGGAGACTTTCAAATGATATTGTCTATCTGTGTGCATAAATAAAGATGCATGTACTCATCCTGGCTGCGTATCATTTTATAACACACTAGAAAGCCTTTTTCCATAATTATACTGTTATTTCTCCCATCTTTTAGCATAAAACTTCACTTTGTTAGATGGCTGTGTGTGTTGTGTCTGATTACTAATATAGTCATTTGTAAAGGAAGTTGAAATGATAAAACGTATGTGAAATGTGCAGAATGTATAGAAAGGAAATTGTATGTACATCTTATGCACTATAATGCATTAAATGCTATCATGGTTGAAATGTGGTTAAATATGTGGCAGTGGTTACAGAAATGATAGAATGAATGAAGAAAATAACAGTTTGCACATTTCAGTTAATAATATGGGTAAAAAGAAATTTGGAGAGCAGACAACTTTGCAAGTGACACTTGATTATAGTAGTTGGGAGAAATTACAGTAAGATTGTTTTACAGGTTACACATGGTAAGTGGCAGTTACTCTGTTTACATGTATTTATACAAGAGATGTACATGTACCATACATGGCATTCGTCCCGATTTCAGCGGGAGACTCGCAATATTTCTATGAAAAATATTGTTATTTTTCACATTCTCCCGCCAAAAATACATCTTTGCCCAATGCATTCTTATGACACACATGTTGTCTACCGATTATTTGAAGGAAAGGTTCCTCCAAGGTGGGTCGGAATGTTGGCATGTATGATGTGCTGTGCAAAAAATATTCCTACCTGTACTTTGTGTTCATGCATGTGGATGTGCATGAATCTGCAAGTGGAAATGTTGGAGAGTTTACTAGTAGTTGCTGTAGGTGCTTTGCAGTCACAGCGCAATTGTACTCAGAGTGATCAACAGTACATCTAAAGTGCTGAAATGTGATGATGGTGTTAGATGTAGAGGTCTTGCATGTGATTGGTAGATGGTTGTGTGACTGCTTAACAGAAACCAATGAGGGAATGTAGTTGTCTGCAGGTGTCCACAGGGGACGCCAGTTTCCAGTCAATCTCCCTGGTTAGTCCCTCTAGCTTCCCAGCCTACCGCCCCTCCACCTGGTTGTGTTTGTCCCTGTGATGTTATAATATGCACTGTCCCAGTATTTTAAAAAAAATGCATTGTGAAAACTAGGCCCTTTTTCCCCCATCCAGGACTCTAAAACTTAGGTGTGTTGTCCCTTTGATGTTATAATATGTACTGTACCAGTATTTAACAAATGCATTGTGAAAACTAGGCCCTTTTCTCCCCATCCAGTACTCTCAAACTTAGGTGTGCTGTCCTCGTGATGTTATAATATGCACTGAACCAGTATTTAAAAATTGCATTGTGAAAACTAGGCCCCTTTTCTCCCCCATCCAATACTCTCAAACTTAGGTGTGTAGTCCCTGTGATGTTATAATATGCACTACACAAGTATTTAAAAATTGCATTGTGAAAACTAGGCCCTTTTTCTCCCCCATTCAGGATTCTCAAACTTAGGTGTGTCTTCTCCCCTGTCAAAAAAGAAAAAATGCTTTTTGGGAGCTCTTTAATCCTGAGTGCCGTCATCCTGCCCTACTGCTCTATTTGCTTGTCTCTCACGTCCTGTCTGCTTACCCTAGTGTCCTTCGCCAGTGTCTCCCCCTATCCCTTCCATGCCATTCCTCTCCCACCTACTCTATGGTGCTCTCTGTCTCTCCTAACTTTTCTAACTGCTTCTCTATTGGCTATCCTGTGCTCCTCACTAAATCTGGTAGGAAGAAGTTTAAAAAGGACATCCTGGTCTCCAACCCAGGCCTCCCTATTGCTGACACCCACACCAGTGCCTCCTCCAAGGAAACTCTCACTGACATCCTCTTTGTTGTGCCTTCCCCAGACCTATATACCCTTCATATGGTCTCTGTGCTCTCTCCTTTCTCCTCTTCTCCCATTAATGGCGGCACCCATTGGGACGCACTCCTGGCCTCTTTCCATTCCTCTAAGGTAATCATTAATGTTTACTCTAATGGGAACGTCTTGGCCCAAGGCCCTCAGGCCAACCTTCACCTTTTTGATAGACACTTCCCGCACCTCATCAACTTCCTTTCTTCACCTGCTGTCCCCTCTCACCTCTGTGTGACTACGTCGCCTCCCCCGTCTACCTCCTCCTTGGCTACCTTGCCTTCCCCTTCCCTCTCTGCCCCTTCTCAGGCTCCTTCTACACCTCT
This sequence comes from Ambystoma mexicanum, assembly GCF_040938575.1. Lineage (NCBI taxonomy): Eukaryota > Metazoa > Chordata > Amphibia > Caudata > Ambystomatidae > Ambystoma > Ambystoma mexicanum. The sequence continues at coordinate 154,716,798 of NC_090928.1, forward strand.
GCAGGGCGTACCTCTCATATGTACCTCTCACCGGAAGTCCTTCAAGGATGGCAACATTCTCCATATTGCCACTCTTAACTCTCGCTCTGCTGTCAAACACTCCTCTGATATCTGCCGCCTTCTGGAAGAACTTGACCTGGATGTCCTCGGTCTCACCGAGACATGGTTCACAGCCAGATCTGTCACTAGCTTTGGCACACTCCTACCTGACGGCTACAAGATCCTCTCCATGCCCAGGTCCAACTGCTCTGGTGTGGGTGTAGCCCTGATCTTCCCTGAGTGGATTCCTGCCTCTGTCACTCCTACGCAGGCCTACTCCTCTTTTGAAGGCCTTGTCTGCAGGCTCTTTCTCCTCTAGTCATTCCCTTACTGTGGCTACTATCTATCGACCACCTGGTCAGATCTCCTCCTTCCTCTGTGAGTGGGCGGACCTCTCCTTCTCACTCCTGGCCTCCATCACTCAACTCCTCCTTCTTGGAGACCTCAACATCCACCTGGATGCCTCCTGTCCTCCCTCTGGACGCTTTTGTGATGTCTGCGACTCTCTCTCTCAGTCACTATCCTCCCCTCTGGCCGACTCACTCTGCAGGGCACACTCTGGATGTTCTGATCTCCTCAGACCTTCCCCTTTCTATCCACCTCACCACTCCTCTCTCCTGGAGTGATCACTTTCTCCTCTTCTCCCACCTCACCCTCCCACCCCTCAGGCCAAGCCACTCATATCACTACCACCCACCTTCTCGGTCATCCGACCCATGAAGCATGTGTCAGCTGAGGCTTTCACCGCCACCTTCTCAACCCCCTCCCCCTTTGGCTTACTCTCACCCTGACAAAGCCCTCTCCATGCTCCACTCTGCTATATCTGATACTCTTGATATCCTTGCCCCTGTTATGAGAATCCGCCTGAAGCCCAAAGCCAAGTGCAACTCCTGGTACAACTCAGACCTTGTCACCCTGAAACCAAGTGCATGGGGGCTGAGAGGAAATGGCATGCTTCATGTACCTCCTCTGACAAACTGCCTGCCGTCTGCTGCAAAGGCAATACCAGCTCTCTGTCTTTACCAAGAAGAGAGCTCACATCTAAGCCTGCGTCTCTGCGGCATCTAACAACTCGGCCAAGCTCTATAAAATCTGCAAGGAACTGGCCAATCCTGCCACAGTCTCTACCTCTCCTGTCCCTTCCCAGGCCCTCTGCACGGCACTGGCTTCTCACTTCATCTCTAAAACTCAGGACATCCTGTCCTAACTCTCCTCCTATCTCTCCCTACTACCTGCTCTCCCCCTGGCCCTTCTGCAGCCACCTCTCCTCCCTCCTTCTCTGCCTTTGCCCTGTTCTCTACAGATGAGGTTTCTAGACAAGCCCGATCTATGAAAGTCTCGTCAAAACAGGTTCACCCCTGTTCCTCCAAAACTATCAAGGACCACATCGAATCCCTGGCTCCTGGCCTGGCTGACTTCTGCAATCACTCCTTCACCACTGGAGTCTTCCCATCCCCCCTGAAGCACTCCCTTGTGCACCATCTTCTTAAGAAACCCTTTGCCGATCCTTCCTGCCTGGCTAACTATCGCTCAATCTCCATCACTCCCTTCCTGGGCAAGCTCCTGGAAAAACTGGCCATCTACCAGCTCAATTTCCACACTGAATCTGTTGGTTGTCTTCATGACCATCAGTCTGGCTTCAGAGCTGCCAGAAGCATGGAAACTGCTCTCCTGAACATCCGTGAAGACCTGCTCTCCAACCTTGATTCTAACACCCCTTGCATCCTCATCCTGTTTGATCTCTCTTCTGCCTTTGACACTGTCAACCATGCCATCCTGCTCACCGTCTCTGTGATAACTTGGGTATTACTGGTCAGGTTCTGGCGTGGCTGACTTCTTTCCTCTCTGACCGACCCTCGTAGGTACAACGTGAGTCCTTCCTTTCCTTTTTCTCTACATGTGGTGTTCCCCAGGGGTCTAACCACTCTCCCTGGCTGTTCAACCAATACCTGGCACTCCTTGCCCACCACATCGCCACTCTCTGCCCCGACTTTCAGTGCTACGCGGATGACACCAAGCTCATTTTCAGGCTACCCTCTGCCTCCTCCTCGCCCTCCCTCATCTCTGACTGTCTGTCTGCTATCCAGGAGTGGTGTGCCGCCAATGACCTCTGCCTTAATGCCAGTAAGACTGAGATTCTCCTCATTGGCACACCCGCTCCCTCCTTCCCTGTATCTCTATGGCCGGTCTCTCTTGGCCCTCCTCCTGCTCCTACCTACAAGGCTAAAAACCTCGGGGTCATCTTCAACACCACACTCTCCTTCTCTCCTCACATCTCTGACATCTCTAAGAAGTCACAATACCAGCTGCACCTCCTCAGAGGTATTCTTCCTTTCCTCTCCTTCCTCCAGAAGCTCACTGTCTCCAGAGCTCTGGTTCTCTTTAGGCTGGATTATTGCAACAGCCTCTTTCTAAATCTGCCTGCTTCTACTCTCCGACCTCTGCAACTTATCCAGAACAGGGCTGCAAGACTTGTCCTTGGCCTCAAGCCCAGGGATCGTATCCCTCCAAGATTGAAATCTCTGCACTGGCACCCAGTGGCTGCGAGGATTAAGTTCAAAACCCTCTGCATTGTACACAAGGCCTTCTGGAGCCTGGGGCCTCATTTCCTCCAACTCTCTCTTCCTAAACATGTTCCTTCTCGAGTTCTTCGCTTATCCGCCTCCAAATCCCAGAGGGTCAGTCGCTTCTCCAAGCAACGAGTTGGTGGTAGATCTCTTTCCTCAGCTGGTGCCTCCCTCTGCAACAGCCTCCCTGCATCCCTTAAACTTGAGGAGAACCATCTCCGGTTCCGAAAGCACCTCAAAATATTTCTCTTTGCTTCTGCCTTTTCTCCTCCTCTCCTCTGTTGACCTCCTGGCTGTAACCGGAACTGCACTGGCTACCTGGACACCCTCTGATCTCAGGCCCAGGTCCCTTTCCCGCCAGCGTCACACACCTGCACTGCCCACCTGGCAACTCCCGCACTTGTGGACTGTTTCTGTATCCCTACAGGCCACCTACCAGCCCTTGACACATGATTTATGCACTTACCCTTGCACTTGCCACTTGTTGGCCGTTACTTACTTATTGTTATCATCTTTTCCCATGTACTGCACTATCCCTGCCCCTCCCCATGCACTTTTCTGGATCTGAATGACACCTGGCCTAGTAGGATCATTGTCCGTCCTCCCTTTGTTTCCCTCCCTTGCCTCGTTGCGCCTTGAAACACTTGTATAGGTGCGTTATAAAAGCCATATCATATCATATCATATCATATAATATCATATCATATCAATGCTGCAGAGAGTGAAGTGGAAAGGGTGCAAGGGCTGCCCCAGTGTTACTTACATGCTCTGGGGACAGCACAGCTGTTCGCAGACAGGACATGCCACATCCGGGGCTTCCAAGCATGAAATGGGAGTGTATTTTGAGGATTAGCCAATCAGGTGTTGAGGTTCTGCTTAGTATTAAGAGAGGCTGTGTGTAGTGAAGATGGCAGAGGGGGAGAAAGTCAGGGTGGTGGTTCTTGGAGATATGTTTGTGAATGGTTTGGAGTAGTATGCTAAATCTAGGAATGTGGCTAACCATTTAGACACAAAAGGAGTGGAGGTGGTGTGGTGCAATGTGCCTGGTTTTAAATTGCAGGCAATGCTAGAAGTTTGTCAGAATATGGCTAGGTATGATAGTCCACATGTGGTTGTTCTGCACTGTGGTGCTTTGCATTTGGGCTATGTCAGTGCCCCTACTTTGTTGCAAGATCTGCAAAACTTGGTTCAGGCAGTAATTAAAGTACTTCCAAATGCCAAGCAGAGAGTTTGTTAGAAAGTATTTTTCCGGAGAGGAGATAGCTATGGCTGTGTGTTTCAGAAAGCAGAAAGCAGATTATCTGGATTTTGGGAGATTTGTGGATAAATTGGTTGGAGGTGCACACAGATCGCTGTGTAGTGGCTTGTCTTCCTTCATGCGGAAGTGTACTGGCATGGAGTGCGTGAAATGAAGTGGCTGGATTTGGGACCTCTTTGTACTACTTTGCTGACACAGCATCATCCAGACATTATTATTATTCATTGTGGAGGGAACAGTTTAGGACATGTGTCTGGAATCTCTTTGCAATTTGCAATGAAAGAAGGACTTGGGAAAGTAACGGACATGTATTCGAACTCCAGAGTAATTTTTTCCCGTATTGCGCAGAGACAAATGTAGCTGCGTCCTTCAAATGGAGAAAGCAAGGCGCAATGATAACAAGGCTGTCTGTGCCTTTTTGAGAGATGTTGGTATGTCCTCTTTTCACAATGAAAATTGTATGTTTTGTAGTACACACATTTTTCGCAGAGATGGAGTACATCTTACTTATGTCGGCAATCTGATTTTTCTGCAAAATATACTAAATGCCTTGCAACCTTTTTTGGAATTACAGCAATCCATTTTGCAGTAGGTGTTGAGCATTTGAAGTTTTTGAAACATAGAAACACCACAAAAAGGCTCTTTTTAGAGCCACCACTTCCTCACAGAGAAAAGTGCAATGGTTGTGACAGGGCGCACTGCACAGATTTTAGATATCCATAGACTTCTAAAAATGCACCGGGCCTTGCACATTTAATTGATACTTCTCTTTTTGAACTGTGAAAGGCGACTCTGAAAAGAGCCTTTTTTTGTTTTTTGTTGTTTTATATATTTTTTTGTTTTTTTAAACACGACATACAAGGAAAGGATGGGAAAGGAGGGTAAGGAAGCGACACCGAACACGGGGACAAGAAAGTTCAGGTGGATAGTGGAAGATGTAGGGTGGGCCTTATTCAGGTAGGTAGCAGTTCTTCCCATGCTCCTTGACCACAGCCTCGAAAGCACTTCAAAGATTCTGCCCCCTGCAGAGTACTCCATCATAGTACATGCACAATACTGTGACCCTCGAAGGTAAGGATCAACAGCATCATGTATGGCCTGTGAGGCAGCTGGAGGGATGTGCTGCCCCACTTGAGTGTCTCTTGTGGTGGCAGGAGTGGAAACGGAGGATGTTGCAGAGGAACTCAACCTACTACGTTTATCGCAAGGTACAACCTTACGATTAGCCCCACCGTGGAGCGATTTTGGGTGTCGCTTCATTGAGGTAGTACCATAGCTTTACAAACCTGGTTTCCAATGACTCAGCACCGTGGTAAATAACCTCCACACCCAAGATTCACTGTGAAAACCAGTAGTAGGGACTTCCACTACCTCATCCTCTTCATCACTCTCCTCTGTATCCTCACACCTGTTCCCCTCAATGACATTTGTGATGTCATCTATGATGTCCTGGTTGTTAGTCTTAGCAGTGCACAGTGGTTGTGTGAGTTATGGTTGCTTAGGTTACCATAACTGGTGAATTTCAGGTTTTTTTTGGTTTTACTTGGAACCATAACGTCCCTGTAACGTTTTTTCACTGAATTTCATAGGTTTTTAGTAGCACAACTTAACCATAACGTCCCTTTAACAAAGTTTTTTTACTGAATTTCATAGGTTTTTAGTAGCGCAACTTAACCATAACGTTCCTTTAACAAAGTTTTTTTACTGAATTTCATAGGTTTTTAGTAGCGAAACTTAACCATAACGTCCCTTTAACAAAGTTTTTTTACTGAATTTCATAGGTTTTTATTAGTGCAACGTAACCATAACGGAGACAGACACGGGGCATGGGTGGGGGGCAACAGGAGACAGACACGGGGCATGAGCGGGGGGGTGGGGGAACAGAAGACAGACACGGGGCATGAGCGGGGGTTGGGGGTACAGGAGACAGACACGGGGCATGAGCGGGGGGTGGGGGGCAACAGGAGAGAGACACGGGGCATGAGCGGGGGGTGGGGGGGTACAGGAGAGAGACACGCGGTATGAGCGGGGGGTGGCGGAGTACAGGAGACAGACACGCGGCATGAGAGGTGGGTTGGTGGCAACAGGAGAGAGACACGGGGCATGAGCAGGTGGGGGGAACAGGAGACAGACACGGGGCATGAGCGGGGGGCAACAGGAGGGAGACACGGGGCATGAGCGGGGGGAACAGGAGAATGACACAGGGCATGAGCGGGGGTGGGGGGTACAGGAGACAGACACAGGGCATGAGCGGGGGGTGGGGGGGCAACAGGAGAGAGACATGGGGCATGAGCAGGGGGTGGGGGGAACAGGAGACAGACACGGTGCATGAGCAGGGGGTGGGGGGAACAACAGAGACAGACACGGGGCATGAGCAGGGGGTGGGCGCAACAGGAGACAGACACGGGGCATGAGCGGGGGGTGGGGGGCAACAGGAGACAGACACGGGGCATGAGTGGGGGGTGGGGGGAACAGGAGACAGACACGGGGCATGATCAGGGGTGGGGAGAACAGGAGACAGACACGGGGCATGAGCGGGGGGTGGGGGCTAACAGGAGAGAGACACAGTGCATGAGCGGGGGCTGGGGGAACAGGAGACAGACACGGGGCATGAGCGGGGGTGGGAGGCAACAGGAGACAGACACGGGGCATGAGCTGGGGGTGGGGGGAAGGGGAGAGACACACGGGGCATGAGCGGGGGTGGGGGGGAAGGGGAGAGACACACGGGGCAGGAGCGGGGGGGTGAGGGGAGAGTTACATGGGGCATGAGCGGGGGGTGGGGGGAGAGGAGAGACACACGGGGCATGAGCGGGGGGTGGGACGGAGGGCTGAGACACACGGGGCATGAGCGGGGGGTGGGGGAAGGGAGAGAGACATGGGGCATGAGCAGGGGGTGGTGGGGAGGGGGAGAGACACACGGGCATGAGCAGGGGGTGGGGGGAAGGGGAGAGAGACACGGGGCATGAGTGGGGGGTGGGGGGAGGGGAGAGACACACGGGCATGAGCAGGGGGTGGGGAGAGGGAGAGAGACACACGGGGCATGAGCAGGGGGTGGGGAGAAGGGGAGAGAGAAACGGGGCATGAGCGGGGGTGGGGGGGAGAGAGACACACGGGGCATGAGCGGGGGTTGTGGGGGAGGGAGAGAGACACACTGGGCATGAGCGGCGGTGGGGGGGAGGGAGAGAGACACACTGGGCATGAGCGGAGGTGGGGGGGAGGGAAGAGACACACGGGGCATGAGCAGGGGGGGAGGGGGGAGGGAGAGAGACACACGGGGCATGAGCGGGGGTAGGGGGGAGGGAGAGAGACACACGGGGCATGAGCGGGGGGTAGGGGGGAGGGAAGAGACACACGGGGCATGAGCGGGGGGTGGGGGGGAGGGAGAGAGACACACGGGGCATGAGCAGGGGGTGGGTGTGAGGGAGAGAGACACACGGGCATGAGTTGGGGGTGGGGGGGAGGGAGAGAGACACACAGGGCATGAGCAGCGGTGGGGGGGAGGGAAGAGACACACGGGGCATGAGCGGGGGGTGGGTGGGTGGGAGAGAGATAAACGGGGCATGAGCGGGGGGTGGGGGGAGGGAGAGAGACACACGGGGCATGAGCGGGGGGAGGGGAGAGACACATGGGGCATGAGCGGGGTGTGTGGGGGAGGGAGAGAGACACACAGGGCATGAGCGGGGGGTGGGGGGGAGGGAGAGAGACACACGGGTCATGGGCGGGGGTTGGGGGGAGGGAGAGAGACACACGGGGCATGAGCGGGGGTTGGGGGGAGGGAGAGAGACACACGGGGCATGAGCGTGGCGTCGGGGGGAGGGAGAGAGATACACGGGGCATGAGCGGGGGGCGGGGGTGAGGGGAGAGACACACGGGGCATGAGTGGGGGGTGGGGGGGAGGGAGAGAGACACATGGGGCATGAGCGGGGATGAGGGGGAAGGAGAGAGACACGCGGGGCATGAGCAGGGTGTGGGGTGAGGGAGAGAGACACACTGGGCATGAGCGGGGGTGGGGGGAGGGAGAGAGACACACGGGGCATGAGCAGGGGGTGGGGGGAGGGAGAGAGACACACGGGCATGAGCGGGGGGTGGGGGGAGGGAGAGAGACACACAGGGCATGAGCGGGGGTGGGGGGGAGGGAGAGAGACACACGGGGCATGAGCGGGGGTGGGGGGGAAGGGGAGAGACACACGGGGCATGAGCGGGGGGTGGGGAGAGACACACGGGGCATGAGCGGGGGTGGGGGGGAGGGAGACACACAGGGCATGAGGGGAGGTGGGGGGGAGGGAGAGAGACACACGGGGCATGAGCGAGGGGTGGGGGGAGGGAGGGAGACACACGGGGCATGAGCGGGGAGTGGGTGGCAGGGAGAGAGCCACACGGGGCATGAGCGGGGGGTGGTAGCAGGGGAGAGACACACGGGGCATGAGCGGGGGGTGGGGGGAGGGAGAGAGACACACGGGGCATGAGCGGGAGGTGGGGGGAGGGAGAGAGACACACGGGGCATGAGCGGGGGTGGGGGGGAGGGAGAGAGACACACGGGGCATGAGCGGGGGGTGGGAGAGACACACGGGGCATGAGCGGGAGGTGGGGGGGAGGGAGAGAGACACACGGGGCATGAGCAGGGGGGTGGGGGGAGGGAGAGAGACACACGGGGCATGAGCGGGGGTGGGGGAGAGGGAGAGATACACACGGGGCATGAGCGGGGGTGGGGGGAGGGGAGAGACACACGGGGCATGAGCGGGGGGTGGGGGGAGGGAGACAGACACATGGGGCATGAGCAGGGGGTGGGGGGAAGGGGAGAGACACACGGGGCATGAGCGGGGGGTGGGGAGAGACACACGGGGCATGAGCGGGAGGTGGGGGGGAGGAAGAGAGACACACGGGGCATGAGCGGGGGGTGGGGGGAGGGAGAGAGACACACGGGGCATGAGCAGGGGGTGGGGGGAGGAAGAGAGACACACGGGGCATGAGCGGGGGGTGGGGGGAGGGAGAGAGACACACGGGGCATGAGCGGGGGGTGGGGGGAGGGAGAGAGACACACGGGGCATGAGCGGGGGATGGGGGGAGGGAGAGAGACACACGGGGCATGAGCGGGGGGTCGGGGGGAGGGAGAGAGACACACGGGGCATGAGCGGGGGGTGGGGGGAGGGGAGAGACACACGGGGCATGAGCGGGGGGTGGGGGGAGGGAGACAGACACATGGGGCATGAGCGGGGGGTGGGGAGAGACACACGGGGCATGAGCGGGGTGGGGGGAAGGGGAGAGACACACGGGGCATGAGCGGGGGGTGGGGAGAGACACACGGGGCATGAGCGGGGGTGCGGGGAGGGAGAGAGACACACGGGGCATGAGTGGGAGGTGGGGGGGAGGAAGAGAGACACACGGGGCATGAGTGTTGGGTGGGGGGAGGGAGAGAGACACATGGGGCATGAGCAGGGGGTGGGGGGAGGGAGAGAGACACACGGGGCATGAGCGGGGGGTGGGGGGAGGGAGAGAGACACACGGGGCATGAGCGGGGGGTGGGGGGAGGGGCGAGACACATGGGGCATTAGCAGGGGGTGGGGGGGAGGGAAAGAGACACATGGGGCATGAGTGGGGGGTGGGGGAGGGAGAGAGACACACGGGGCATGAGTGGGGGGGTGGGGGGAGGGAAGAGACACACAGGGCATGAGCGGGGGGTGAGGGGGAGGGAGAGAGACACACGGGGCATGAGCGGGGGGTGGGTGGGAGTTAGAGAGACACACGGGGCATGAGCGGGGGGTGGGGGGAGGGAGAGAGACACACGGGGCATGAGCGGGGGGTGGGTGGGAGTTAGAGAGACACACGGGGCATGAGCGGGGGGTGGGGGGAGGGATAGAGACACACGGGGCATGAGCGGGGGGGTGGGGGGTAGGGGAGAGACACACGGGGCATGAGCGGGGTGGGGAGGGACACACGGGGCATGAGCGGGGGGTGGGGGGGAGGGAGAGAGACACACGGGGCATGAGCGGGGGGTGGGGGGGAGGGAGAGAGACACACGGGGCATGAGCGGGGGGTGGAGGGAGGGAAAGAGACACATTGGGCATGAGCGGGGGTGAGGGGGAGGGAGAGAGACACACGGGGCATGAGCAGGTGTGGGGGGCAACAGGAGGCAGACACGGGGCATGAGTGGGGGGAAACAGGAGAATCACGGGGCATGAGCTGGGGGTGGGGGGTGGGGGGAAGGGGAGAGAAACACGGGGCATGAGCGGGGGTGGGGGGGAAGGGGAGAGACACACGGGGCAGGAGCGGGGGGGAAGGGGAGAAACACACAGGGCAGGAGCGGGGGGTGGGGGTGAGGGGAGAGACACATGGGGCATGAGCGGGGGGTCGGGGGAGAGGAGAGACACACGGGGCATGAGCGGGGGGTGGGACGGAGGGCTGAGACACACGTGGGAATGAGCTGGGGGTGGGGGAAGGGAGAGAGACACGGGGCATGAGCGGGGGGTGGGGAGAGACACACGGGGCATGAGCGGGGGGTGGGGGGGAGGGAGACACACAGGGCATGAGGGGAGGTGGGGGGGAGGGAGAGAGACACACGGGGCATGAGCGAGGGGTGGGGGGAGGGAGGGAGACACACGGGGCATGAGCGGGGGGTGGGTGGCAGGGAGAGAGCCACATGGGGCATGAGCGGGGGGTGGTAGCAGGGGAGAGACACACGGGGCGTGAGCGGGGGGTGGGGGGAGGGAGAGAGACACACGGGGCATGAGCGGGAGGTGGGGGGAGGGAGAGAGACACACGGGGCATGAGCGGGGGTGGGGGGAGGGAGAGAGACACACGGGGCATGAGCGGGGTGTGGAGGGAGGGAGAGAGACACCCGGGGCATGAGCGGGGGTGGGGGGGAAGGGGAGAGACACACGGGGCATGAGCGGGGGGTGGGAGAGACACACGGGGCATGAGCGGGAGGTGGGGGGGAGGGAGAGAGACACACGGGGCATGAGCAGGGGGGTGGGGGGAGGGAGAGAGACACACGGGGCATGAGCGGGGGTGGGGGAGAGGGAGAGATACACACGGGGCATGAGCGGGGGTGGGGGGAGGGGAGAGACACACGGGGCATGAGCGGGGGGTGGGGGGAGGGAGACAGACACATGGGGCATGAGCAGGGGGTGGGGGGAAGGGGAGAGACACACGGGGCATGAGCGGGGGGTGGGGAGAGACACACGGGGCATGAGCGGGAGGTGGGGGGAGGAAGAGAGACACACGGGGCATGAGCGGGGGGTGGGGGGAGGGAGAGAGACACACGGGGCATGAGCAGGGGGTGGGGGGAGGAAGAGAGACACACGGGGCATGAGCGGGGGGTGGGGGGAGGGAGAGAGACACACGGGGCATAAGCGGGGGGTGGGGGAGGGAGAGAGACACACAGGGCATGAGCAGTGGAAGGGGGGGAGGGAGAGAGACACACGGGGCATGAGCGGGGGGTCGGGGGGAGGGAGAGAGACACACGGGGCATGAGCGGGGGGTGGGGGGAGGGGAGAGACACACGGGGCATGAGCGGGGGGTGGGGGGAGGGAGACAGACACATGGGGCATGAGCGGGGGGTGGGGAGAGACACACGGGGCATGAGCGGGGTGGGGGGAAGGGGAGAGACACACGGGGCATGAGCGGGGGGTGGGGAGAGACACACGGGGCATGAGCGGGGGTGCGGGGAGGGAGAGAGACACACGGGGCATGAGCGGGAGGTGGGGGGGAGGAAGAGAGACACACGGGGCATGAGTGTTGGGTGGGGGGAGGGAGAGAGACACATGGGGCATGAGCAGGGGGAGGGGGAGGGGGGGAGGGAGAGAGACACACGGGGCATGAGCGGGGGGTGGGGGGAGGGAGAGAGACACATGGGGCATGAGCGGGGGGTGGGGGGAGGGGCGAGACACATGGGGCATTAGCAGGGGGTGGGGGGGAGGGAAAGAGACACATGGGGCATGAGTGGGGGGTGGGGGAGGGAGAGAGACACACGGGGCATGAGTGGGGGGGTGGGGGGAGGGAAGAGACACACAGGGCATGAGCGGGGGGTGAGGGGGAGGGAGAGAGACACACGGGGCATGAGCGGGGGGGTGGGTGGGAGTTAGAGAGACACACGGGGCATGAGCGGGGGGTGGGGGGAGGGAGAGAGACGCACGGGGCATGAGCGGGGGGTGGAGGATAGGGATAGAGACACACGGGGCATGAGCGGGGGGGTGGGGGGTAGGGGAGAGACACACGGGGCATGAGCGGCGTGGGGAGGGACACACGGGGCATGAGCGGGGGGTGGGGGGAGGGAGAGAGACACACGGGGCATGAGCGGGGGGTGGGGGGGAGGGAGAGAGACACACGGGGCATGAGCGGGGGGTGGGGGGAGGGGAGAGACACACGGGGCATGAGCGGGGGGTGGGGGGAGGGAGACAGACACATGGGGCATGAGCGGGGGGTGGGGAGAGACACACGGGGCATGAGCGGGGTGGGGGGAAGGGGAGAGACACACGGGGCATGAGCGGGGGGTGGGGAGAGACACAGGGGGCATGAGCGGGGGTGCGGGGAGGGAGAGAGACACACGGGGCATGTGCGGGTGGTGGGGGGGAGGAAGAGAGACACACGGGGCATGAGTGTTGGGTGGGGGGAGGGAGAGAGACACATGGGGCATGAGCAGGGGGTGGGGGGGAGGGAGAGAGACACACGGGGCATGAGCGGGGGGTGGGGGGAGGGAGAGAGACACACGGGGCATGAGCGGGGGGTGGGGGGAGGGGCGAGACACATGGGGCATTAGCAGGGGGTGGGGGGGAGGGAAAGAGACACATGGGGCATGAGTGGGGGGTGGGGGAGGGAGAGAGACACACGGGGCATGAGTGGGGGGGTGGGGGGAGGGAAGAGACACACAGGGCATGAGCGGGGGGTGAGGGGGAGGGAGAGAGACACACGGGGCATGAGCGCGGGGTGGGTGGGAGTTAGAGAGACACATGGGGCATGAGCGGGGGGTGGGGGGAGGGAGAGAGACGCACGGGGCATGAGCGGGGGGTGGAGGATAGGGATAGAGACACACGGGGCATGAGCGGGGGGGTGGGGGAGGGAGAGAGACACACGGGGCATGAGCAGGTGTGGGGGGCAACAGGAGGCAGACACGGGGCATGAGTGGGGGGAAACAGGAGAATCACGGGGCATGAGCTGGGGGTGGGGGGAAGGGGAGAGACACACGGGGCATGAGCGGGGGTGGGGGGGAAGGGGAGAGACACACGGGGCAGGAGCGGGGGGGAAGGGGAGAAACACACGGGGCAGGAGCGGGGGGTAGGGGTGAGGGGAGAGACACATGGGGCATGAGCGGGGGGTCGGGGTAGGGGAGAGACACACGGGGCATGAGCGGGGTGGGGAGGGACACACGGGGCGTGAGCGGGGGGTGGGGGGGAGGGAGAGAGACACACGGGGCATGAGCGGGGGGTGGGGGGGAGGGAGAGAGACACACGGGGCATGAGCGGGGGGTGGAGGGAGGGAAAGAGACACATTGGGCATGAGCGGGGGTGAGGGGGAGGGAGAGAGACACACGGGGCATGAGCAGGTGTGGGGGGCAACAGGAGGCAGACACGGGGCATGAGTGGGGGGAAACAGGAGAATCACGGGGCATGAGCTGGGGGTGGGGGGAAGGGGAGAGACATACGGGGCATGAGCGGGGGTGGGGGGGAAGGGGAGAGACACACGGGGCAGGAGCGGGGGGGAAGGGGAGAAACACACGGGGCAGGAGCGGGGGGTGGGGGTGAGGGGAGAGACACATGGGGCATGAGCGGGGGGTCGGGGGAGAGGAGAGACACACGGGGCATGAGCGGGGGGTGGGACGGAGGGCTGAGACACACGTGGGAATGAGCGGGGGGTGGGGGAAGGGAGAGAGACACGGGGCATGAGCGGGGGGTGGTGGGGAGGGAGAGAGACACACGGGCATGAGCAGGGGGTGGGGGAAGGGGAGAGAGACACGGGGCATGAGTGGGGGGAGGGGAGAGACACACGGGCATGAGCAGGGGGTGGGGGGAGGGAGAGAGACACACGGGGCATGAGCAGGGGGTGGGGAGAAGGGGAGAGAGAAACGGGGCATGAGCGGTGGTGGGGGGAGAGAAACACACGGGGCATGAGCGGGGGGTGGAAGGGAGGGAGTGAGACACACGGGGCATGAGCTGGGGGTAGGGGGAGGGAAGAGACACACGGGGCATGGGCAGGGGGGTAGGGGGGAGGGAGAGAGACACACGGGGCATGAGTGGGGGGTAGGGGGGAGGGAGAGAGACACACAGGGCATGAGCGGCGGTGGGGGGAGGGAAGAGACACACGGGGCATGAGCGGGGGGTGGGGGGGAGGGAGAGAGACACACGGGGCATGAGCAGGGGGTGGGTGGGAGGGAGAGAGACACAGGGGCATGAGCTGGGGGTGGGGGGGAGGGAGAGAGACACACAGGGCATGAGCAGCGGTGGGGGGGAGGGAGAGAGACACACGGGGCATGAGCGGGGGGTGGGGGGTGGGAGAGAGACAAACGGGGCATGAGCGGGGGGTGGGGGGGAGGGAGAGAGACACACAGGGCATGAGCGGGGGGAGGGGAGAGACACATGGGGCATGAGCGGAGGGTGGGGGGAGGGTGAGAGACACACGGGGCATGAGCGGGGGGTGGGGTGGAGGGAGAGAGACACACGGGGCATGAGCGGGGGTTGGGGGGAGGGAGAGAGACACACGGGGCATGTGTGGCATGAGACACGCGGGGCATGAGCAGGGTGTGGGGTGAGGGAGAGAGACACACTGGGCATGAGCGGGGGTGGTGGGAGGGAGAGAGACACACGGGGCATGAGCAGGGGGTGGGGGGAGGGAGAGAGACACACGGGCATGAGCGGGGGGTAGGGGGAGGGAGAGAGACACACGGGGCATGAGCGGGGGTGGGGGGAAGGGGAGATACACACAGGGCATCTGCGGGGGGTGGGGAGAGACACACGGGGCATGAGCGGGGGGTGGGGGGGAGGGAGACCCACAGGGCATGAGGGGAGGTGGGGGGGAGGGAGAGAGACACACGGGGCATGAGCGAGGGGTGGGGGGAGGGAGGGAGACACACGGGGCATGAGCGGGGGGTGGGTGGCAGGGAGAGAGCCACACGGGGCATGAGCGGGGGGTGGTAGCAGGGGAGAGACACACGGGGCATGAGCGGGGGGTGGGGGGAGGGAGAGAAACACACGGGGCATGAGCGGGAGGTGGGGGGAGGGAGAGAGACACACGGGGCATGAGCGGGGGTGGGGGGGAGGGAGAGAGACACACGGGGCATGAGCGGGGTGTGGGGGGAGGGAGAGAGACACCCGGGGCATGAGCGGGAGGTGGGGGGTGGGGAGAGAAACATGGGGCATGAGCGGGGGGTGGGGGGGAGGGTGAGAGACACACGGGGCATGAGCGGGGGGTGGGGTGGAGGGAGAGAGACACACGGGGCATGAGCGGTGGTTGGGGGGAGGGAGAGAGACACACGGGGCATGTGTGGCATGAGACACGCGGGGCATGAGCAGGGTGTGGGGTGAGGGAGAGAGACACACTGAGCATGAGCTGGGGTGGGGGGAGGGAGAGAGACACAAGGGGCATGAGCAGGGGGTGGGGGGAGGGAGAGAGACACACGGGGCATGAGCGGGGGTGGGGGGAAGGGGAGAGACACACGGGGCATGAGCGGGGGGTGGGGAGAGACACACGGGGCATGAGTGGGGGGTGGGGGGAGGGAGGCCCACAGGGCATGAGGGGAGGTGTGGGGGAGGGAGAGAGACACACGGGGCATGAGCGGGGGGTGGTAGCAGGGGAGAGACACACGGGGCATGAGCGGGGGGTGGGGGGAGGGAGAAAGACACACGGGGCATGAGCGGGAGGTGGGGGGAGGGAGAGAGACACACGGGGCATGAGCGGGGGTGGGGGGGAGGTCGAGAGCCACACGGGGCATGAGCGGGGTGTGGGGGGAGGGAGAGAGACACCCGGGGCATGAGCATGGGTGGGGGGGAAGGGGAGAGACACACGGGGCATGAGCGGGGGGTGGGAGAGACACACGGGGCATGAGCGGGCGGTGGGGGGAGGGAGAGAGACACACGGGGCATGAGCGGGGGGTGGGGGAAGGGAGAGAGACACACTGGGCATGAGCGGGGGTGGGGGAGAGGGAGAGATACACACGGGGCATGAGCGGGGGTTGGGGGGAGGGGAGAGACACACGGGGCATGAGCGGGGGGTGGGGGAGGGAAACAGACACATGGGGCATGAGCGGGGGGTGGGCGGGAAGGGGAGAGACACACGGGGCATGAGCGGGGGTGGGGAGAGAGAAACGGGGCATGAGCGGGAGGTGGGGGGGGAGGAAAAGAGACACACGGGGCATGAGCGGCGGTGGGGGGAGGGAGAGAGACACACGGGGCATGAGCGGGGGTTGGGGGGAGGGTAGAGACACACGGGGCATGAGCGGGGGGTGGGGGAGGGAGACAGACACATGGGGCATGAGCGGGGGGTGGGGGGGAAGGGGAGAGACACACGGGGCATGAGCGGGGGTGGGGAGAGAGAAACGGGGCATGAGCGGGAGGTGGGGCGGAGGAAGAGAGACACACGGGGCATGAGCGGGGGTGGGGGGAGGGAGAGAGACACACGGGGCATGAGCAGGGGGTGGGGGGAGGGAGAGAGACACACGGGGCATGAGCGGGGGGTGGGGGGAGGGAGAGAGACACACGGGGCATGAGTGGGAGGTGGGGGGAGGGAGAGAGACACACGGGGCATGAGCAGGGGGTGGGGGGAGGGGAGAGACACACGGGGCATGAGCGGGGGGTGGGGGGAGGGAGAGAGACACACGGGGCATGAGTGGGGGTTGGGGGGAGGAGAGAGACACACGGGGCATGAGCAGGGGGTGGGGGGGAGGGAGAGAGACACACGGGGCATGAACGGGGGGTGGGGGAGGGAGAGAGACTCATGGGGCATGAGCGGGGGGTGGGGGGAGGGAGAGAGACACACGTGGCATGAGCGGGGGTGGGGGGGAAGGGGAGAGACACACGGGGCATGACCGGGGGGTGGGGAGAGACACACGGGGCATGAGCGGGGGGTGGGGGGAGGGAGAGAGACACACGGGGCATGAGCGGGAGGTGGGGGGAAGGGAGAGAGACACACGGGGCATGAGCGGGGGATGGGGGGAGGGAGAGAGACACACGGGGCATGAGCGGGGGGTCGGGGGGAGGGAGAGAGACACACGGGGCATGAGCGGGGGGTGGGGGGAGGGGAGAGACACACGGGGCATGAGCGGGGGTGGGGGAGTTAGACAGACACATGGGGCATGAGCGGGGGGTGGGGAGAGACACACGGGGCATGAGCAGGGTGGGGGGAAGGGGAGAGACACACGGGGCATGAGCGGGGGGTGGGGAGAGACACACGGGGCATGAGCGGGGGTGGGCTGGAGGGAGAGAGACACATGGGGCATGAGCGGGAGGTGGGGGGGGAAGAGAGACACACGGGGCATGAGTGTTGGGTGGGGGGAGGGAGAGAGACACATGGGGCATGAGCAGGGGGTGGGGGGGGAGGGAGAGAGACACACGGGGCATGAGCGGGGGGTGGGGGGAGGGAGAGAGACACACGGGGCATGAGCGGGGGGTGGGGGGAGGGGCGAGACACATGGGGCATTAGCGGGGGGTGAGGGGGAGGGAAAGAGACACATGGGGCATGAGTGGGGGGTGGGGGAGGGAGAGAGACACACGGGGCATGAGTGGGGGGGTGGGGGGGAAGAGACACACAGGGCATGAGCGGGGGGTGGGGGGGAGGGAGAGAGACACATGGGGCATGAGCGGGGGGTGGGTGGGAGTTAGAGAGACACACGGGGCATGAGCGGGGGGTGGGGGGGAGAGAGACGCACGGGGCATGAGCGGGGGGTGGAGGATAGGGATAGAGACACACGGGGCATGAGCGGGGGGGTGGGGGGTAGGGGAGAGAGACACGGGGCATGAGCGGGGTGGGGAGGGACACACGGGGCATGAGCGGGGGGTGGGGGGAGGCAGAGAGACACACGGGGCATTAGCGGGGGGTGGGGGGGAGGGAGAGAGACACACGGGGCATGAGCGGGGGGTGGAGGGAGGGAAAGAGACACATTGGGCATGAGCGGGGGTGAGGGGGAGGGAGAGAGACACACGGGGCATGAGCAGGGGTGGGGAGAACAGGAGACAGACACAGGGTATGAGCGGGGGTGGGGAGAACAGGAGAGAGACAGACACAGGGTATGCGCGGGGGTGGGGGGCAACAGGAGGCAGATACGGGGCATGAGTGGGGGGCAACAGGAGAATCACGGGGCATGAGCTGGGGGTGGGGGGAAGGGGAGAGACACACGGGGCATGAGCGGGGGTGGGGGGGAAGGGGGAGAGACAAACGGGGCAGGAGCGGGGGGTGGGGGGAAGGGGAGAAACACACAGGGCAGGAGCGGGGGGTGGGGGTGAGGGGAGAGACACATGGGGCATGAGCGGGGGGTGGGGGGAGAGGAGAGACACGCGGGGCATGAGCGGGGGGTGGGACGGAGGGCTGAGACACACTGGGCATGAGCGGGGGGTGGGGGAAGGGAGAGAGACACGGGGCATGAGCGGGGGGTAGTGGGGAGGGAGAGAGACACACGGGCATGAGCAGGGGGTGGGGGGAAGGGGAGAGAGACACGGGGCATGAGTGGGGGGTGGGGGGAGGGGAGAGACACACGGGCATGAGCGGCGGTGGGGGGGAGGGAAGAGACAGACGGGGCATGAGCGGGGGTGGGGGGGAGGGAAGAGACACACGGGGCATGAGCGGGGGGTGGGGGGGAGGGAGAGAGACACACGTGGTATGAGTGGGGGTGGGTGCGAGGGAGAGAGACACACGGGGCATGAGCGGGGGGTGGGGGGAGGGAGAGAGACACACGGGGCATGAGCGGGGGGTGGGGGGGTGGGAGAGAGACAAATGGGGCATGAGCGGGGGGTGGGGGGGAGGGAGAGAGACACACGGGCATGAGCGGGGGGAGGGGAGAGACACATGGGGCATGAGCGGGGGGTGCGGGGGAGGGAGAGAGACACACGGGGCATGAGAGAGGGGTGGGGGGGAGGGAGAGAGACACACGGGGCATGAGCGGGGGTTGGGGGGAAGGAGAGAGACACACGGGGCATGAGCGTGGCGTCGGGGGGAGGGAGAGAGACACACGGGGCATGAGCGGGGGGTCAGGGGGAGGGAGAGAGACACACGGGGCATGAGCGGGGGGCGGGGGTGAGGGGAGAGACACACGGGGCATGAGTGGGGGGTGGGGGGGAGGGAGAGAGACACACGGGGAATGAGCAGGGGTGGGGGGGTTTCTATGTCAGGAGACAAACAAAAACATGGACATGAGTTCGTGCGGCAGATCCCGCTCCTCGGCCCTCCGCTGGCCACCGTGTGCGATGGCGTGAGCTGGGGGCTGGAGGAACAGGGGAGACACGGAGCAGGAGCGGCGGTGGAGGGGACAGGAAGGACACACGGGGCATGAGCGGGGGAAGGGGGGGACAGACAGGACACATGGGGCATTAGCGGGCGTGGGAGGAACAGGAGACAGACACGCTCCTGCTGACCTGACAAAGCCTCTCATGCGGGAAAGAAAGATGGCGGGCGTCTCTGAAGCCAGACGCACTGCACGCTTTCACCGCATCCAATGAGAGAGCACGTCAGATGTCCGCGGACATCACGCAAGCTGCTTGCCCAATCACTGTCCTGTCTGCGGAGCGAACAGGGAAGTGTGTCCGCGAAGCGAACACAGATATCACTACTTTTTTTTTACCTACTTTTTGGTCATTTTTTTAAAAAATACTGGACGGATTTTCACCAAATTTGCAAAAGCACGCTTTCGGGACCAAGTCGCTGCTCCTGGTCCAAATTTGGTGAAAATCCGTCCAGCGGTTTGGGGTGTAGGCGTGAGCAAAGTTTTTTTCCCATTCAGTCTATGGGAAAAACAGAAATTTTGGGACCCCGCCTATAACTTTTCCCCTCCTGTACGAATCCTCACCAAACTTTGCAAAAGAATTCAGAGTGGGCCATATACTTTTTTTGCAAAGTTTGGTGAGGATTCGTCCAGAGGGGGCGGAGTTATAAGCCACCCAAAAAGTGCTCTTCCTATGGAAACAGCAACTTAACCATAACTACATGGCCACGACTGTGGCCATGTAATATATATATATATATATATATTCAGTGAAAAAACTTTGTTAAAGGGATGTTATGGTTAAGTTGCGCTACTAAAAACATATGAAATTCAGTGAAAAAAACTTTGTTAAAGGGACGTTATGGTTCAAAGTAAAACCGAAAAACCCCTGAAATTCGGCAGTTATGGTAAGATAAGCAGCCATAACTCGCGCCACCATGCACTGCTAACATTAACACCCAGGTCATCAAAGATGACATCACAAATGTCATTGATGACATCACTGATGACATCACATGTCTGGCTCTCCCTTTTTTCCCTTTACTGACATATCTAGGCCACATAGTTTTCTTCAGTAACAGTCAGGAAGTAAAAACTGAAAAGGTACTATATTTGTAGACTTAGGATCAAGTCACATCATATGAAACATATACATAGCGGAAGACACAGGCTTGAAAGAGAGCAATCCTCTCTGTGCATGAAGATAATCATTAGGGTTATCAGCACTTTCTCATAGTTTTATTTTTATTACTCTACCTTCCCTGTATATGCTCTTATTTGTATACATTGTACTCACTCTCCTTTCCTTTGGGTGCAGTCACATCATGTGATACACATACATATGGTAAGTAGCAGGTTTGAAACAGAGCAATAGTTTCTCTGCATAAAGACAATCAGTTACGTTATGAACTCTTTCTGCTACTACTTCTGCTTTTTTGTTTACTTCACTGTCCCTGTATATACTCATATTTGTATGTGTTGTTGTCTCTTTGTGTTTTGTCTGTAATAATTATGTATTAAGTGGGTTTTATTATCTACTTATTACATGTTTCACAGTATGCAAAACTAATAAGAAAGCAGTTATCATTTCACTATTCAACGTGGCAAGATTATGAATATGGCACCTTCATCATCTATGCTGCACACACTGCCTATGTTTCTGCATGAGTAGCTTAGTATACTGGATAGAACTTCATAATAGAATGCTATTTATATCAATGCATTGCTTAATGCGCTAATTAGCTCATGATATTTATCCCAATGATCCTTGACAGTTTTTGGTCAGCATTATGAGAATCCCTTGTACAGAGTTTTCATGAAAAGTAAATGCACATGTGATGTCATCAGTGATGTCATCAATGACATTTGTGATGTCATCTTTGATGTCCTGGTTGTTAATGTTAGCAGTGCACGGTGGCGCGAGTTATGGTTGCTTATTTTACCATAACTGCCGAATTTCAGGGTTTTTCAGTTTTACTTTGAACCATAACGTCCCTTTAACAAAGTTTTTTTCACTGAATTTCATAAGTTTTTAGTAGCGCAACTTAACCATAACATCCCTTTTACAAAGTTTTTTCACTGAATTTCATAGGTTTTTAGTAGCGCAACTTAGCCATAACGTCCCTTTAACAAAGTTTTTTCACTGCATTTCATAGGTTTTTCGTAGCGCAACTTAACCATAACGTCCCTTTAACAAAGTTTTTTCACTGAATTTCATAGGTTCTTAGTAGCACAACTTAACCATAATATCCCTGACTTCATATACATGTAACATAGAACATACTGAACCCCCACGTAGTGATTTTGATGTCTGCGGACTACCGCCATGTCCGCAGACATACCGATAATCTGAGCGTGGTGAATGTCAATTTAAATAGTGTGCCCCATTTCCCCTTTGAAGTTGGCTCTGAAAAAAGCCGTTTTTTTGTTTTTTTTACAGATGCTTGACAGACACCTGTTATTTTGTATTTTTTTTCTTGTTTTTTTTCTTACTTTACTCCTAAAATCTTCACATAACCTTCTCCAAAGCAAAGCTTACATTCCAAAATAGAAAGGCATTTCCCGTAAAAGATAAAGAGATGCCATTTTCTTTAAAATTAACAGTATTACTGGCATCAATATTCTCATTATTACAGAAGAACATACCAGCTCTAAGCATGAAGGCACACATGCCTCGGTTGATGACACACCTAGCAATGTTTTGCTGAGGACAAAAAACTGAACTATTGTCCCATATTGCCCTAGGTAGTAATCCAGAAAAAATTACTTTTGCATTTGGAAGGATCTTCATTACGGTTTGAACCAAGCGTTCCAAATCAGCCAACAAAGTAGGGGCACTGACGTTGCCCAAATGGAAAGCACCATAGTGCAAAACTACCACATGCGGACTGTTCATCGTGGCCATATCCTCACAAACTTGTACAATTCCCTGTACATTGCAATCAGGCACAGTGCTCCACACCACCTCCACTCCTTTCACATCAAAGTTCTTTTCAACATGCCTGGATCGAGCGTACTGTTGTAAATCATGCACAAACATATCTCCAAGCACCAACACCCTGACTTTCTCTACTTCTGCCATCTTCACCACACACAGTCTCTTTCAACACAAATCCACAACCTCGACATCTGATTGGCTAATCCGTACAGTCTTCTTTCCAGGTTGGATTTGCTGGAAAACCCTGGATGTAGCACGCCCTGTCCACGGACAGCCGCGATGTCGGCAGACCACGTAACTCTTCAACACCCCTTCTACCATTTCCACTTTACTCTCTGTGCCATTCCCTCATTGCATACAGCTAAGCAGTCACACAATACGAAGAACGTCCTCAGAACACCCCCATTTTGTTTATTTTCGAACATTTCAGGACAATTATCATTTCATTATTCAACATATTAACATTACAAATATTATACTTTCATCTTGTACGCTGCACACAATGCTATGTTTCTCCATTAGTAGCTCAGTATACTAGATAGAACCCCATAATACAATGCTATTTATATCAATGCATCGTTCAAAGCACTAATTACGGTATGATATTTATTGCAATGATCCTTGACACTTTTTTCGCAACATCATAATAAAAATCCCTAGTACACAAATTTCATGAAAAGTAAATGCACATGTGATGTCATCAGTGATGTCATCAATGACATTGGCGATGTCATCTTTGATATCCTGGGTGTTAGTCTTAGCAGTGCACAGTGGTGGCGCGAGTTATGGTTGCTTAGCTTACCATAACTGGCGAATTTCAGGGGTTTTTCGGCTTTACTTGGAACCATAACGTCCCTTAAACAAACATTTTTTATTAGCACGCAAACAATATACAAAGATGTAATGTAAACAGCAAGTTCTCACAGATGGCTTTACACAGAATGTTGCAAAGTAAGCATTTATGCTCGTTCACAGTGAAGGTCAGCTGCTTCCATTCTTTTCTCGCGGCCCGGAGAGGCCCACGACTCCAAGTATAAGGTTCTATTTTGTTTTACCTTGACAGACATAGATTGTGCTGAAAGACTTCTTTTGAAGAAGTGTAGCAAAAACGTAAGACACGATAAAGATGAAATTTCTGAAACGAAACCACTTTTGTATATTATATCACTTTGAGAAAGATCGTTGGCACCCGCAGAGTCGTATTTTGGGACTGCACTACACTTGGACAATGGAAAATGCAATTATAATGTAAGCAACCCTTTAGATTATTTTATACCGGAATATAATAACAATAGCGTGGCATTAAAGCCTGGTCAAGATGTACTTGTTCGTTCAATGTGGCATATTGTTTTCTACCGCGCACTATCACCGCCGAAATGATCCCCTGTCGTTTAGAGGGCTCTGAAAAAGGCAGACGACACACGGTGGGTTAATAGAAATAATTTAACCGGTCTGTAGCCGGTCAAGTGCTCTACTCGCTGTGCCACTGCACTGTAGCTGGTCAAGTGGCACAGTGAGTAGAGCACTCGCTTTGACATCCGTGCACACCTTGCTAACGCAGGTTTGAATCCCGGCACGTCCAAACTCAGCCTTTCATCCTTCTGTGGTCAATAAATGAGCACCACACACCGTGGGTAATAATAAGCAGCGCCGAGATACCTGATGGTTCTTAGCGCTATATAAATGCAAAAATATTATTATTTTATTATTAACATACTCCGTTGCACTATCTTCGCTAGCAAATAGTTTCACGCCCTAATAAATAAAATGAATATTTTTAATAAAGATCGGCTGGTGAGACTAATTTATGTTTTTTAAAACAGGTATGTTGCCCCATTTTGCCAATGTCACGATTTTCAGACTCCAGCGGATGGATTTTTCAACTGCCAGGTGCAGCTCCATGTAAGCAACTTCATGACCCTCACCATTTTATGGGACAATCGCCAAGGACCAATATGCCCTTACGCAGTACTAGCGGCTAGAAGCAACATACCAACCATTATGGTGGTCTAATGCCTCGTTGTTGGAGCAACCTCCCGATTATCAGTGCGACCATTTACTGCTTTTATCATAAACCAACAGCCTATCTACCGCAAAGGAACAGCGCGTGGCTCAAAATAAACCTTTGCTGATCGACTGCAGAGACAATTGCAAATCGCTGAATATTCACTAAACATTTCATGTGAAATAAATGTACTTTACCAAATGTAGAATCCTGCTGTTTACTTTTAAGCCACAGTTTCATATTCCGAATTGTGGCGCACTGTGTTCTAAGCTGATCGAACACCCGCAAAGGAACATCGCGTGGCTCAACATGAACTTTTGCGGATCGACAACAAAGACAAATGCAAATCACTGAATATTCTCTAAACATTTGATGTAAAAAAAATGTACTTTACAAAATTTACAATCTTGCTGTTTGCTTTTAAATCACAGTTTCATATTCCGAATTGTGGCGCGCTGTGTTGTGACATAATGTGTGTTGTCTTCCGGGTTCTGTGTAAAGTCGCGTAGGACTGGAGACAACTGGCCGCGTTTGATGACGCACCCTGTAACGTCACGGAGAGAGGCGGGGAATATGAATGCTTTCATAATGTCAGGCTTAGGGGCGGGAGATATGATTTACTGTCGCAAAAGTAAGTCAGCCAGGTCAATAGCACCAGTCATAGGATTATCACATAATGTCGGCGCACACCAGCCTGATTTATCGTTTCTTTAGTGGACAAAAAGTCGGGTGAGGCCCATAGGAAATTGTACTATCAGCGAACAAAAGGAGGGTTCGTAGAACACTTTCAACCTGACAACGAACAATACAAACAACGTTCTCAGAACACCCCCATTTTGTGTAATTGCAACCATTTCGGGACACCGCGAGTGTTCTTAGAACACATTCAACTTGACAAATTACAATACGGACAGCGTCCTCAGGACACCCCCAGTTTGTGTATTTACGAACATTTAAATACGCCCGTGAGTGTTTTTAGCTCAATTTTACCTTCCTTGCGAACAAAAAGGACACATACTCCGTCCTCTGAACACCCCACCATTTAGTTTATTTGCAAAATGTCAGAACAGCCGTGTTCTCTGCGGACAAATCGAACACAACAAAAGCATATAGCACATAAAAAAAAAAAAACATTGAACCTATCTCATACCCCCCCACCCTCCCCAAACACTCTTACACACCAACACACTCCACTAAATACAATTTTTAATCCAAGTTTCACCACACTGTCCGCGGTCGACGGCGAATACAAGATGGCGGGCACCACAGAAAATCTGACGCGCCCCACGCCGTCCAATCAGCGAACACGTCGCATGTCCGCGGACATGACGCAAGCCCATGGGCCAATCGGGGTGCTTTCCGCGGAGCGAACAGGGAAGTCCGTCCGCGAGCCGAACACAGATATCACTAATTTTTTTGCCTTACATTTTGGTCATTTTTTTTAAAAACTACTGGACGGATTTACACCAAATTTGCAAAAGCACGCTTTCGGGACCAAGCCGCCACTCCTGCCGCAAATTTGGGGTAAATCCGTCCAGCGGTTCGGGCTGTAGCCGTGCGCAAAGTTTTTTCCCATTATGTCTATAGGAAAAAACAAAAGTTTTGGGACCCCCCCTATAACTTTGCCCCCCCTGGACCAAACCTCTCCAAACATATTCAGACTGGGCCATATACTTTTTTTGCAAAGTTTGGTGAGGATTCGTCCACAGGGAGCGAAGTTATAAGCCACCCAAAAAGTGCTCTTCCTGTGGAAACACCAACTTAACCATAACTACATGGATGCTACTGCGTCCAAGTAATATATATATATATATATTACTGACAACAGTCCCTCCACCTAATTTTGCCACCATCAATGTTCTACTTACATTTGTGGTTCAGCGCAAGTCCCTTGGCATTGACTCTCCCTCAACCAACCAGTTAGTGTTCCGTCCAAAGGGCACCTGCAGGGACCGGACAGGAATTTCGTCAAAGGTGGACCTGCCAACCATATCTTCTTACACAGGATTTTGCGCACCGCTCTCCAAAGGAAGCTCTGCAGTCTTTTGGCTCATTGCGGGAGCAATCGATCATCTGGGAGACTGGGTCTAGGCCTAGGTTGATTAGACCTTGAACCATCAACACTGCTACAAAAATGTGCTCTAGCACCTTGAAGCGTCTCTTGTGCTAGATGGAATTACCAATAAAGATCACAGACCAAATAACCGGACAGATTTAAAGAAAATGGCAAAGTACTACACACACACACACGCACACACGCACACGCACGCGCACGCACGCACGCACGCACGCACGCACGCACACACACACACACTTGATTAATCAGAGGTCTTATACCACAATATGTATTATCTATGATGTCATCCTATGTGGCAAACTGTAAAACCATTTGGCGGAAGGAATTGGTTAGGGCAACATGTCTGCTTATAAAATGTATACAAGTTAGTATTTCATTGGCTGTCTCTTATCTGTAAGACACACCTCAAACTACCTCTAAAATACATGTACTACTGATTACAGCAGACACAATTGCAGCAGATTGATCTATACAACATTGTATAGCAGGTTGCCACATAGACCCACTGATTGGTTGGCATCCCCACCCAACCTTTGTTTTTTTATGCTCGACTAGCAGCACATAAGGAAAACGAAAACCCAGGTGCTTGAGTCAAGTCAGATTACTCCCCACTTTCCCAATTAGTCTGTCATCTCTCATCAGCCACGACCATAAACCAAATAATCCCGTCTGTAGTTGACCTTGTAGTCTTCTCTGTTCTGCAACATTCATGAGCGCATCACCATCTTCAATCACAGCTTAATGAATAAACCTTAGTTTCACTTCTGCATAACGCGTGAGGAGACCGCAAATGTGTCTATTTCCACCTCCTATTAATGCTATTTGATTCAATTATGCTGGGTGTTATTGCTTCTTTGGTCTCTAGAGACTTTGCTCACTCCATCTTGTATGTGCCATATTCACTGTTAATTGTCATATACTTGGCTCTTGCACATGTTTTCATCTTCTTTAACCTAAGAGAAATATGTCTCACGCTCCTGGCTTATCCGTCTGCCTCTCTTTGTGCTTTGCAGTTATTCCTTGAAATAGCATCCTTGATCGCAGGCCAACATAGACTCCTCTTTGTTTGCACAAAAAGCTGTTTTCTAGTGTCTCCTGCCTCTGCAGCCCTGGTCTGTATCTGCAGTAGTTAGAATGAATCTTTGCACAAGCCGACATCCATGTTCCTATCATTTCCATTCTTGCCATCCTTGCCACGTTATAGCTTCTATGTATCTTGTCTACCATGTGTTGCTGCATAGTCACACTTATTGGTCCACAAGTTACTTTATCTTCTTTTGCATACATGATTACTGTATCATTTTGTACGTGTTTCTCTTGTTGCTTCAGTTACATTGTCATTCTTAAGTATTTTCATATCGTTTCAGTATATCCTTGTAAATCTTCTTCCTGACATCACTGTGCCCTTGTCAGTCGTTACTGGTGGTGGTGAGGGGGCGGGAGTTAGGGTATATGCATCTAACTGAGGAAGGAAGGAAGGAAGGAAGGAAGGAAGGAAGGAAGGAAGGAAGGAAGGAAGGAAGGAAGGAAGGAAGGAAGGAAGGAAGGAAGGAAGGAAGGAAGGAAGGAAGGAAGGAAGGAAGGAAGGAAGGAAGGAAGGAAGGAAGGAAGGAAGGGCTGGCTAGCAGTCTAGCACCAGTTTTCAGTATGTGACTAAGTCTGTGGTGAAGTTTTGTGTACAATGTATTTTTATGATTGGTCTTTTCATCTAAAACTCTGCCTCCCAATGGCAGTAGAGTTCAGATTACTCTTTTTCTTGATTAATGACTTTGAAATAAAATTCAAGAAAGGTATGGCAATGGCGGCTATGGCAAAGCTGACACCAGGCAGGGAAGACTAAAAGAAATGGTGCCACTGCGAGGATTTACTGCAGGTTAGTCAGTTGATGGCAAAGGTGTATACCGAAATGTTATCATCTCAGGATCCTATCATCAGAGGCAGCATATAAACCAGGCAAAGCGAGAAATTAAAGCACTTTTGCAAAGGTTCATTGAATTTCGATTGTAAAAAAGCCTTGGGAGGATTCATTGGTCGATGCGGACTGTGCTAGTGATTGTTTTAGATGGGAAAATACAGCTTTGTATAAATGCGAAACAAAATATGGGTGTTCATTAAAAAGACCTTAATGAACGCGTGCTTTAAAAAATCTATGTACTCACATTCACCATGCTGATCCAGTGCGCCAAATGCCTTTGAGAGCAGAATTCCAATTTCAAATCTGTGCATCAATTGTAATTCAACTGTCGGTGGTCTGAGATACACACAGATCACAATCAAATGCATTGCACAACACAACAATGAATCAATATTCAGACTATTGCAATATATTAATTAACAATGCGCAAATCATTATTTAAGATAATGCGAGGATCTCTTTAATTAGTTAACAAAACTGCTGTTTCCTTATTTAGACAGTGGTTATCACTCTTACTTTAGTTGCTCGAAAATGTGGGCCCCAGAGTCATTGCACATTCATAATGAGTGAAGACAGCATGATCTGGGCATCAGTACGAGCGCGCGGTGCCTCTTAATTGTAAATAAGCGGGCACTTCTTGAATTTATTGTCACTGATGGCTGTTTGTGAGTCCGTCTTGCCACAGTGATCAGTGATAAGGTCCTGGGCAACAGAAGTGAATCTGATATTTCTGCCAGTAGAGGGCGCACATTCATTCTCAACCGGAAGTAAGTGTAACTGAGGTACCGCAGAGGCAAGTACATAAAGAAAAATGCATGACATACTCTATATCGCATGCTTCAAAACCTGCATATTTTTCTTAATAGCTTCTAATTATATATATTGTTTGCACCCTTACATTTGCCAATTTATTTTGCGTAACATTGTTAATATTTCATAACTCAATGCTTGATGATTGATTCCTTGACATTGGCAGGGGAAAAGGGTAAATGGACACGATCCGATTAAAACTCGTGACTTTAAGCAAACACATCCCCGGAGAGAGTTCATTCCCCACACACACCCTCACCCACTCCGGCCAGACTTAGGCTATCCCGCCACTTAGCTGATCACTTGAGGACATTTTGAAAGACAACCTTCATGCAGTCTCACACTGAATGCCAGTAAATAGGCCGGGTCAAATAATAAAAACTAGCTGTACCCCAGACTCTGCCTCTCTCTTTTACGCCCTTTCTCTCTCCCTTTGAAATCTCTCTCTCTCTCTCTCTCTCTCTCTCTCTCTCTGTCTCTCTTTCTCTCTCTCTCTCTCTCTCTCTCTCTGTTTCTCTCCTCTCTCCCTCTAAACTCTCTCCCCTTTCTCTCCTCTCTCTCTCTGAACTCTCTGTCTCTGCTTCTCTATCTCCCACTCTCTGTCTTTCTCTCTAGTCCTCTCTGCACTCTCTCTCTGCGTCTCTCTTCTCTCCCCTCTCTCTCTTTCTCTCCCTCTAAACTCTCTCTGCTTCTCTATTCTCTCTCCCCTCTGAACTCTCGGTCTCTGCTTCTCTCTCGCCCTCTCTCTGTCTTTCATTATAGCTCTCTCTGCATGCTCTCTCTCTCCCTCTGCCTCTCTCTCTCTCCCTCTTTCGATGTGGGTGAGAATCGCTTTGTCGTGGGTTCCTTTGCTTGTGCCACCATAGCTGTTGCTCACAGATATCTTGCAAAATCAGCTTTAAAAATGAATTGATTTAATGGTATCAGGCAATATTATCCCCACCAATAATATCGCCATATACCTGGTCATGGGGTAAGGCTATAGGCGATATTAGTGGGGATTATTTATGGGGTTATTGGGACCGGTGGTTGCGGGGGTGTCCCCCCCTCCATTAAAAAGATTATAGGGGTTGCTGGGGTGTCCCCCGCAGGTTCCATGGCTTAGTATTGCCGCACAAATATGACCATATTTTTGTATGGCCATATTTTTGCGGGGATATTGATACATGAAACCGATTTAATTGTACTTACTTTTTAATAGCTTCTGAGCAATGATTGGAAGACAGGAAAAACTTGTGTCAGCCCAGGAACAACTGTTAGACTACCGTCAAGGAACTCAGGATCTGCTCACTTACATCACACATTTCAAACAACAAAAAGTTAGCTGTTTCTGTACAGCTGGGTCCTTCCACATTTCAATAGCGTACGAGACTTAAATCTAAGTAATTAGTGGGAGTGGTAACTTAACTCTCTCCCCTTTACAGCACCACACGGCGGGTTAGATCATACATTGAAGCATGTTATTTAGCCGCACTAGTTGCAGAGACGTATTCACCAGTTGCATCACCAAGGTTCCACAGACACAGGTACCTTTCTATGTTAAGACCGGAGTTATGGAACTGCCATATATACGCACATGACGTAATGGATACTGTATGCAACCTTGTGATCATCGGCATAATCTGATTCACCTCTTTCGGAACACAGTGCATCAAAGTACATTTGAATACCACAAGGTAGGAATCCCCCCCATGTCACACCACCATTCGGGTGTGGAAACGGCTGCTAATCTAATAATAAACAAAATGTCATGGAGGAGTTACCCAGGGAGGCACTGCACACATACATTTTGCATGTAGAAAACACAATATGCATGTGATGAGCATGATTCATCAGCAGAAGGGCTACAGTCAGATTTGGCAGTGCTTATCCTGTCAGTAGATGTGGTGAATGGACACTCAACTGGTGAATTGATAGTAAGGGAGATGCAGCCTTGATGTTTAATGCAAGTATTCATAAAATAAATGAACTTAGGGGCTATACTTAATCTGAAAACTGGCATTAGACTGTTGAATATAGTTTATAGAATATAGTTTTGTTCAAGTAGAGAGTGATGCAAGGTAGAAATTGGTCCTCGTTTTGCTTTGTTTTGAATTTACAGAAGTCCACTCCTGAAGAAGGGGCAAAGAACCCCGAAACGCGTAGAGCAGGAATGGCTTTTTGTGAAAACATAGAACAATATTTGGAGAAGATTGCAAAATTTATTGTCAAAAAAGTGTTCACGTCACATTGATTTGAATGACACTTTCATTAAAATGGTATATACATGTGTAAATGTACTTGGCTGTTTTCCAGCATTAATGGTGTGCAGGGGACGGGAGTGTCTAAAGTTTGGACGCTACCTTTTCCCATTTTGTGTCACGACTCCGTGCCAGGGTCGGTATTCCTCCCCTGCACCCAAACATTTCCTGAATCATGGTATTCATTTCTGATAATCTGTCAATACAAATGGGTGTGCACTGATTGAGTGAGATTCCAGCATCTAAGGCTTGTCATTGCCCAACTAGCCAAGGATTTCTTTTCCCAGGATTAGCCAACAAGGATTATACCAAAGCGAATTCTTTTGAGGATTATCCAGCCTGGACCTGATAAGGGCCATTTTATCTAGTGCCGTCACCTGGTAGCAATAGATAATACGTGCTGAATCAGCAGTGCATTGTTAATCCTGTTTCCTAATTTGAACCCTTATTTTTCCTGCTGGTATGGACTTCAATCACCTAGCAAATGGGACAGGGGCAGGATTAGACTGATGAATGAGAAAGCAGATATCTGCCTGAATAACATCAGCAGATGAAAGGATAGCATCATGGCTTTGCTCTCTAGTACGGATGCATCCTAAGACCCCTGTTCCAGCATAAGATCCTCCAGGACTGTGAGCAGGCCACTGGGGAAGGGAACTCGGGCCATTCAAACCAGCAGTTAGGGTTTCCTCTGGTAACCGATTGGGGAATGTGGATGTGTTACAGTCCCGGATCTGTTCATAAAAAAGAATTTCATAACTTATTTGTGGTCATAGCATACTTTTACAATAAATTTGATCCAAGCCTGATGGCCTTGGGAAGTGTGCAGCAACTCCCCACTCCATCTTGGCAGTTGCTGCTAGCCCATCCCTGTGACTTCAATCACTCCTGACTCTGCTTGTGATAAGCTGTGCCCTCAGGCTGGAGTGGTATCAGTAAGCTTTGTTTAGTAGCTAGCCCCCCAAAAAAGCCTATGATAGTCACGTGGTCGGGGTGAAGGAGCCCCTTTGCCAGCTCCACATGAAGCATTAGGTGATCAAAGCAGGGACATTGTTTTCTCCTGGCACCCCTAACATCAATGGCATGCTGACAAGGGCTAAACATGTCTGAATGCTTGGACTGCACTAAAGTTCCTTTCACATGCGCAGCACAGCACTTGGTGTCAGGGAGCAGGAGTCATTGTCAGAGTGTGGACTTTAAGACTATGAAGAACTTCGAGATTGTGAACGCCCAGCAGAGTGATCACAGTAATTAAACAATTTGCTGGTTAGATGGGGCTGAAAAACGATGCAGGGTGATGAACTCCAGAGTAGAGGTGACACAGGGAACACATTGCCTAAAACTGTCTAGAAATAACACTGAGAGCCTTATATTCCAATTCTCCAGGCTTGTCGCATCATGGAATGGGGTAGAGACTGCAAAGCTTTTAGATTACACTCCCATCATTCAAAGTTTTGGAGTTGTGAAGCAGGGGACAGGAAGAGGTCTCTTCCGGCATTCTCATGTATTTGACAGGGCAGTATTATATAAGCACAGAGAGGTGAGGAGAGCCCTTAGTAAAATTTTAAAAAGTCTACCGAAATCTGTAACTCTCATAGTGGTTAAAAAAAAAACAATCATACAAACATTGGCTAAATTGGCACAAGGCAAAAATGTTGCAGCAAAGGCAGAGGGTATGCTGAAAGCGATTTCTAAAAAAAGAAGTCTGCTGACATTTAGGAGTTAATAAAAAGTGATGACACTCCACAGACGACATTGCAAACAAATGGGGTATCAGAGGAAAATTGGGTGGACCACTTTACAAATCTTTTTGCAGAAAAAGCAAGTTGGATGGTCTTGAACAAATGGTCTGTTTCATAGAGTGAGGATGACATAATGGAGCCACATAAAAAAGCAAGTGGTTCCGGAGCTCTATGCCGGGACGGCTTGGCAAACAAAATGTTGAAGCAGGAACTGGAGCGCTGGGCTCTCTTCTTGTGTATTCTTTTAGACAAGATAGTGAGCTGTGATATACCCCTGTCATGGTGTAAATCTATTATAGTGCCAATACTAGCATATTTGTCCCAGCCTCACCTACCACCATAGGCACGGTATATACACCAGTCTACCAAGCTAAACCATCCAAAATGACCACTATATCCAAAAACAAACCACACCCATCCAGGGCACTAACACATGTTTAACACCTTCAGCCCGGCGCCACCCCATATGCACCTCAAATCAGCACTCATTAATGCACATTCTATAGCCACCCATGCATCCGAAATACATGATTACATTATTGAACTACAACTAGATCTACTTATAGTGACCAAAACCTGGCTCCACCAAGCTTCTGGACCAATACTCACCATTGCCATTCCTCCGGATTACACTATCCTTAGGACCGATAGAACGAAGTCAGTAGGTGGTGGAGTAGCCATTATTGCCAAAACCCAATTTAAAATAAGAGCCTGCCCCATCGAGAACCCATACAGGTATGGAATCCTATTAGCTAAACTAGCCACTAACCACAAAACTACTATCAACATAGTAACTATTTACAGAGCGCCCAATACGAATTCACAGCCTGAACTAGACATACCTCTACTACTAACGCCACTCATCAAACCTAAAACAAAATGTATAATCCTTGGTGACCTGAATCTCGGCTTTAACGATGCCCAATATCATAAAGCAGAAGCACTACACAGTGCCCTGAAAGACATGGCTTTAACACAACTAGTGAACACACCCACCCATGTGAAAGGGAGAACGTTAGATTGGAGTCTACCACTCAATACCTCAGTATCCATAGAATCAATCAACACATTATTCTGGTCAGACCACCATAGTGTAAATGTCTCTATCTTATGCAATGAACCAGACTTACCTAAATGGATCATACCGTAATCTTATGTAACTAGGAATATCCGCAAACTCTCAGCAGAAAACCTTAACCCAATGCTAGTAAATGCTAATAAATGACCTCGATGACAAAGAGATTAGTAATAAGAATCCCTGCGTCCTGGCTGATATCTACCACAAGTGCCTTACTAACACAATAGACAACCTAGCACCATGTGTTACTAAAACTAGATGCAAGGACAAAAAATCTTCCTTCTGGTTTCATGATGAACTACTCTCACTTAGACAAAGCAAACGGTCACTTGAACACTACTTTAACAAAACCCACACTTCAGAAGCTGCTGATCCATTTCACACCGTAAATAAAATCTACAAAGCAGCCATCATTGCGCATAAAGCAGATGCGCTCAATACTAGGATCAGCAATGCCTCTTCAGATACAGTTAGTTTCCATACTCAAGGAGCTGGAAAATCCTATCCCAATCTCTAACCCACTCGAACCAAATAAAGAATGGTGCACCACTATTCAAGATGCCCTTGACACCAAAATTAAATTCCTACAAAATAAAATTATCTCTAAAAGAAACTTAGTATCTGAAAAAAACATCATCTCGTACCCCAACACTATGCCCACAGGAGGCATCACTTCCACATTCAACTTCGTACCAGTCTCCCAAGAAGTAGTACAAAATACCATAGCCAAATTAAAAGCATCAAACTGCAAAGGGGATAACTTCCCTGCACATCTAGTTAAACTTTGCACCTCACCCCCATTATCACTAATTTTGGGAATTCTTCCTTCAACTCTAACCTGGTCCCAGCCAGTATTAAAGAAGCGTGGGTCACGCCACTATTAAAAAACGCTAGATCGACTGGCCCCTACCAATTATCGTCCCATAACTACTGTCCCCTTCCTTCTTAAAATCATTGACAAACTAGCATATAACGAAATACAAACCCATCTTGAACAAAACAACCTATTAGGGGCTAGACAATCTGGGTTCAGGCCCAACCACAGTACTGAGACGGCCCTTATGGACTTGAAAAGCCAAATAGACACTATCAGAGACACAGGAAAAATGGCCATATTATTGCTGCTGGACTTATCAGGAGCGTTCGACCTTGTAGACCATGACAAACTCTGCGAAACACAAAAAAAGACTTTAATTTATCAAATAACGCCACACTATGGATCAAATCCTTCCTAGCTGAACGAACATCCAGAGTCGCCATTGGAAAAGAGGCTTCTGATCCCAAAGCGGTCCCCATAGGAGTTCCCCATGGTTCTTGCCTCTCCCCCACCCTTTACAACGATTATACTACACTTCTATTTTCAGCTCTAGACAAAATGGGTGTCATCTACACAAATTTTGCAGATGACACCTAGATCCTTATCCCCATCATGGGGGACTACACCCAAGATACCCAGACCATCAATAAAGTCTATGCCTTCATTCAAAACTGGATGGCACGGGACAGCCTTTGTCTCAATGATGAGAAAACAGAGGTTCTCATCATAGGCTCACAAAAAAGAATAAGCACCCTCCATCCAGACTACTTACACATCAATATTGACAGAACCCTGATCTCAGTACTCAAGCAAGTCAAATCTCTGGGGGGTATATATAGACGCCAACCTCACCATGAACAAACATATATCAGCCCTCTCTTCATCCACAGCATATACCGCTAAACTCATTGCACTCAGCCGCCAGTTCCTCACTCCCACTAACTGCATCACTCTTGATTACTGCAACGCCCTCCTACTAGGAACCTCCAAAACAAATATCAGTAAAGTTCAACTACTGCAAAATAAAGTCCTGAGAGCGGCTGTAGGCAAAAAGAAATCAGACCAAATCTCAAACATTAGGCGAGAAAATCATTGGCTGCCTATCAAAGCCAGAATCATTTTCAAAACACTATGTGATGTACATAAATGCATGTTGAATAAAGCACCCAGCTACCTCAACAACACCATCAAGAAACAAATCACCTGCAGGACCCTCAGATCAAATAATTTGGCTCTACTGGAAATACCGCAATATAAATATAGCAGAGAAGGAGGTAGCAGTTTCAGAGTCCTCACCGCGACTCACTGGAATGCACTTCCACTTAGTATTAAAAATGAGGATGCTTTCTTAGGCTTCAAGAAAAGCCCTGGAAACCTGGTTGTTCAATAAATACTGATGCCTACTAATCTCAAACAACTGGGGCACTAGAGTGTCCTCAACCTGTTCAGCTGTAACTTTAAATGAGGGTCCAATCGTCTTTATGTATGTCGAAGCTGCCTACCATGTCTGTAACTCGAATCACTAATGAAAATGCTATCACGGTTTCCATTTATTTGTAACATTGTATAAGAAGTCTTATAAGCTGTCTGTAACCTCCCCTTGATACCTTCGGGTCTGGGTGTGTAACAAATGTAATAAATAAATAAAATAAATAAAATAAATAAATATTCAAAAAGGGCAGTAGGCACAATACAAGGAATTAATGCCCTATTGCCCTTCTGGATGTTATAGGGAAAATGTTTGGGTCCTTACTGTTGAGTCACTTGTGAGCGTGGTTTACGAAGGCTGGTAGGAACGATACCTTCCAAACAGGGTTTTTAGGGCTTTGGAACCAATGTACATATTTTCATTCTAAATCTGTTAAAATGAAGATGTGTGGTAGGAAAGGTAAAAATACACCTGGCCTTTGTAGACCTGGTCCAAGCGTTTAATTTTGTCAATAGGACGAGGCTGTGTGGAAATTGGTCATGTGGAATGGCCCAGAAGATTTATTGGTGCCA
Source organism: Ambystoma mexicanum (assembly GCF_040938575.1). NCBI lineage: Eukaryota > Metazoa > Chordata > Amphibia > Caudata > Ambystomatidae > Ambystoma > Ambystoma mexicanum. The sequence continues at coordinate 154,753,682 of NC_090928.1, forward strand.
CTAAAAGCACTTCATACAGTGACTAGCATGAGATTTAGATTGAACACAGCACATTTGTTATCGGAAAACAGGTATTTTCGGGAGGGCTGAAGCAGGGTTGTCTCCTAACACCTGAGCTCTTTAACCTTTTCATATCTGACCTTGGAGACGCATTAACCAAACAAAATGTTTCCCGCCACATCTGGCAGGAAAGGCGGTCAGTTGGCTGTTGTACGCAGACGATTTGGTCGTCATGGACGAAACCGCCATTGGCCTGCAGCGTCAATTGGTAAAACTGGATGAGTATGTTTAGGAAAATTGCCTTGTCAAAAACATACAAAAAAACAAATATGAATTCTTCAGTTGAGCCTTCAAAGGATTAGACTAGAGCATCTTTTGTATGGCATCTCAGGACAGATCAGATCGAGCAGGTTGTGGTATTTAGATAGTTGGGAATCTCCATTAATACTGGTAGAGTTGAGGACCACAGCAAAAAAATTATAAGAAATAAAGCTAAAATGTTTGCAGGTCAGGCTAAAATATTGGATAAGAAATTCTGTTGATTCTCCTTTTTGCCACTATTGAAATTCTATAAATCAAAATTACTGCGGTACTGACATATGAATCAGAATCCTTGCTGTTCTTGCCAGAATCGGTGTGGCCTGCTCTAGAAGGTATCTTTTGGAAGAGGGTTTGAGGTATGCAGAGGTCAATACGAATCCAGATGTCACAACGTGAACTAGGGCTCATGTCCTTAAAAGCAATGGTCCAATGGAAAATGCTGGCTTTGTTCAGGAAATGTGCGGTTGTAGATTTGCCCCCAAATCTACTGATTTTGAAAACTGTAACGGACCTTGGCAGGGAAAATGCAATGAAGAAGGAACTGGGAAAGATCTGCAGAGAATTGTTGAATAAGGTATGTGTACCAGAGAATGACTTGATCACAAACCGTAACATGGTTAAACTGAAAGTTCGGAAACTAGATTGAATTAGCACTTTAGAGAAAGCAAACAGGTTCTAACTGTTTTATCATTTGAAATGGGAGGTAAGGGCCTATGGCTGAGTCCTTAAATATTTGAGTAAGTTCCCGAATAACTATTACAGAAATCAGTTTATGAGATTGAATGTACTCCCTCCTAAAGAGTTAATATCTAGTAGCAAAGTAATGGGATGAAGGACACCAGGTGTAGATATTGTAACAAAGGCGGAGAGGTGGAAACTCTGTATCATATCCTGCTGTTTCACGCAGGTTTAACCGACATAAGAACCAGGCATTTTAAAACCTTTTCAGAAAACATTGATACTGTAACGCTCGATGAATGGTGGGTTATTCTTATAAGTGGAGAACTAAAGGTACTGGTTTTAGCTACTGTGGCATTTTAAAGATTGTATTTTTATAGGAAGTAGAACGCTGTTGTTATAATTTTGGTCATTATATTGGGATAGACGTTTTTATGGTGTACACATGGATTGTCTTAAGTTGTGCTGTTGATGAAATTAAATGCTAAAAGGTTTGTCATAAACCAAATGCAATAAAAAAAAAGTCATCAAAATGCTAAGTATGGCACTGAATGCCAACTAAATTCAAATACGCATTCTGACACTCACTAGACGCAGCTTGCATGTTTGCATTTATGGCCCAGTGTGGTGGATGATCCACCATCCCCAGCTTCCCACCACAAAAGATGGCTTTTAAATAACTGTCAGGTGCCCTGGTAGATGGTATACGGCACACCAGTGGCAGGATATATGATATGATATGATATGGCATTTGTAACGCGCCTATACACAAGTGTTTCGAGGCGCAACGAGGCAGAGGGGGGAACAAGGGGAGACAGACAACGATCCTACTAGGCCAGGTATTATTCAGATCGCGCAAGTGCAAGGGTAGAGGGGACTGGGAAAAGTGCAAGGGGGAAGGGGAGAGGGGGAAAAATGCTGTACATGGTTAGTAGAATACAAGATAAATAATAGGGCCAGCTGGTGGCAAGTGCAAGGAAAGTGCAGTACATAGTTAGTAGAATACAAGATAAATAATAGGGCCAGCTGGTGGCAAGTGCAAGGTAAGTGCCGGGAGAAAGGGCTGTAGGATACAGAGACAGTCCCGTAGTGCAGGTAGGCAGTGCAGGGAAGAGTGGTTGGGCCAAGGACCGAGATCGGTGAGTGGCCCAGTAGCAGATTCAGTGCAGGTTCAGTGATTTTAGCAGGGGAGAGAGGGAGAGAAAGCGGAGGCAAAGAGGAAGGTTTTGAGGTGCTTCCGGAACCGGAGATGGTTCTCCTCAAGTTTCAGGGAGGCAGGAAGGCTGTTCCAGAGAGAGGCCCTTGCTGCGGAGAGAGATCTACCCCCAGCTCGTTGCTTGGAGAAGCGGCTGACCCTGAGGTAGTTGGAGGTGGATGAGCGAAGAGCTCGAGAAGGAAGATATTTCGGAAGAGAGAGTTGAAGGTATTTTGGCCCAAGGCCCCAGAAGGCCTTGTGGACAATGCAGAGGGTTTTGAACTTAATCCTCGCAGCCACTGGGAGCCAGTGTAGTGATTTCAGTCCTGGAGAGATACGGTCCCTGGGCTTGAGGCCAAGGACAAGTCTCGCAGTCCTGTTCTGGATGAGTTGCAAAGGGCGGAGAATAGAGGCAGGAAGATTTAGATAGAGGCTGTTACAGTAGTCCAGCTTCGAGAGAACCAGGGCTCTGGAGACAGTGAGCTTCTGGGGGAAGGAGAGGAAAGGAAGGATACCTCTGAGGACGTGTAGCTGGTAGTGTGACTTCTTAGAGACGTCAGATATGTGAGGAGAGAAAGAGAGTGTGGAGTCGAAGATGACCCCAAGGTTTTTTGCCTTGCAGGTAGGCGCAGGAAGAGGGCCAAGGGAGGCCGGCCAGAGAGCTGCAGGGAAGGAGGGAGTGGGTGTGCCGGTAAGTAGAATCTCAGTCTTACTGGCATTAAGGTAGAGGTCGTTGGCGGCACACCATTCCTGGATAGCAGAGAGACAGTCAGAGATGAGGGAAGGAGAAGAGGAGGCCGAGGGTAGCCTGAAAATGAGCTGGGTATCATCTGCGTAGCACTGAAAGTTGGGACAGAGAGCGGCGATGCGGTGAGCAAGAAGAGCCAGATACTGGTTGAACAGCCAGGGGGAGAGGTTAGATCCCTGGGGGACACCACAGGTAGAGAAAAAGATGTCAGAGAGGAAGGAACCCAGTTGTACCTGGGAGGGTCGATTGGAGAGGAAGGAGGTCAGCCACGCCAGAGCCTGACCAGTGATACCCAGGTTATCACGGAGACGGTTGAGCAGGATGGTGTGGTTGACAGTGTCAAAGGCAGAAGAGAGGTCGAGCAAAATGAGAACACAAGGGGTGTTAGAGTCAAGGTTAGAGAGCAGGTCCTCACGGATGTTCAGGAGAGCAGTTTCCGTGCTTCTGGCAGCTCTGAAGCCTGACTGATGGTCATGAAGACTACCAACAGATTCAGCATGGAGATTAAGCTGGGAGATGGCCAGTTTCTCCAGGAGCTTGCCCAGGAAGGGAGTGATAGAGATTGGGTGATAGTTAGCTGGGAAGGAGGGGTTGGAAGAGGGTTTCTTAAGAAGGGGGTGCACAAGGGAGTGCTTGAGGGGGGATGGGAAGACTCCAGAGGCGAACGAGTGATTGCAGAAGTCAGCCAGGGTAGGGGCCAGGGAGTCGATGTGGTTCTTGATAGTTTTGGAGGAACAGGGGTGGACCTGTTTTGACAAGACTTTCATAGATCAGACTTGTATCGAAACCTCGTCAGCAGAAAAAAGGGGAAAGGCAGAAAAGGAGGGAGGAGGGGTGGATGCAGAAGGGCCAGAGGGAGAGCAGGGAATAGAGGGGGGGAGGTGATAGGAGGAGAGTGAGGACAGGATGTCCTGAGTTTTTTAAATGAAGTGAGAGGCCAGTGCAGTGCAGAGGGCCTGGGAGGGGACAGGAGAGGTGGAGACTGCAGCAGGGTTGGCCAGCTCCTTGCAGATTTTAAAGAGTTCGGCCAAATTGTTTGATGTCGCAGAGATGCGGGCTTGGATAAGGGCTCTCTTCTTAGTGAGAACGGAGAGCCGGTATTGCCTTTGGAGCAGGCGGCAGGCCAGTTTGTCAGAGGATGAACATGAAGCACGCCATTTCCTCTCTGTCACCCTGCACTTGCGTTTAAGGGTGACGAGATCTGAGTCATACCAGGAGTTACATTTGGCTTTGGGCTTCAGGCAGATCCTCATGACAGGGGCAAGGATATCAAGGGTATCAGATATAGCAGAGTGGAGAGTGGAGAGGGCTGTGTCAGGGTGGGAGTCAGCCGAAGGGGGAGGAGGGGACGAGAAGGTGGTAGCAAAAGCCTCAACTGACACGCGCTTCATGGGTCGGATGACAGCGAAGGTGGGTGGCAGTGATGAGGGTGGCTTTGCCTGTGGGGTAGGGAGGGTGAGGTGGGAGGATAGGAGAAAGTGATCACTCCAGGAGAGAGGAGTGGAGAGAGGGACAGAGAGGGGAAGGTCAGAAGAGATCAGAGCATCAAGAGTGTGCCCTGCAGAATGGGTCGGCCCAGACGGGAGAATAGAGAGTGAGAGAGAGTCGCAGAGGTCGCGAAAGAGACCAGTGGGGGGACTGGAGGCATCAAGGTGGATATTGAAGTCTCCAAGAAAGAGGAGTTGAGAGGTTGAGGCCAGGATTGAGGAGGAGAGGTCAGCCCACTCAGAGAGGAAGGCGGAAATTTGACCAGGTGACCGATAGATAGTAGCCACGGTAAGGGAATGGCTAGGAGAGAGAGAGAGTCGGCAGACAAGGCATTCAAAGGAGGAGTAGGTCTGCGTAGGAGTGACAGTGGCAGGAATCCACTCAGGGAATATAAGGGCCACACCCCGCCCCAGCACGGTTTGGCCTGGGCAAGGAGAGGATCTTGTAACCATCAGGTAGGAGTGTGTCAAAGCTGGTGACAGAGCTGGCAGTGAACCATGTCTCAGTGAGGCTGAGGATGTCAAGGTCCAGTTCCTCAAGAAGGCGACAGATATCAGAGGAATGTTTGACGGCAGAGCGAGAGTTGAGAGTGGCAATGTGGAGAAGATTGCCATCCTTGAAGGACTTCCGGGGAGGGGTAAAGATCAGAGGTACGCCCTGTGGAGGTGAAGAAGAAGGAGCCAGAGAGAAGGCAGGGTGAGAGGGTGGAGGCAAGGTAGCCGAGGAAAGGGAAGAGGGGACAGCAGGAGAGGAAAGGAAGTTGATGAGGCGCGGGAAGCGTCTATCAAAGAGGTGGAGGTTGGCCTGGACCAAGACAGTCCCATTAGTGTAGACATTAATGATGGACTTAGAGGAGCGGAAGGGGGCCAAGAGGACATCCCAACGGGTGCCACCATTAATGGGAGAAGAGGAGAAGGGAGAGAGCACAGAGACCATATGAAGGGTCCATTGGTCAGGGGAAGGCACGAAAAAGAGGATGTCAGTAAGAGTTTCCTTGGAAGAGGCACCGGTGTAGGTGTAAGCGATAGGGAAGCCTGGGTTGGAGACCAGGATATCCTTTTTAAACTTTTTCATACCAGATTTAGTGAGGAGAGTAGGGTAGTCGATTGAGAAGCAGTTAGAGAAGATAGGAGAGATAGAGAGCACCATGGAATAAGGAGGGAGTGGGGGGGGGCAGAGGAGAGCAAGCGGACAGGAATGAAGCGGCAAGCCCTAGTTTACCACAATTACAGAGCAACAGTAACAGTAAATACGAATTAGGTACCCAGTGTAGAGGCCACCTAAGATTGAGAGTCCTGCGAGGGAAGAGAAAGCCCTAGTTGACCAATTACAGAGCAACAGTAACAGTAACAGTAAATACGAATTAGGTACCCAGTGTAGAGGCCACCTAAGTTTGAGAGTCCTGCAAGGGAAGAAAAAGCCCTAGTTGACCAATTACAGAGCAACAGTAGCAGTAACAGTAAATACGAATTAGGTACCCAGTGTAGAGGCCACCTAAGTTTGAGAGTCCTGCGAGGGAAGAAAAAGCCCTAGTTGACCAATTACAGAGCAACAGTAACAGTAACAGTAAATACGAATTAGATACCCAGTGTAGAGGCCACCTAAGTTTGAGAGTCCTGCGTGGGAAGAAAAAGCCCTAGTTGACCAATTACAGAGCAACAGTAACAGTAGGAGATTACACAATCATATTCTTTATGCGTTGATTGAAAGTTCTTCTTGTTTCATAGCAAGATCACACAGGGATTCATGTGCCCAAAGAAAACATCAAGGACATGTTACTCCCGGTTCTTGCACATGCGCAGTTAGGGTAGTTTTAGAGTGAAACTATTTTCTAATCAGTAGTGAATGGAAGTCAGCCGTTTTTGTTGCTAGGAAGCAGTCAGAAACCGAGGCGGATGATCAAGATTGGCAAAGCCGGCTTTGCTCCTTGACCTAATCCAATGGTAAGGAAGCTCTTGCTATGCAAATGTCTGGTCTCACCAAGCACATTTATCAGAGTCTTGGGGAAGCTTTTGTGCAAGGTGCCTCCAAAAGGTTATTTCAAGTAAAGAGGGGACACTCCTTTTCTGTCCTCTTGCCAAGGGGTGCTTAACATCATGCAATGTCTCCGTTAAATGGAACCACCTGTGTGAAACAACGGATGAGGATTTTTCTTTTATTTCCTTAGATTGCTATAATCCGGGGAATACTGCTGAATTACCAGGAAATTGTGACTTTATCAGAACATCTGAACAGCTATCAACAGCAGCTAACAGAGCCAGGCATATCATGGCGCTAGTAGGAACACCCAATGTTGGAAGAGGATACTTCTGATAAAGGCATGCCTTTGGTTGAATACCCAATGGAGACAGATAGGATAGGAGGTACAATGTTTGATCCAAATGATTTGATTTACCTAGATTGCACCAAATGGGGCTAGTTAACAAACAAAGGCATTCATGCCCAGGTTAATTTGAGGTCTAAACCAGAAAATGTAACTTGAAAGGAGTGATTTGAAGTTACACCCTGCAGGTTTCCTCAGCAACCTATTTGTTGTGAAAAAGAAGGACAAGACTTACAGACCAGTCATAAACCGAATAGAAATGAGAGGCTGTTTTGTTAATTGAAACTTCAAGATGGAATGAATAGGTTCACTAAGAGATGTGCTGAGACTAGGAGTTTAGTAGGTTCATCACAATCTCATGGTGAGATACTTCACTGGAGCTATTGTCTCTCCACAAAGGCATTAGTTGCGATTCTGTAGGAATTCAATTCATCCCCATCATGTCACTGCTTTTCTAAAGGCAAGGGTGGTGAGCATTTGTATTCATTTGGGTGACATTCTTATGATGGGCAAGGAACTTTTCCAAGGCTCATAACACATTAATATGATAGTCAGCTTACTACAGGATCTGGGAGCTATTATCAGTGGGGACAAGGTGGTCCACATACTTTCCCAGACATTTAAAACATGTTAAATTAACCATGTATTCACTCACACTCTCCTCTTTGAAGATCTGTCTTATGAAGAAGGCATTTCGGAGGGCTGATCTCTCCCAGGTATTACTCCTGGGTGGACTAGTCAGAATGATCATCAATGCATGTCTCTCTTCTACATAGCACTTCAGCATCAGAAGCTTAGATGCCTTTGAAAGGAGATGTTTTACAATCATTGTATTCCATGGTCCAGGGAGGTAGCAACAGACATCCGATTTACTCAATCTTTTGGAGTCCTGAAATGGAGAGGCTATTTTCATTTGACTTCCAGGTCTATTATTAAGGTCCAATGCCATCAGATCAGGGTGAGGCACTAAATACTTATCATTATTTACTGGAGGACAATGGTCTACAGAGGAAGGGTCAGGGCATAGCAATTGTTAGGAGGCGCTGGCAGGCTCCTTTATGTTTTGGTGTATCATCAAACTTTTATCTTCAAGATTAAAAATTGCTTCCACGTGGAGAGTATGATGGTGGTGGTAGCATCAATTACCTGGCAAGCACAAGATTAAATGCTCTGACAGATTCAGCAAAAGGTTTGGCGAGCGGCTTCCAAGGTCACACACTGAAAGAAGATGCTGAGTCCCTTCAAGGTTCTTGCAATAAAGTGCAGACTAGAGTCCCTGCCACCACAAGGATGCAAGCGATTGGCAACTCATAGAGGACGTTTCCTATCTGGGTGGCCTGGGGGCACTTGGGTCCTTTTAAAATCCACCCTGTTGCCTACCAATGTGATGCTCAACCTTTCATGCTTTTCAGTTAGTGCCCAGACTCAGAGGCAGCACCAGCGTCCTATCAGAGTCATGCTGAACAGTTTTTGGAGGCCAATGCTCCTCTGATATGTCACTTCTCCCATCAATGCTGAAGAGCAACAATGGAGTTATCCATGTATTTCCATTACTAGGGAAGCTGAAGCTTAGGGCAAGGTACTAGTCAAGGATAAATGACATCTCCTTGGAGTCAACAGTATGTTTCCTCAAGGCCTCATGGGTCCCGGGTACCTTCAGGGCCCACAATTCTTTACAGGCTTCCTGCGAAAGCTGGTATTTGCAAAGGAATTTCTATCACTTTTCTCCAGATTGGGCCCAGGTGGTCACATTTATTAGCAGATATATCAGACGCGTTTTCTTCTCAGAAGACCAATTGTTATAGGTCCGGTGTCTCCCACATGCATGCTCGTGTTGCTGGTGTCCCAGTTGGCGAACACCCGCTGGGGGATCATGCACTCGAGGACACTCACATACACAAACCTCCTGACCCCAAATGTTCATATCTATGGTACTTTAACCAAGGTCGGTCCCTATGGACTGGCCGAACAGTATGGCACTAACCCTACCGTCACTTTGAGCAAAACTTGACACGTTACTGCTACTCCTCTCCGTCATTTGGATTTTAAATGTAATGACTCTCGACTTAAAAGAACATACCCTTTCTGTCTCTTTTTTTCTCTTTATCCATCTAAGCATGGAAAACAAATTCAAGATTAGATGTGCTGCATTTCTAGATTACCCAAAGGTTTGTGCTGGAAGATGCCTCTAATGTTACGCAGCTGGAACTAGGAATTTAATGATGCCTCCATCTCAACTTTCATTTTCATGGGAAATAAACATACAAGGCAGTTTCGGCCCCTTCCATGGGACATGTACCCAGCGAGGTAGATGCAGAACTATTCAGAGCTCATTCGGCAAGAGGGGCATTGGCATCCAATGCCTTTTGGGCATGCACTCCCTCTGAGTATACACTTAGATCAGCTAATGGGTTTCATGATAACAGATGTTGTTGTTTGTATTGCAAGTCTATAGTGCAGGCTTTGTCTGTTGTTGTTAGAAAGCTTTAAATGTTCATAAAGGAGCCTTCATGCTGTGCCATAGAATATCGATTGCCCCTAGTCATGATGACTGACAGTCAGAACTTTGTTAACACCCACAGGGGTGACTACTATCTCCCCTTCATCACTCTACTACCCCAGTTCCTTGTCAGTTCCTGTTGTCACTGCGGACAGGTTCTCCACTCTTTACTGAAAGGGGGCTACCTAGATCATGATACCTCTTAGACAGCTTGGGTGTGTGATCCTGTAGACTGGTTAGAAAGGCTGCATTTGCAGGAAGCTGAAAAGAGAGGCCTTTGGTGGCGGAACATATTATTATTACACTGTTGGGAGCCCTCTGATTGGTGGAGCCACAGTGGTCCATTATGCTTTAGTACAGGGTTGTCCACCTCCAGGCCTTGAGGTCCGGAAACCGGTCTGATTAGTTTAGTGGGTGAGAAATGTTGTTTGCTGCTGAAACAAAAACATAATAATAATAAAGCAAGGGAAGAGATTGCCTAATACTTGTCTCAATGGGCCTAAATCACAGAGCGTTTTCCAATGGGGTTTTGCCATTATAAAACGCTTCTGTGAAATAGGCCTTATGTCTGTTAATAAAACCCTGACTCTCTGTCATCATAATAAGTAGTCATCCATTTTCTTGTATCAGGGTGTTAGGGAAGCTCACCTCCTGACCATTAATCTCCATCTTCAATCATTCCAGTCCTGGAGGAGTTGAGAGGCCTCACATAGCTTTTTTTGGACAGCTACTCAATGCTGGTTGTTTGCTGAGGTGCACTGTATATGCATAATAATATAAGGACGGCAGCATGCACTGTGCAGCCTCGAGGCGCAGGCGATTAGTGTGGCTTCACACCCCCACATTACATTACATATAGATTGAGCTGTCTATACATTGCAATTCCTGACATCACCAATTGCTGAGCCGTGAAAACATGGCCATTTATCCGTCTCACGTGACTCCCGCGCCACTGATGTAAATAAGTGCAATTTCGACCTTTTGGATGTTTCAAATCAATTTGTTTGATGGAGATGAGGTCACGTGGCCATGGAACATAATGTGGTGGCGCCTGAAAAACGACGAGCTATTCATTTTGCGTTTGGTTAAAATGTATTCAAGATTTTAAAATGGATTGGCTGCTCACTGAAGCAAGACATGTTTACTTCCAACATGCATCCGAGTAAAATCAATTTTAGATGAAAGGAGAACCGGATGAAATCGGATTCTGCATTCCTCTCACGCGTTCTACTATAAATACCAGCAATTTGAATTGTTTCATGTGATTTGGGCTGCACGCCTAGCCCTCCACATAATCTCTCAATGAGCCCCACAGGTTCACCGCTGCTCCCCCTGAAAAAACAATATTTTAGTGGTGTTTTTTTTTTTTTTTTTTTTTTTGCTTAATCACTACATTTTGAGCAAGGCGTGTGTGCTTTCATCCGAACGCATTACTCGCCTAGTCGCTTATCTTTTTAGCTGTAAATGGACTGAAATCTATAAAGTCCTCCAAGGCTGAATAATTGATATGGTGGCTTCATGCAGATATGCACGTAACCTCCCCGGGAGGGAGGGTTTGCATCAGTAAAGGAAAGCGGGCAGCACGATGGGGTAGAGGAGTACTAGGGTAGTAACAGACACGCAAGGCGGCATGACCTAAAACGATGTCTAAAATCCCCAAATCCCTTTTGTAGTTCACATTATTTTAAAAGAGGATAAGAATAAAGTAAGGTGTGGTACAATACATACATACCATCTCACTAAAGTTACATTTTCAAATAAATAAGGTTCAGCAGCACTTTGCAAGAGCGTTAGCAGTTCATAAAACAATATTGTAAATCAAAAGAAAACATTATGAAACCAGGAGAAGTGGTACTAGTGGTAATTATGAATACCAAAAAGTAGCGCACAATTCCTCCTTTAAAAGTTAGTACTCAATGACCACTCACTGGGTGTCAATCTCTACCAGGCCGTAAACCAATCAATGCAGGTTAAATGCTGATTTTGAGCACTGTCGGATTTTCAATGTGTGCGAGGACACAGTGGGGGAAACAGAAGAAACGTCATCACCATGCATTCCGCCTTTGCCGACCAAACTCACATGGTTTTCTGCGAGCATGACATTTTCACGACACCGATGCCGGTAATCCCCTTACCGCCCTACTACTAGGTCCCTTAGCGGGTCCCTTCACTAACGCCTGGTTTTACAAGGCGTTATGGAAGGGACCCGCTAAGGGACTTCAGAGCTAATATTGCGGTACCGTTATTAGCATCTACCCCAGTCCCCCTGAGCCCTATGGGGGCTCAAATGGGAATGGGGAATGGTTCCCGGAATGAGGACTTACCGGGTCCTCCAAGGTCGGAATGACCCGGTAAGTCCCTATTCCGGGAACACGGACCCGGAATGCGGTAAGGGGGTAGCCATGGCACTAATAGCGCCATGGCTACCGCCTACCGTGTAATGAGGGCCACTGTCTTCCTATCGAATCTGCCTGTTGCTGCATCTGGCGTAAATGGGAGACAGCATTTACACTTTTTGTTTGTTCAAGGCAGTTCAGAAACAAGGTGTAAGGGTGTTTTTGCTTGTTTTATACCTATTTCTGCACTCCGTTTTGCAAATGATTACAATTTCAAGGTGATAACTCAGCTGCACCTAAGTGCAAAGGCTAGTTGTTCCCTCCATGCCATTACTATTTGTTTAAAAAGTGACCTCCTGGGAGTCTGAGCCTTAAGTGCACTCAGAGGTGCAAGGGGACCCTAGTGGTTGGTATCCTGGTGTTACAACTAGGAGCAATAACGTCTGGTATGTTAAGAGAAAGTGTAACCTATGCATTTCCTCGTGTGAAAAGTAGAATTGGTATGAAATAGCCTGTGGAGAAAAACACTTGTAGGTCTGGATGTTATGCCTGACAACATTTAGGGGTGGGGGGGGGCATTGCTTTTGGGAATCAAATATACCAGAAGAGTCTAGTTATACATACCAAAGTACCAAGTACAGGACAAGTACTGTTTGCTGTTGCTGCCTCGTCTTTCTTGGATTCTTGGATTCTGTTTGACTGTGCACAGAATCGCCAAACGACTTTGTTACGTCCTGGAGGACGTCCTTCAAGGGTGCACCAGTGTGCCTGACCCAAAGGTCTTTCCTGTTGTGGAGGCCACGCCCCCTTTATCGTGTCACGCCCTGCAGCCTGCGTCCTCAAGTACTGGTCGCCTCGCGCACCTGCGCCGCGCACCAAGTACAGGACAAGTACTGTTTGCTGTTGCTGCCTCGTCTTTCTTGGATTCTTGGATTCTGTTTGACTGTGCACAGAATCGCCAAACGACTTTGTTACGTCCTGGAGGACGTCCTTCAAGGGTGCACCAGTGTGCCTGACCCAAAGGTGACTGTTTGTCTAAATCAGTGTTATCAGTGGGCTCTCTGTGTTGCTCCACAACTCCAGCATTGCACAATTGTGCCTTTCACAACTGTGTCACATACAAATTGTGTCCCGTACAAATTGTGTGCTGTAGGCAGTGTTGCTTTACGGCTTGTGCTTCTTTGCTAATAATCGCTTTTTATGTTCTCCTCTGCAAAGGTCTTTCCTGTTGTGGAGGCCACGCCCCCTTTATCGTGTCACGCCCTGCAGCCTGCGTCCTCAAGTACTGGTCGCCTCGCGCACCTGCGCCGCGCACCAAGTACAGGACAAGTACTGTTTGCTGTTCGCGGTGCGTGGCGCGGGTCGCGGGGCCTCCTGATATTGGTTTCTTTGTTGACAAAGGAGTATTGGCTACTGTGTGGTGTAGGCCTCAATAATGGTGGTAAGTCTGCGAAGCAGTAAGAGTCTTGCGGAAGGCAACTGTCACGCGGGTATGAATGCCTCTAACCCAGTGCTATTACATGACTCTGACATGGAGTCAAATTCAATTGCAGTGGTTGGTGAAGATGGTTTAAATGATATAAAAAACATCCCGTATAGCCTGCAACCATTAGCAGTAGAACCAAATGATGATGAGTGCAATCAATTACAATCTGGCATTCCTAAAGCGCCTCCTGCAGATGGCGAATTAAATAAAAGGCCCACCTTTAGTAATACTGTTGTTATAGCAAATTCAGAGGAGTTAGCAGGGAATTCGGCAGCTATTAAGCAAGATGTCAAAACCTATGTGGCATCTAATATTATTTCTGATGTTTCTTTTCTGGGCCCTGCACTGATTGGCGAATGGGAGAAACGCTGCCGGATTTCAATGACTCCGAATTCACCTGTTGTATTTTTGCCTTCAGAGGTTGAACGCATCTGTTTGCATAATATTCATGATGGGCCCTCTATCCATTCGTCTGTATGTATCGATTCTTACCAACATGAATGTACAAAGAGACCATCTTGCAGTTCGCCTATATTTAGTAAAAATTCTACTACTCCAGGCCCCATTTCAGCCCCTACACAAATGGTGAATGAGACCTTTGATGAAGATTTGTGCTACGAAGTAGGGGCACGATCGTTACCAGTCAAAATCCAACAATCTCATTCCATGGATCCTAATAAAGATGATGACCTTAGTAATTTTCCGGTGATTTCATCTCTCTTAAATCTCTTGGATAAGGGTCATGACTTAACCCACATGCAAATCAACTCCCTAAAAGAAATAGTGTTAACTCTCACCAACAAGGTTTCCAAAATTGAGGGTATGTTGACCTCGCAATCTGCTGCTCAATCAGAGAAACAGGTACTTATAGATGCATGCTTACTGAAAGCTCTGTCAATTAACGATCGAACGCGCATGAATCAATACACACAAACGGATGATTCTTCTGTAATTGTGGCATTTGACTCACGCACGTATGCAAGAGCCGTAGTGGAAGGACCAAAGGAGGTTTGTTCGTCTGTGACTTTTGCTGGCTCTACTGCTTTAGTGGATGAAGTGAAACAGAACTCACGAACACTAGATGAGTTAGTTCGTTTATTTTCAAGGCAACATTTAGACTTAAAATTTGATGGGGGACGCCTTGAAGAGTATGCTGATGATAATGGTTCTATGTCAATTTCAAAAGAGAATACACCTAATAGCCCCTCTCCCCTGGTAAATGTCATAAATGAAACCGAAGAAGATCAACGGAGAAATGAATCTGTTCTCGATGAAAATCTGGTGAATCTCAGTGAGAAGGGAGATATAGAGAGCACTGAGTGTGAGGTCATTGATCCTGAAGGGTCACAGTTGCCTTTTATGTCACGCAAAATGAAGCGAGCTCATATTAGGGCAATTAAAAGAGAAAATAAACTGAAAAAAAAATTATTGATACTGGATGCAAAAAAAACGAGCCAGGACGATAGCAAAAAAAATAAAAAAAATAAAAAGAGAGAGGCCACTGTCGTTGACTTGGCTGAGTCGCAGTCTTTAAATCCAAACGTAGGCTCTGCAAACGATTCAAAGATTGACTTGACTCAACTGAATGATGAATCAAAGTTAGTCTTAAACGTAGATCCTGCTACTGCTTCCCATTCTCACACAAAAAAAAGGGCACTGCTGTGAAGTCATCTATGGTTGAGTTGGGATTGGTCAATTCAGGACAGATGGCACAAGGCAGGCTTTCGACTTTTTATCCAATCATTGAAAAAAAAACTACAGTGAAGGGACAAATGAAGGATTTTGCTCCAGATAAGTTTATCGGGGCTGTCACCAAACAAAAAAAGGCCTGTGCTATGTTGACGGAAAAAAGTTCTGTAAGGAACACAGCTAATCCTCGATCTGACGAGGAATCTGAAAATAATGACAATTGTCTAGAAAGCCAAATCGATTTAAACGAAATTGAGGGGGCTTCTATAAATGCAGAAATCGAGGCTATTGACACTAGAGATTCAGTTGAGAATAAGCCTCCGCCACCAGGCAGTAATGAAAAAGAAGAAATCAATTATGTTTTTGAAAGAAATGTAAGATATTTTCTAGGTTGGTCTAGTGATCAGGCAATTAATGGCAAGCAAAGGTTGAACAGATCGTTTTTGTTCAATATCTTTAGAGAGAGCCCCAATTTAAGAACCCTCCGTATGGATGATATCGAGTGGTTAAGGCTGGCAAACCATAACAATGTCAGAATGATATGTGCCCCACATTCAGCGATGATACTCCGGTTATTGTGGGACCATAGAGAAGATTTCAATTCCAGTGGGCTAACCCTACATCTATTTAGAACGATTGAAGAAGCTGAGATATTTCTGAATGAAATGTTAGAACCTGAGGTTGTGAGTGGATCCACGAGAGCAAACTCATTAGCTGGTTCCGAACATACTGTTGAACTAATTACAAAAATTTCTGAGCTGGTGACATCCACTTCGAACATTTCTTGGCTAGCTCCCCTTATGTCTTCTATTATTGATTTTTCTAACAAGCAAAATAAACAATAGACTATTAATGTCACAGCTCAGAAGGTTCAAAATCTTAAAATAATATCTTGGAACTGTTGTGGGAAAAGAAACCTAGAGAAATGGACATCTTATTTTGCTTCAATGGGTCCTCACACGATTATATTCTTACAAGAAACTATGTGTGTCAATGAATTGAATATTGAGGGTTATTCCAATTTCTGTGTACCTGCTGTGAGAGGTGTAATTGGTCGACCGCTTGGAGGTATTGGTATACTCATTAATAACAACTTGAATCACATTTCAAAGGTTATGTACGCAAAACATGGAGTGTTGGCAGTTGAGTCTATCCTTACAGGTACAATGTCAAATGTACTGTTGTTGGTATGTGTATACCACAATCCTGCTAACTTATCGTTTGAGGCTGCATTGGATAACATGGATGAGCTACTCGAGGAAGCTATGGTTAGAAACCCAAAATACACAATTGTCATCGGGGGTGACTTTAATGCTGTCTGTCTATCGACTTCATCTGAGCTACTTCACAAGTGCAAGTCTTCTGCGAGTGCCTCAGAATCTATGGGGAAGTGTTGGGTATCATATTTTAAAGATTGGAATATCCAATTGTTGGAATTTCTTATCGGTGACCATAAAGGAACATGGAAGAGGGGGACACACTCCACATATATAGACTACTTTTTTGTCTCATCTGTATGTATGCCTTTGGCAAATAATGTCTTAATTCATAACCAAACTATGAGTGATCACTTTCCAATAAGTACAAGTATTAGATGTGACCTGGCATCTTTAAACAAAGAAGCAGCGTTGGGATTGGTGACCCTCCATCAACCACAGCATTCTGTAGGCTGGTCTCCTAAAATGTGTAGAGAGCTTTCCTTTTTGGTTCATAGAGATGTGATTCGGGTTTATAACACGAATGAACTGTTTTTTGATGCACATAGAAGAGAGGATTGGAACTCTTTCATAATTAAAACACACATTGACTATCTAGTCCAAAAAGTTCAATCACTTAACCCAACAGGTGAGAGTGGGAACAATTTGGATATAGCAGCAATTAAGAGAGAAAAAAATCGATCGATACGTGCATTAAAGAAAAAAAATCTACAGTTTTCTCTGTATCACTCCACAAAAATGGGAATCTTGAAAGAATATCGGCATAAAATTGCATTTATAAAATTTAACGCAAAACTATCGGCCAATCAGCAAATGATGAAGTATCTCATCACTCATGATACCAGGAATATTTGAGCAATACTCAACAACAAAAAGGGGGCGCTGTTGCATGATTTCGCCTCCCCAATTGCTTCTAGTACATGGGTCGACTATTTCAAATGTAAATATAGTTTGCCTGTCCAATTTCAGACACAGAACTCTGGTATACTTGAGCATCATTGCAAGGATCTTATATTCTTCTCTATGAAGGAAATTGTTGAGGCCATTAATTTGCTCAATTATTCCAAAGCGGCTGGGCCTGATGGTCTGCCTGCCTGTATTCTAAAAGATGACCCATATTTTTGGGGTGCGATTCTCTATTCCAAATTTGCTTTTATTCTATCTACCAATCTCATCCCAAAATCCTGGCTTAATGCCATAATAATTCCTCTATATAAGAAAGGGAATCCTAACTTACCCTCGAATTTCAGGCCAATTGCATTAATGGATACCTCTGAAAAGGTTTTTTCTATAATTTTACTTCAACGACTCCAAAGTTTTATTAAGAATAAGAATATATTATCAAAGTTTCAAACGGGGTTTCGTAAGTATATGGGGACTTCGTTAAACGCTCTTATTATCTCCCACATATTTGCTCAATCTCAAATATTGGATTCTGGTACAGTCTATATGGCTGCACTTGATATGAGCAGTGCCTTTGACTCAGTCATAAGAGAGGTTTTATGGTTAAAACTCTTAAAACTTGGTTTTCCAAAAAGAATGATTCAACTAATTGCAATGCTACACAACCACACGACATATCAAATTAGGGTAACCAGAGATGGTGCATTAACTGCTCCTATTTTGACTATGACAGGAGTTAAACAAGGCTGTAATATGGCTGCCACTCTATTTAATTTATACCTTTGTGATATGGATATGTTGTGGAAAGAATCTGGTATGTTTCCTGTGAAACTAGGGGAACTGAAAATTTCATGGTTATGTTTTGCAGATGATATCTTACTTTTTGATCGTACTCCTAGTGGACTACAGCTAAAACTGAATCGATTTGCTAAATATGCAGCTTCTCACAATCTAGTACCCAATTCTTCAAAATCACAAATTGTGGTATTCAGAAATTTTAGAAAAATTAAATCGTACAAGTGGCAATTAAATGGCATTGATATCGAATGTGAAAAATCAATTCGTTATCTGGGGTATCCCCTAAATGTCCAGTACTCTCTCAAATTTTGGCAGAAATATCTAAAGATGAAGGTTCGTCCACTAGTATCAATGATGAAGATCATGCTGAGTACAATATGTGAATTTTCGTTGCAACCATTGATTGATTTCTATTTATTGAAAGTTGAACCGATTCTCTTGTATGGGTTAGATATATGTCTTCATGACGTAGGGGCCATATTGAATCAAATTCAGGGCAGTGTGTGGAAAAGTGTTTTGGGGCTATCTATATCAGTTCCCAATTCCATAATTAGGCATGAACTTGGTCTAGTATCTCTAGCAGCCAGATGGGTTTGGAGAAAATTATCACGCTATGCTGATATTATGGCACCTCAAAAGCATTCTCTTTATGAGGACTTATATGGGTTGGTTGTGCTGTCCAAATTAAAATCCATGTGTGCGTTTGTTAACCAAATGAATCTAATCCTCGTAGATTGTGAATGCACTATTTCTGACCTAGTCATGAAACTCCCAAAAGTCAAAAGAAATCTTTTTGATCGGGACTGGTCAAACACCTTAGATTGTAACAATTCATATCATCTGTATGTGGAATATGCTAAAAGGCCACGTAGTAGAGATATGAGATCGTCGTATTTGGTGTTATGCCCATCAAGTAAGATACAGAGAGCATATTTAAGGTTAAAATTAAATCAATATCACACACTTGAAAGAATCTTCCTGTGGCGTATTTATAAGGGTGCCTTTTCAAATCAATACTGTCGCTTTTGCGATTATGACATCAATGAAACCATGAAACATCTTGTTATTGAATGCATCTTTTTTGAACAGGATAGAAAAAATCTATTGGGGAAATTTGCTCCGAAAGATACTGATATCTCCAAAACATCCTTATGGGACAGTTGTATGTATGGAGGGAGCATGGCACTTGTCATTGCGTTATCTCGCTTACTGAGTAAAATTGAAAATGCATTAGAAAAGGTGAATGTCTATTCTAACCCTAAAAGTTAAACCTGTGCATTTCTTTTTATGGGTATGAGAAGGTTGCGCACAGAAATAAATCATAAAGATATAATGCAAATTTCTGAATTAACAATGCTAAATTTTAAGTTGTAAAAAATTGGTTGATGATTCAATTGTCTGTCATTCAACAATTTTAATGATTAATATATGAAAAAATTTTTTTTTTTAAAGTTTTGTAAAAGTTTGCTTTTTTGTAAAACTACAAGCAAAACGCATATGTCTTTTAAATAAATTAAAAAAAAAAAAAAAGTATCAGTCCAATCTGCCATGCAGAAGTAGAAAACCACAGGACATATTCTGAGTGGAATATTTGAGGTTCTTTGAGGGAATCTAAACTCAAAGGCACTGACTTGTGCAAGAAACACATGTTTTCTTCTTGTGGGAATGATCACACACAGGGCCTGTCTTCAGAGGGACACACGTGTCTTTATTCCCTAATGGGGCAGAAATTCCAATGACTGGTTTTAGGTTGGCCACATGTATTTCATTCATGCTGAAGGAAAACGGGATCCCAGTTGCTCTGGGGAAAGTGGCATGTGTATCTTCATCCCGAGGGAGCAGAGAGTGGCTATCACAGACTTGACAGGGACACACTTTTACCTGTAAGGGTAAGACAATCACAGTTATTGCATGTATACATATACATGTTTTCTTCATGAGACAGCAGAGAATGACAGTGTTTTAGTTTAGTGAGACAGGTGTGTTTTTTCTTGAAAAATCACATGTTATTTTTTCCAGGGAACTACAAATCACAGAGTTTGATGGGGTAATTCATGGAATAAATGTGTGCCGAAATTTGTGGCGCAAGCTGGCGCAATCGTGAAAAAGCTAGCGCACGCCTGCGAAGAGCACACATGCGATTCATGGAAGGCCCTGCGTGTGTTTTTCCCGGGATGTGCACCAAATCCGCACTTAACTCACACGTCACTGTGACTTTCCAAACGCGTGCACGGCAGGAAAGGGGAAAGAGCACAACTTCTCGCGCACACACCTAAAAAGAGGGCGGAACACGGGGAATGGGGAACAACATGTGAAAATGTAGGCATAACGTGGGAAGTACTGCTGGGAAACACATGCAACGCCCACAAGCTAGTGAACAACACGTATTCATGGAATCGAATAGGGAAAACCTGCGCAAGTCAAAACACACGCACATGCACAAATACGTCCGCCACATGAAAGCAGGCGGAAGCACCCCCGCGCAGCATAAAAGTGTGCGCAACAAACAAGTATATACAGCTACAGTGAATGTCCCATTCCTTGCAGCAGTGATCGTGGGACGCCACAGGAGGAGGAGAATAGCCAGGCCCCGCAATCTTGAGACCAGGACCAGCCTTTTTGGGATTCCTGATGACCAGGCCTATGTCAGGTATAGGTATCCACCTCATATCATCCTAGACCTGGCAACTCAGTGGGAGGATGAACTCAAATCACCCACCCTGTGCTCCCAAGCATTGAGCCTCTTGGAGAAGGTGCTCAATGTACGGCATTTTTTGGCCACTGGGTCATTTCAGAGGACTACTGCCATAGTGGGTGCGTCTCACAGCCCACGCAGTCACGTTGCCTACACCAGGTGTTGCAATCATCACTGCGTGTCTCTCAGTCCGCAGGCACATATACATGCCCAGAACACCCGCTGAAAGGCAGGCCGTGGTCCTGGACTTCTACAGGGTGGCACACTTCCCCAAAGTGCTTGGTGCCATAGATTGCACCCATGTGGCCCCACGTCCACCTAGTGCCACTGAAAACATCTACCGCAACCACAAGCACTGGCATTCCAGCAACGTGCAGGTTTTATGCGATGCCAAGGGAATCATCATCTCTGTCTATGCAAACTATCCAGGGTCCACCCATGACAGTTTCATGTACAGAATGTCCGCCCTGAGCCGGCCCCTGGAAGCTGGGAAGCATGGCGACACATGGCTCATAGTTGAGTACAAATGCCTGTGCACATGCATGCATGTCACACAGAGACAAACACACAAACCTGACTAATGACAACCATCATCACCTCCCCAGGGACAGTGCCTACCCTCTGAGCACCCACATGATGACGCCAATACGGAACCCCACCACACCACACCAGGTAAGATACAACACAGCCCATATTGCACCAGCGCCATAGTGGAGCACACATTCGTAGTGCTCAAGTCATGCTTACGTTCCTTTGACCGCTCTGGCGGCCAGCTACTATATGCACCCCCAGCAGTGTGCAGGATCATTGTGGCAGCATGTGCCCTGCACAATGTTGCAACACGGCGGGGTGTACCGGTGGACATGGTGGTGCCCCCACATCCACAACCACATCCACAGGCACTGCTCATGGGAGGGGAAATGGTATGTGGCGAGGCAGCCAGGACCCAGCTTGTGGCCACATTTCTTACCTAAACTCCCACCCCTGCGGAGTGCACACAGGCCTGGCACATACCAGGTGACAATCGATGATAACAAAGAGACAGTCAACTGTCACAACCTTACCACCCTGAGAATGTTTTCACGGAAGTGCTACATTGTGTGCATCTCTAGCTACTTAAACATAACCAATCTGGTGTGACCAAAAGGAACACATTCAAGGTGCATATCCCACCACCCCCCTTCAAAACAGGCCATGTAAATCACTGGTATGTCACCCAAACCCTCCCAACCGCCATGACCCCTGTCCTCCATGCCATGCCATGGCATGCAACAGCTAAACAGCCAACCAAATGCACAACACATGACGCTATCGTCATTAAGTGCAACATGAGAAATGTAAGCAGGCATGAGACATTTGCACCTGATTATGACATCAATGAAACCATGAAACATCTTGTTATTGAATGCATCTTTTTTGAACAGGATAGAAAAAATCTATTGGGGAAATTTGCTCCGAAAGATACTGATATCTCCAAAACATCCTTATGGGACAGTTGTATGTATGGAGGGAGCATGGCACTTGTCATTGCGTTATCTCGCTTACTGAGTAAAATTGAAAATGCATTAGAAAAGGTGAATGTCTATTCTAACCCTAAAAGTTAAACCTGTGCATTTCTTTTTATGGGTATGAGAAGGTTGCGCACAGAAATAAATCATAAAGATATAATGCAAATTTCTGAATTAACAATGCTAAATTTTAAGTTGTAAAAAAATGGTTGATGATTCAATTGTCTGTCATTCAACAATTTTAATGATTAATATATGAAAAAAAAAATTTTTTTAAAGTTTTGTAAAAGTTTGCTTTTTTGTAAAACTACAAGCAAAACGCATATGTCTTTTAAATAAATTAAAAAAAAAAAAAAGTATCAGTCCAATCTGCCATGCAGAAGTAGAAAACCACAGGACATATTCTGAGTGGAATATTTGAGGTTCTTTGAGGGAATCTAAACTCAAAGGCACTGACTTGTGCAAGAAACACATGTTTTCTTCTTGTGGGAATGATCACACACAGGGCCTGTCTTCAGAGGGACACACGTGTCTTTATTCCCTAATGGGGCAGAAATTCCAATGACTGGTTTTAGGTTGGCCACATGTATTTCATTCATGCTGAAGGAAAACGGGATCCCAGTTGCTCTGGGGAAAGTGGCATGTGTATCTTCATCCCGAGGGAGCAGAGAGTGGCTATCACAGACTTGACAGGGACACACTTTTACCTGTAAGGGTAAGACAATCACAGTTATTGCATGTATACATATACATGTTTTCTTCATGAGACAGCAGAGAATGACAGTGTTTTAGTTTAGTGAGACAGGTGTGTTTTTTCTTGAAAAATCACATGTTATTTTTTCCAGGGAACTACAAATCACAGAGTTTGATGGGGTAATTCATGGAATAAATGTGTGCCGAAATTTGTGGCGCAAGCTGGCGCAATCGTGAAAAAGCTAGCGCACGCCTGCGAAGAGCACACATGCGATTCATGGAAGGCCCTGCGTGTGTTTTTCCCGGGATGTGCACCAAATCCGCACTTAACTCACACGTCACTGTGACTTTCCAAACGCGTGCACGGCAGGAAAGGGGAAAGAGCACAACTTCTCGCGCACACACCTAAAAAGAGGGCGGAACACGGGGAATGGGGAACAACATGTGAAAATGTAGGCATAACGTGGGAAGTACTGCTGGGAAACACATGCAACGCCCACAAGCTAGTGAACAACACGTATTCATGGAATCGAATAGGGAAAACCTGCGCAAGTCAAAACACACGCACATGCACAAATACGTCCGCCACATGAAAGCAGGCGGAAGCACCCCCGCGCAGCATAAAAGTGTGCGCAACAAACAAGTATATACAGCTACAGTGAATGTCCCATTCCTTGCAGCAGTGATCGTGGGACGCCACAGGAGGAGGAGAATAGCCAGGCCCCGCAATCTTGAGACCAGGACCAGCCTTTTTGGGATTCCTGATGACCAGGCCTATGTCAGGTATAGGTATCCACCTCATATCATCCTAGACCTGGCAACTCAGTGGGAGGATGAACTCAAATCACCCACCCTGTGCTCCCAAGCATTGAGCCTCTTGGAGAAGGTGCTCAATGTACGGCATTTTTTGGCCACTGGGTCATTTCAGAGGACTACTGCCATAGTGGGTGCGTCTCACAGCCCACGCAGTCACGTTGCCTACACCAGGTGTTGCAATCATCACTGCGTGTCTCTCAGTCCGCAGGCACATATACATGCCCAGAACACCCGCTGAAAGGCAGGCCGTGGTCCTGGACTTCTACAGGGTGGCACACTTCCCCAAAGTGCTTGGTGCCATAGATTGCACCCATGTGGCCCCACGTCCACCTAGTGCCACTGAAAACATCTACCGCAACCACAAGCACTGGCATTCCAGCAACGTGCAGGTTTTATGCGATGCCAAGGGAATCATCATCTCTGTCTATGCAAACTATCCAGGGTCCACCCATGACAGTTTCATGTACAGAATGTCCGCCCTGAGCCGGCCCCTGGAAGCTGGGAAGCATGGCGACACATGGCTCATAGTTGAGTACAAATGCCTGTGCACATGCATGCATGTCACACAGAGACAAACACACAAACCTGACTAATGACAACCATCATCACCTCCCCAGGGACAGTGCCTACCCTCTGAGCACCCACATGATGACGCCAATACGGAACCCCACCACACCACACCAGGTAAGATACAACACAGCCCATATTGCACCAGCGCCATAGTGGAGCACACATTCGTAGTGCTCAAGTCATGCTTACGTTCCTTTGACCGCTCTGGCGGCCAGCTACTATATGCACCCCCAGCAGTGTGCAGGATCATTGTGGCAGCATGTGCCCTGCACAATGTTGCAACACGGCGGGGTGTACCGGTGGACATGGTGGTGCCCCCACATCCACAACCACATCCACAGGCACTGCTCATGGGAGGGGAAATGGTATGTGGCGAGGCAGCCAGGACCCAGCTTGTGGCCACATTTCTTACCTAAACTCCCACCCCTGCGGAGTGCACACAGGCCTGGCACATACCAGGTGACAATCGATGATAACAAAGAGACAGTCAACTGTCACAACCTTACCACCCTGAGAATGTTTTCACGGAAGTGCTACATTGTGTGCATCTCTAGCTACTTAAACATAACCAATCTGGTGTGACCAAAAGGAACACATTCAAGGTGCATATCCCACCACCCCCCTTCAAAACAGGCCATGTAAATCACTGGTATGTCACCCAAACCCTCCCAACCGCCATGACCCCTGTCCTCCATGCCATGCCATGGCATGCAACAGCTAAACAGCCAACCAAATGCACAACACATGACGCTATCGTCATTAAGTGCAACATGAGAAATGTAAGCAGGCATGAGACATTTGCACCTGACATGGAACCTGATAAACTCACTTGACAAAAATCTTCCACGCATACAAAGGGGGTCATTATGAGTATGGCGGTATGCCATAGATGATGCCGGTACGTCACTGGCACCGTCCATACCGTACCGCCATATTACGAGTAACCCTGGCGGTTACTGTCTGGTTGCAAGGGTGCCAGGGTTGGATGCAACAGCAGCATCACCTGCAGCCGAAGGGGGTGGTGGCATAGCTGCACCAGCACATGGCTGGACATCCTGCCCCTGTGGTGCACCCCTGCCTCTTCCCACTCTACGTCCACCCTGGCCACCCTGGACTCCACGTATTCTGTGGTCATCCCGGCCACGTGCCCGACCACTCCCAACACTGGAAGGACGCCCAGCTGAGCCCCCCTTAACCTTTGGTGGCCTCCCAACCATGGCACAGATGTGCTAATGCCGATGGGAGGTGCACTGAACAATTGTTCCAGTCAATTGGGATGAAGGGGGCAGGGTACATGATGGGAGATGCACCCCTATGCTCCTGCAAGGCTGCCTGTGGACCCTGGTCATAAATGACGGTCACGCAATGATCAGGCACCCCAAAAATACAAGAAAAGTTTATACGCAACCCTTGTAGCCCACGTGCGTGTAAAAAAACCTCACGCAGTACACTGTGGCACCCAGGAACACAAAAAAGCATACGTGATGAACACGTGGGCTACTATGACCTCAACAAATAGGGTATGCGACAAACAGGGGCATCCGTAGTGGGAAAAATAGTGTGCAATAGCATGCGCGACTCACCGTCTGCCTTGCGTCGAAAAGAAATACGTGTAGGCACTGTACCGCTGTGAAGTAATCGCATGTGAACCCCAAAGTAGGAAAAACACATGTGCCGGTCTCCACTGAAAGCACGTACAGCACGCTGCAGACCCGCGTGGACCATTAACACGTGCAGAAGGCAATGCCAGCGCGCTAAGGCCCTTTTGTCGAATTACACGCTGACATGCTGTTTTCTCACGTGCCAATTCACTCTGCATCAAGCTGGCCACGTGACAACACACGAAAGACCATGCTCCTACCCAGAAGGCCATTTTCCTGCCCCCCCAGACCTCCGGGGATCCTCCTACAAGCGATCTGCTGCTGCCTGCCTGCCTGCTGCCAACAGTGCCCTGCCATTTGGTGCCTGCACATCAGCCATCTGCAGGGGTCCAGTTGCTGTGACCACCCCTGCTGGAACAGAAGACTACCGACTGGTGTTCCATTGCTCCACAGCCCAGCCCCAGGACCCAGTTGCCCACCCACACCTGCCTCAGGGGTTGCCATGTCCAACGTAATACCATCCGGCACCAGTGACAACCCCCAGCAGTGAGGCAGAGGGATGTCAGCTTCACTGAAAAGGAAGTTGGCATCCTGGTGGAGCAAGTCCTGGGGCATTATGATGCCCTCTTCACACCATTGTGCGCCGACAATGAAGGACGGAAGAGGATCTGGAAGGACATAGTGGGTGCCACCAACGCGGAGGGGGTGGCACCCCACGACATCAAACATATCCAGAAGCACTGGGAGGACTACAAGTCCAGGACCCTCAAGAAGGTCCGGCGCCTCTTGGACGCAGCAGATGCAGTGGGGCGCCGGGTCCACCTTACCACCCAGCAGGTGAGGGTCCTGGAGCGCATTCTCCCAGTGCTTCAACACCAGATCCTTAGGATGCAAGCCCGTCTGGAGTCGAGCAGTAAGTGCCCATGCATTCCTTTTTAAAACAGTGCATATTGCAATGTGGTGGTAGTTAGCTACTTGGCTGTATGTGTGACATGGGTCATGTATGGATGTGTGTGTGCAGGGACATGATTGTGCTGCATGTGAGTCCAGTCAGGCATGACACACATGGATGGTGTATGTGTTACAATGCGTCATGCGGAGCAGCATGTGGAATGCACACATGTATGCATGCCTGTGTCTGTACTTGGACATGTTTGGGGTGTGAGAGATGGGTGCTGCTGTCATGCACATGCATGTTGTACATGTCCGTGTGTCTGAGTAGTGTGTGAGTGACTGGTAAATGCCATGGATGCATGACACATGTCCATGAAGATGTGTTGATTCACTGATGTAGCTTAGTCACCCTTGTATCCACTATGTCTGGGGGTATACAGGGCCAGATGCATGACCCTCCGGTGATGTGTGCGCATGTGACCAGCATGTCCCATGATGCATGAGTTTCAGCCCACCATTGGATGTTTCTACGGTGCCTTGGACATGGATGCAAATGTTTGTTGCATGTGCCATGCCTGTATCTGCATGTGTGTTGCCTGCACGGACCCATGTGTTGGAGAGGGACATGATGGAAGTGATGTTTGACTTTGCCACTCATGGGCTATTGCTTTGTGTCTAGGGGACTATTGTACAGTACGCTGATGCTTGTGTTCATTGACTTCCTTTACACAGCGGCGAGTGAATAAGAGGGCGGAGATGGCGCTGTGGAGGAAAGCTGCAGGGATGCGTCCATCAGCCGGCGACGCAAGGCCCAGTCAATCTTCCAGGTAATTCTATCATCCGGGAGCGAGGAGACTGGTGCCGCCCCCGCCACTACGGCTGCAGCGGAAGGGGCGGGTGAGACCCCACAGGGGCTGCCGACGGCGGAAGACGGTGCAGAGTCATCCGAGGTTGGAGGTGTGCATGGAGGAGGAGGAGGCCACTTCAGAGCCGCACATGGGGCCTGTTCGGGGTGGTACCACTGGTGCAAGTGGTGCAGTCCAGGGGCAGGAGGCAGCACAGGTTGCTGTGGAGGGGCCTGTGCATGTCACTGTCCCTGACACTCTAACTGCATCACCATGCACCAGCAGGGATGCCCCGTACCAGGCCCCTCCACAGGTAGGTGGGAGGTTCACGTCATCTGGCACTCCTCTACCTGCAGACGTGGGGACCTGTGACAGGATTGAGTCCGTCCTGATTGGTGTCGCGTTGCGCATACGTGACATTCGTGATGACGTGCGTGCTTCCTGGGGGGACCACGCACGTCATCACAAAGAGATGTGTGCCAACGTGGCCCTGTGGGGAGGGCTCATGGTTGGAGGTTTCATCCATGTGTTGCTCTGTTTTACGGCCCTCTCCTCCTCTGTGTACACTATATAACAGTTGTTCTCCATGACTCTGGCCCAGATGCCACCAGGGCAACCAACGCAGCCAGGCGGTGGAGATTCCATCCCTGCCAAAGTCGGGAGTCAGAGCTCCAGCACAGGTGGTCACCCAGCAACTGGACCCCTGGAAACGGACGATGTGCAGGCACATACAAGCAGGGTACCTGTATGACGGCACCAGGTGTTGCCATCTACCTGGAGGCAGTCGTGGTGGCAGCGGGAGGCAGCAGAGAGGCAGCAGCAGGCTCGGCGTAGGAGGCATTTGGTCTCGAGGCCCTCTACATCATCAGGGCAGGCATCAGCCGGTGGGCAGGAGGACCCAGGATTGGGTCTGTCTTCTCTGTGGCAGCAGTTGGGCCAGCGAATAGGTGCGGAGCGGCGGCAGGCAGAGAGGGCACAGCTCACAATGGTCAGGGTGGAGAACTCCATGCAACAGGCTTTGAGATGGGCTGACTGCCTCAAGGCAACTCGCAGGGTGTTGGAGGAGGTCATGGCTGCATCCCTGCGAGACCTCAAGGCCAGGGAACAGGCCCGCCTCCAGAACATCGACATGGAGTTCAATGATGCCCTGGCCCGGGACATCAATAAGTGAGCCGTTGGACTAGCCCGCCACCTTTGTATATAGTTATTTAGGTTTAGGTTTCATTTGGTTTTTATTATGATTTGGAATTCACAGACTTCGCTCCACTTTTTGTATATAGTTGTATTTTAGATAGGGTTTTAGGTAGGGTTCCTTTTGTTTTGGGATAATGGACCCTTCAGACTTTCGTGTACAATTTTTCCAGACATGTGCATACTTTCTTTATTAGATGTTCACATGGATTAATGTTTTTTTATGCTTTTCAATTTATGATTTTTTTATATAGACTTTGGGTATGGACCACTTATATTTTTTCATGTTTTGGATTTGTTTTTTTCCTTGGATTTGACTTTCTTTTTCTTTGGGTAATTTACTAGGGAGTGGGTGCAGTGGATCATTGGGTGTTTGCACTGGGGGGTGGTGGTGTGGGATTTGGGTTGGCATTAGGGCCATGGGTCTGTATAGTTATGACGTGGTGTTAGGGGGACATGAGTCGGGTCCTGCTGGCAGGTGCCCGTCAATGGTGGGGGCTGGCTGGGGGACATGAGTCGGGGCCTGCTGCCAGGTGCCTGTCGATGGGGGGTAGGTGGGGGGGCCATGAGTAGGGCCTGCTGGCAAGTGCCCATCAAAGGGGGGGTGGGTGGGGGGACATGAGTCGGGACATGCTGGCAGGTGCCTGTCAATGGGGGTTGGGTGGTAGGGACATGAGTCAGGGCCTGCTGGAAGGTGCCCGTCAATGGGGGGGTGGGTGGGAGGGACATGAGTCGGGCCTGCTGGCAGGTGCCCGTCAATGGGGGGGTGGGTGGGGGGACATGAGTCGGGGCTTCCAAGTGCCTGGTGCCATGTGGCCTGCCTGCAGGGCATGGGTAGGGTGGATGGGCTGCCTGCGGGGCATGGGGGAGGGTGGATGGGCTGCCTGTGGGGCATGGTCAGGGTGGATGGACTGCCTGCAGGGCATGGGGAGAGTGGATGGGCTACCTGCGGGGCATGGTCAGGGAGGAAAAGGCTTCCTGCGTGGCATGGGGAGGGTGGATGGGCTGCCTGCGGGACCTGGTCAGGGTGGATGGGCTGCCTGCGGGGCATGGTGAGGGGTGTAGGGTGGACCCCTGTGGTGTGGTCTGGCTGCATGTGGCATCTCACCACACTGCTGTGTGAATCTGGGGGTAGGAGAGTGAGAATTACACGCAATTGGGCTGGCGTGAGCAGGGTACGCATATTCCAGGGGTGCGTTGGGAGTTTTACACGCGATTTCGCTGGCGCCAACGGGGTATGCGTATTCCGAGGGGTGCGCGGGGAGTTTTACATGTGATTTCGCTGGTGCGAGCGGGGTATGCGTATTCCAGGGTGTGCGGGGAGTTTTACACGCGATTTTGCTGCTGCAAGCGGGGTATGCGTATTCCGAGGTGGGCGCGGGGAGTTTTACACGCGATTCCGCTGGCGCAAGTGGGGTACGCATAATCTGAGGGGTGCGCAGGGAGTTTTAAATGCAATTTCGCTGGCGCGAGTGGGGTATGCGTATTCCAAGGGTGTGCGGGGAGTTTTACACACAATTTCGCTGGCGCAAGCAGGGTACTCGTATTCCGAGGGGTATGTGGGGAGTTTTACACGCGATTTTGCTGGCACAAGCAGGGTACGCGTATTCTGAGGGGTGCGTGGGGAGTTTTACATGCGATTTCGCTGGCACGAGCGGGGTATGCGTATTCCGAGGGGTGCGCAGGGAGTTTTACACGCGATTTCGCTGCTGCGTGCGGGGTATGCGTATTCTGAGGGTGCTTGGGGAATTTTACACGTGATTTTCTTGCACAAGCAGGGTACGCGTATTCTGAGGGGTGCGTGGGGAGTTTTACATGCGATTTCGCTGGCACGAGCGGGGTATGCGTATTCCGAGGGGTGCGCAGGGAGTTTTACACGCGATTTCGCTGCTGCGTGCGGGGTATGCGTATTCTGAGGGTGCTTGGGGAGTTTTACACGAGATTTCACTGGCGCAAGCAGGGTACGCATATTGCATGGGTATGCAGGGAGTTTTACATGCGATTTTGCTGGCAGAAGCACGGTATGCATATTCCGAGGGCTGCGCAGGGAGTTTTACACGTAAGTTTGCTGGCGCGAGCAGGGTACACATATTCTGAGGGGTCCGTGGGGAGTTTTACATGCGATTTCGCTGGCGCAAGTGGGATACGCATATTCCAGGGGTGCGTGGGGAGTCTTACATGCGATTTCACTGCTGCAAGCGGTGTCTGCGTATTCCGAGAGGTGCGCAGGGAGTTTTACATGTGATTTTGCTGGCGCGAGCGGGGTACGCGTATTCCGAGGGCTGCGCGGGGAGATTTACACGTGATTTCGCTTGCACGTGAGGGCTGAGTGGCGTTTTTGTGCGTTTTTGTGGTTGGGGGCTGCATGCTGGTCCACTGGCCTTTGCGCCATGTAGGGGATTTGTGCAATGTTTTTGGCGCAGGGTGCGGGGATGGGGGCGTAACTGGCACTGTTGCAGGGTTGCTGCACCACTCTGCACCATGACTGGTAATGGATGTAAGTATCCATGAATACACTGTGCATGAAAATGGGTTTTGGTGCATGCGGCTGGCGCACGCTGGCACACGCTCCCTCTCTGCGCCTGCCGCCTGCCCTACTTCTGCGCTAAATTCTATGAATTACCCCGAGTTAGGTGTGAAACTCATGTTTTTTCCCCCTCATAGAGCAGAAAGTGAAAGTGATTTAGTTCAGAGTGACACTAATGTTTTCTTTTTCTCACATAGGAAAACAATATTAAAATATATTTACACTCAGCCTTACAGATTAGTGGCATACCAGCAACTGTTATTGCCAAAAAAACAATTGATATAACATTCAGTAAAAATATTCAAAGCAAACAAGTAGGAAACAATGGATACAAAGCAGTATGCCACCTGGTTCATCCTGACGACGCCACCAATATGTTTAGACCAGTGAATCCAGCGGACAAGGTCACAAGAAGGAGCCCTAATAGTATTACTACATGATTTGAGCAGAACCTTTAGGGTAAAAATACATCTTTTAACTTGTATCAATTACTAGATACAAATATGTACGTATTACAAAAACAAATATGTGTTGTATACTTCAAATATGATTTGACTCACCTACAAACTACCCATTTTGGTTTGGAAATGGCCATTCTCACTCCATTGAAAACAGCTTGTAAAATAGGGATTAAATTGGGATTAAAACACGCCCATGTCAGAAATTTACCTGGAAACTGGCAACATGCATTTTTACTTTCCTGAGAAGCAGGAATACAAAGTGAGCAGATTCAGAGTGGTCTGATGCATTTTAGAGGTATCAGAACATCACAGTAACTGGCTTGAGACAAATGAAGGCCTCCGTGAATCAGCTGAGTGATGAAAAACATGATTTCATGCAATGAAAAAAATAATCACAGTGTAAACTGAAAATTCTAGTTGACAAGTTGCCATTGATAAACATGGGTGAACAGAAAGCCACATTACCTAGGTTCAGAGTGAAACATATTTTATTCTTGAGGACGAGAAAATGGCAAAGCATGAGTTTAAAGTTGGATTTTTTTTCAGAGATCTTGAAATGTCAGTGACTGATTTAAGAGTGACGCATAAACCTGTCTAAAGGGAGCGAACGAACGAACGATCAAAGTGATTGGGCTCACAGGTACTAAAGGTTCGAAAAAAAGCACAATGCCAGAGTTCAGAGTTACACTTATGTTTGTTTTCATTAAAGAACAGAAAATTAGATTTATTTCAGATGGCATACATACCTTTTCATGAGAGAACAGAAAACCACACTACTGGGTTTACGGTGACACATTGGGCCTCATTACGAGTGTGGCGGTAAGGGGTTAACCGCACCGGTGAGGATGCCGGTGCCATTAACCCCTTACTGCCGCATTCCGAGGTCTCTTAGCGGGTCCCGCTAAGGACGGCTGGTTTTACCAGTCACCCTTAGCAGGAGCCGCTAAGGGACCAGGGAGCTAATAACGGGCCTGTTATTAATGGGCCCGTTATTAGCTCCTTCCCCATTGAGCCCTATGGGGGCTCGGATGGGAATGGGGTAGGGTTTTTTGAATGGGGACTTACCGTGTCCTCCAAGGTTGGAATGACCAGGTAAGTCCGCATTCAGAGAACCCAGACCCGGACACGACTTTGGAGGCAGCCATGGTGCTAATAGCACCATGGCTGCTTCCAAAGTCGTAATGAGGCCAATTATGTCTTTTATGTACCTGAAAGACACTGGGCCTGATTACACGGTAGGCGGTAGCCATGGCACTATTAGCGCCATGGCTACCCCCTACCGCCGTCGGAGTCTGGGTTCCCGGAATAGGGACTTACCGGTCTATTCCGACCTTTGCTGGACCAGTAGTCCCCATTCCGGGAACCATTCCCCATTCCCATTTGAGCCCCCATAGAGCTCAATGGGAATGGGGAAGGAGCAAATAACGGTACCGCTATTAGCGGTACCGTTATTTGCTCTGAAGTCCCTCAGCGTGCGTGCGGTCTGACCACACGTTAAGGACGGGACCCGCTGAGGGACCTCATAGTAGGGCGGTAAGGGAATACCGGCACCGGTGCCCTTACCGGTGCCGGTAATCCCTTACCGCATAACGTGTAATGAGGCCCACTGGGTCTCATTACGAGTTTGGAGGTAGCCATGCCCTTAATAAGAGCATGGCTGCCTCCATACTCAGGTCTGGGTCCGGTCCCTGAATGGGGAAATACCGGGCCATTCCGACTTTGGAGGGCCCAGTATTTCCCCATTCAGGGATCCCAGACCCAGACCATCCCCATTCCCATTTGAGTCCCCATAGGGCAAAATGGGAACGGGGAGTATACTAACAACGGGTCCGTTAATAACAGGCCCGTTGTTAGCATGCTGGTCGCCTCGGGGGACCCGCAAAGGACATCTGGTCTGACCAGACGTCCAGAGCGGGTCCTGCGAGGGAACCTCGTAATAAAGTGGTACAGGGTGAACGGCGCAAGCACCTTTAACGGCGCCTTTAACCCCTTACCGTCTCACTTGTAATGAGGCCAACACTGTTTATGTTCTGAGTGACACATTTCTTTCCCCAAGGAGTCAGACATCACAATAGCTGACATAAATAACTATGCAATACTAATATTAGCATTGTATATATCACTTTGTAACAGAGTCCTCTTAATTTTAAGCACTCTTAAGGTATATGTTTTTGTTAGCCAATTTTATTGTATGTAATATGGTGAAGCCTTAGTCAGACCTGGTCAGTTTAGAACGTGTGAAGTTACAGCTTGCCCCATGTCAGAGGCAAGTTCTTAACCCATCACCTAGCAATCCAAGATTTGATTGCAAAGCTTGCATTTTTCTAAAGGCAAAATAAAATTACAGCTTTCTGTCACTCAGTCTGACAAGTAAGTGGATTACCAGGTTACTTTACAACCCAAAAATAAGTCAATAATCCTAGAAAAGCACAGAGTGAAAATACTCCCACTGGGAAAGAAGAGAGGACATTGGACAGATCAGAGTCTGTTCCCAGTATCCATTTACAGACATCCATATATATGTTGAGATCTGTGGTACCAGAAGAGCAGTGTGGTACCAATGAGCACTAATTGTATTACTTTATTATATGAACAGGAATTTTAAGGAAACTGTACATATGTTCATGTGTTTCGAAACAAAGAAGCACAAACTAAACCATAATATTTATTTTATGGTTTAAATACAATTTTTACTAAATTACCCCTTTGGAAATGGACATTTCTTTATTTACCCCACAGAAAATCATTCTACTTCCATCTTTAAAATTGTATCTGTAGCACGGGTGATACTTGTTTTTCTTTTTCCAAGAAGCAGACAAGCACAGAGATCAGGTTCAGAGTGGCTTAAATCATTTTTTCGGAGGAAGCAGAACATTGCAGTAACTGGCCAGATGTATCAAAATGAAGGGTGCCTGATGAAGTCTTGATCGTCCAGGCTCACATATACATCTAGCCACCAAAATTCATCAAGACCTGTGTGTTGGACAGATAAAGCTATATAACCTACTCAGCAAGACTACTCACTTCTTCAAAAAATACATTTGTTTTCATTATT
The DNA here is from genome assembly GCF_040938575.1 of Ambystoma mexicanum. Lineage (NCBI taxonomy): Eukaryota > Metazoa > Chordata > Amphibia > Caudata > Ambystomatidae > Ambystoma > Ambystoma mexicanum. Next base: position 154,788,220 of record NC_090928.1, read on the forward strand.
TATAGCACATATTAAAAACATACTTTAAATTGATGCTGCCGCTGTATGCCACATTAAAAATAAACACCAAGTCACAACAAATGAAATATGAGAAAGTGTAGAAACTGCACAAAGGACACACCTACTGCTACATATTTCCCCAAAAAGTGACATCATAAAATAAGATATTGACATCACCTAATTATCAATTTATAACGCCCACGTTGAATAACACAGGACTACAACAATACAAAATAATACATACAAAAACACATGAATGTCACACTTAAAATAACATCCTATTACAAATATTAGGGCTACATAAGCCACGTACAGTTGTTTTTCTTTTTTGCAACATCTGCACCCATTTAACAATGTGTGCATTTCTTTATGATTTTTTCCGGTCGACACATGTTTCGGCTCATTAGTGAGTCATTTTTATGCTCCAGCTAAACACAGCCTTCTTCAGGACCAGGACGTGAGTGGTGCTCAATCACGCGACACTCCTATGGAATCCTGTGTTCACGTGTGCCATCAAAAAAGTCATACAGCCATCTCTTAGTCCTACACAATCTGTGCCAACTCATTATTGCTGTACAGTATAAATCAGAGTGCACTTTTTCAAATCAATTAATGAACCACAAACTGCGTACCTTTGTGTACACACTGCCACATTTTCTGTCAGTATATGAAAGTTGAGCTCACCCTCCATGTCATCGTGGAATACCTATTTGGATGATACAATCACACACTCAGTTCATCCAGTTAAATAAACTGTGGCACATAATCTTATGTCACTAAATGAACATTATGCGCACCTCATTTCAGGGCATCCCCAGATTTTGATGTATTAATTTCATCACCAAGAGAGGAGGACCATCATACTCTAATTGAGAGCCTTTACAGGTTGAGATGAGCATTCAATCTGTGGATGACAATATATGGAGACTCGGGAGGATAGCTCAGGCACAACGTGCTCACCCTCGAAGCAAGACGGCATGGATCGCCACAGGCTCGATCCCCAGGTCCGCGCTTGGAAACCTCTGGGTATTAAGCACCTTATAAATAACCTATCATATCATATAAGATATCACGCTACATATCGTCTGTCTCCAGACTGCCCATTCCCTACTGGTTGACCTCATAGAGTCAGAGCAAATGATCATAACAATATGTAAACCCAGCATGATGTACTACATAGTTGTACTATTTGTAAGCGCAGCATGCATCTTCTTCTCTATAACTTTGGATGAGGTCTGCCTTTCCTAGGTACCTGATTCCTATTTTTGAAGCCATAAACCGTGTTTAGCACAGTTTCTCTATTACAGTTTGTGTTCCGTTTGCATTATTAAAATGTTCAAATCAACATCTCTATCTTATGGATTGTATGACATATAGTTCATTCATTGTCCCTATGCCCCCAAACAACTCTTTTCCTTATCAAATGGTTCTCTTGCACACAATGCAGCTGATCTCTCTCCATATCAGTGCCGGGTTCAAATGTCAGCACCACCTTCCTGCATAACAAAGTAAGTGACATATAGATGAGCCCCTTTTATAGAGGGGCTTGTCTGTAAACATACAAAATGGAATTTGTGTGTTGTTAGCACTTTGAGCCCTTATCATGAAGGGGCTTGTCTGAAGACATAAAACATGGACTGTGTGCTGGGCTTGCTCTCTGTTTATGCCCAAAATCAACTAAAATGCTGCAGTCTTTAGTATGTGTGCTCCAATGCAGATTCCTCACATAGAAGGTATCATTCCCTCTTGGTTTCATCACCATTCATGTATCCCTTGGTGCATCGTAATAACCACACAACCATTATGTTTTTAAGTGACTGGGACTGTGGCTAAAGCTACACAGAGCACCATTACTAAAAAAACACTGTACAAGGTATGACATGCATCACATATGTGATGTTTTTACACCCGTCAGTAAAATACTCTAAGTGGTTGACTTAAACAGTCGTGAATATGTAATCTAACCCAATCCTCTGCAGAGAATCATGGAAAGATATCCCTAGATGTAACTAACTTAAAATGGGGAGGGGGTGACGGTATGACCCCTGATTATACCAAAATTAGATTGTTTCATTAAACTGAATTATTGAATCCATAATTTAATGTATCTAAACGATAAATCCACCGTTGCTCCAATATATACAACTGTAAACCTATATCCCCTTAATGATCTTCAAATCTAGAAAATTGATCTGATTTTTATTCCATTCTATTGTGAGGTGAAACTGTTCTAAATGTTATATTACAAAAACACGTCCTCTATGACGTGTACTATAGGTGATACATTAAATCGCGGTAATTGGACAGAGGGGACAGGGCAGTATCGATGCTGTAGGGTTGGTGCTCCCGGATTGGTTGGTGTGGCACATCTGGGAGGGGTGCAGGGTCAGGCGATGTCCAGGTTATAGTGATTCATGCTAACTAGCATTTGCCCTTGTGCCCACAAACATTTTAATACCATACATAAATTTAAAGGCTTATCGTATACACAGTTCCAAGCAGTTGACCTGAACAATCAAGAGGGAGGGTACATTGGCTCCTCCGCCAGCGTGATAACCCCTGTTTACTGTTGTTATCATGTAAGCTGAATCGCTGTGAATAGTTACTGCACACCATTCTGCTGTGTGTAATGCCTCAATTAGCGCTACCAGTTCTGCTGCTTGTGCTGAAAAATGTTCTGGTAATCTCTTTTGTACTATTGTCTGTTATTCCCCATCTTCCAATCATACTACTGCTGCCCCTATGTGTTTTCCAATCTCTCTGATTTTATTGATGCTGATCCATCCACAAAGTACACTTCTCCCTCTTCCAGGGCATTCTCATTTGCTTTCGGCATGTCATCATCCTTTCCCTTGTACGTGGCACAATCATGGTTTTGCATATCCTATATGGTACATGCTGACCCAAATATAATACTTCAGTTAGACAGTACTGCAATTTCTGCTTGTCTCCTTTGTACCCCTTGTGTGCTAGCAACGTGAGCATAATTATTGAGTAATGTCTCCACTCGTTCTCATTCTCTCGGCAGATTAGCAGGTCGTCTAGATACTGAATAATTGTGCTCTTTGTGTCAATGTTCCCGAGGTCTTCATGTAGTATCCTGTCAAAGATACTTGGACTTTCACAGTATCCCTGGGGCAACCTGCAATGTTCTTACCTCTTGCCTCTGAGGGTAAATGCTGTTAAGTATTGTGACTCTGGTTCCAGTGGTATCAAGAAAAACGCATTTTTCAAGTCTACCATCGTAAAACATGTCGCTGACTTTGCAAAGAATGGATGCAGGGTTTGGGACAAGTGGAAATTCCTTTTGTATGCCGTCATTGAGAGGCCGTAAGTCCTGTATCATCCTTCAAGCCCCGCCCTTTGTTTTTTTGATCGGATAAATGCAAGTGTTACAGGGCGAGTTGATGGCATGATAATCACTTGCTCTAACAGGGCATGTATCGTTTCTTTTATCCCCTCTTCTGCTTCTCTGGATAGTGGGTATGGTTTCACACAGTGTAGTATTGCACCTTGCTTGAGCATTATCTTAACAGGGGTTACTTCTTGTAGGAGTCTCACATCGTGGGGCCCTGTGGTCCATTATATGGACGGTACCTGTTGCATGTCTTCATTGAAAAATGCTGGCGTTGCACTGACAATGGCCATGAGGGGCATCGTAACCTGCCTGTGTTGAATCATTATCTCACATGGGATTGAAATCTCCATTATTATTTCTCCATCAGTGTCATTGTCAGTGAACAGCTCCTCATCTGATATGTCACGCAGCGATATACTGGGATCTATGCAGCACTGTCTGCCATTCATATCCATGCATGTCCATACCTATTACTGCAATTATTTGCACGGATACTTGCACACTGTGCAGATCTATGGCTATTATTGACCCGGATATATACAACAGCGAGACTGATTACCCCTCTTTATGCCACCTTACAATTAGAGTGGTAATGCTTGCAAAATAAACAAAAATCATTACAATGACCCATATTTCACACGAAAGATGTGATAAAGTATGTACTTATGCAAAAAACTGATTTATTAAATTAACACCACATGAGATACAATAAATTCTTTAGGGTGTAACATGAACAGATGTCTAGACTTCATTATTTTGTCATGGTTGACACAGATAGAAATATAGACTAAAACAAGGTCCACGAATGGACTAAAACAAGGTCCACAAATGGGAACACAATACACAATGGACCAAATCACAACAATTAAAAAACAACAAGGGGAGTTGAATGCAACAGCACTAATACTAGGTCAACATTTAGTTTCAAACCAACAAACTTAGTTAGTATGTAGTTTCAAGAGGAAAGAACCCAGAATTATTACTGTGGGTGTCTTAGATTGTCGACATGTTTTGGCCTGCTTTAATGCATTAGACACTATTACTAGTGTCTTTTGACTCAAAAGTTTAAGGCCATCTTCAGGACAGCGATTTCTTCAGTATCAAACAGTGATTCTTTTTTTGCCCCTGGTGGATGTTCATGAGTAGTAAATCTACAAAACATATGGAGAAATATCAAAAAAGTCATAAGGATTTTCGAATCATTTGTTAAATCACTAGTATTTTAGTGGACATCTCTAACACATATACATACTCTTTTGTAAATTTGCATGCTTTTGTAACAAACCTAACAAAGAAGATAAAAAACAAGCAGTTTCACTCTTAATTGACATATTACTGTTCGCGTAAGAACAAACTGTATTAACTGCAGTTTCTGACAAATGTTATCTCCATATCAATTGGCCCCTAATTAACTTAATGATAGTGGAATGCCTAGATCTTCACCACTGTAGAAAGCTCACATAGGAGCTACTATAATCGTGGATATCATATGGCATACTCTTACCGGAAGATCCTGGTAATTATGACTCTGGGACCTGGGTATTGTCCTATTACCAAAGCCACTAACACGTCTTAAGCCACTAAACCTACACATTAATGCAAAAAACAACAAACAACAAAAGGACTTACATATTGACGGAGTAGTAAATGATGTGGTAATTTACTCGGCATATAGTCACATTTAAGCAATGTCTGGCAGTTGTCTATTCAGAGCATGCATGACCAAGTCCCACTCCAAGAAATGCCTGCAAGGACCATTTATGCATTTAAGTTTATTTCAAACACTGTCTCCAGCTGTTAAAACTACATGTGGTGTTTCCACAAACTTACTTCTATGTTTTTCATGGGCAATGCACAGGTGAGTAGTTAAATGCTCAAGAGGTTTTCCTTCATTTCCTCATTCATCCAAGAAAATAGATTCTACAACCTAGAGAAAAGCTTGCATATTATTAATATTAGATAATGCAAGCCACGGTTGAAATAACTCAAAAGAATCCACTTACATTCTATTATAATAGAATAGCACCACAGACACGATTAATTGAATTGGGTGGTGTAACGTGACCAACACGGGCGGTTGATGCCTTCTGCTCAGTGTTGTGCTGCCGATTCAATCGCTACGAGAAACACAGAGAGTCATAGTTAGACTAGGACAGCATATGTTAAAACGACAAGTTGCTTCAAAAATTGCTTCGATAGTTGTTCAGTCCAGTAGGACCTGCCATGTCATACATTAGTCTCAAACAAACGGCTTACCGTCTGCACGAGTGCAGGAATGCCTGGGCGACTGCTTGCACTGCCGTGTGGGGACGGAGAGCTCCACAGGGCAAGTTTAAATACAAGTGATTGCATGTAACATGATTAGACGGACATGGGTAAGCTGGCGTTTCACGTGATCATGCGCGTAAATGCAATGTTACGTCACTGCGTTTGTTTACTTATGCACTTCTCTGGATTATGGGGGGCTTGTTTAGGCAGGGTGGCACATTCCTATTGGATGTATATATCCAATCCTGCAGAGCTGGTCTTGAGGCCACTCTAGTGTGCAGTAATTAGATGATTCTGCAAAAGATAAATTGCTGTATACCAAAGCACAGTTATTCCCAAAAAAAAAAATATGTCACAGCAATGCCAGGCCACTGGTGATGAGTGGAATTAGCAAAACAGCCATCATGTCTAGCCCACAAATAAGGAAAGTACAAAATGCAAAGAGATACAAAAATTGCAAAAAAATTGCAAAGAATGCTGTGTGAACTGCCTAGGGGTCAGAAGAACCGAAAGCAACATCACACTGCTGGTTGGAAAGAGTAGGAAGGTGGAGCTAATAACTATAGAAGGGTGTTCCACTCCACAGAAACGTTAAGGACCTGCTGTACTGTTTTAAGGGTATAGATCCAACGTTGTTCGCAACGGGCCAACAGATTTTCTCTATTTCCCCCTCTTGGTGTTGCCGGGATTCTTTGAATAACAAACCAGAACAACTCAGTATACTTGTGTTTTTTAAGCTCATAATGAGCTGCTAGAGGTTTCTTTTCTACCTTATTTTTTAAACAACATCTGTCCTGGCAGATACGTTGTTTTATTGGTCTTTGAGTTTTTCCAATATACAGCAGATTACATGGGCATTTGATGCCGTACACCACCCAGTCTGTTGTACAGTTGGAAAAGATCCGCAATTGCCAGATTTTTCCATTCAGCTCAATGGATGCAATATTTTTTGTCAATGGGCAAACTGAACATCCTCCACATTTAAAATGTCCTATAACTGGGGGCAAACCCCATAAGGTGGTCTGTTCGTCAACTTTTTGTTGGGACGGATACGTATGCACTAGCATTTCCATGTCGTTTTTTTACCTTTTAAAGGCAAAACGAGGGATCGTTGCCAAAAAAATGACAGGGATATGCTAGTGCATACGTATCCATCCCAACAAAAGGTTGGCCCACACTATGCCTCTTTCTGTGAAGGAGATGGTCATATTAAGCTTGCTGAGGAGATCCCTTCCCAACAAATTTATGGGTGAATCTTCATAATGCAACAGGGGTGCTCGCACTGTTTTTCCCCCTACTGTTACATCCAAATCCTCAGTGTATGGAACCTCTTATCACTGCCCCAGAAAATCCCTGCGTCTCCATTTTTCAATTCGAAAGCGGAAACCTGTCTTCTTTTAGGCACAATTTTCCACTCCCGAATCCACCATAAAGATGAATTGTTTATTTCCTATCTCCGCCCCCACCAGTGGTTCCTCATCTGCGCGAAGGGTCGTTGACGCGCAAGTGCTTTCTGTGGGCTGTCTTATGCTGGGTGTCTCATTGTTTCATGATTGTGAAAACATTGTATACTACCGCCGCTGTCCCTCTAAATGGTGCCGGTGCGCCATTTTCTGTTGTGGCAAATGGGTTGCCGCGTTTAGGTGCTATGTGACTTTGTGGTGGTGGGTGTTGCTATTTGCCTTTCAGGTGTGCTCTTTGTTCATATGCATACAGGGGGGTCTGCTTGTTCTTCACATCTAGAGGCTACCCGGGTGGGGGTGGTCATAGTGTTGTTGATTTCGGTAAGACACCATGGGACGGCTGCAACACTCTCTTGAAAAATTGCCCCATCTGCCACAGTTCCAGCACACTCCTTGCCCTCCTCTTCTGGGCCCCCGACCTCCATACCCCCCTCTTGACCCTCTGTACCCACATCTTCTTCCTCTTGCAGCCCTTCCTTGCCATTATGGCCCTCCATACTGCTCTTCGCCGGCTCATTGTTTCTGTCCATTTGTTGCCCAATTTGCTGCCATCCTTGCCTGTTATACTATTGGCCTCTCCTCCCCATCTTCCAAACGCTCTGCGGGGAGGGCAGCAGCTACTGCTGCGACCTTCACCAATTTCGTTTGTACTAATGTGGCTTCGTCCACCAACCTTTTCTGCACTTTTCCCTCTCTTTGATCCTCCTACAGTGGTGTACTATGATGCTCTGTATTTCTGGCCAGCCTTTGGCATCTATCCCAGCAATTTTATTGAGTGCCTTCTGTACTTCCTTTGGGAGGCCCCACTTGATTATGAAGTAAAAAAGGGAGGTGGATTGATCCCAAGCTGTGCCTGTCTCTGCACTCTGCATGTCCTACACCCAAAGATGTAAGCCAAAGCAATTTTGTCCTCCCCCATGGTGCACTGCACTACTGACTGCAAGTTGGGAGTATCTGGGAATGTACCCCTCAGTGCGTCCCACACCCGGACCCTCACAGTGGTAAAAGATGCCCCGTCATGGTGGTCAGAATCCAGTGTTACCCCAGGGAACCCTGCCTTCACCCAGACCCTGGTAGCCTGATCACCTACTACCAAAACCAATAAACTCTTAACATCACCAATTGCTAAGGGGACCCGGCTGTGTGTTTCTCAAATGTGTATATCCATTTGCTCGCCCCCTCTGAAAGTGGAGGCAATGTCTTCAATATATTTGCTTTGTCCATTTGTGCCCATGGGAGATAATGCGGCCTCCCCACCTCTTTGTGTATCAATGGCATCTGTAACTTGCTCTTCCCTCTTCCCATACTCACCTTTTGCTTACTACCCTTACCTTCCCCGTTCCATTCCTTAATCTCCCTTGCCACCCCTCCTCTTCTCCTTTCGTGCCGGGTGATGAGCCTATGAGAATTGACACTCCAAATACGTCCCACCTGTCATCTCACCTTCTCCATTCCCCTCCTCTTCTTCATCTAGATTGCTCCAGTATTCTTCCTCCCTCTCGGCTGACACACTCTCTTGCCCCGTACTCACCTGTTCCTCTCCTTGCCCAAGTTGTATTATTCTGGTGGGGGTGTCATTAATTCAAAATAGAATCTCTCCCTTTTTCCACTCATCACCCACTACGTTCACTGGGGTAACAGGCCATCTATGACGTGTACTAAAGGGGATACATTAAATCATGATCATTGGACAGAGGTGACAGGGCAGTATCGATGCTGTAGGGTTGGTGCTCCCCGATTGGTTGGTGTTGAATTGGCAACATCGTGGAGCATGCGGGTCAGCTGGGCACATCTGGGAGGGGTGCCGGGTCAGGCGAAGTCCAGGTTATCTTGATTCATGCTAACCTTGTGGCCACACACATTTTAATACCCTACATACATTTAAAGGCTTATTGTATATACAATTCCGAGCAGTTGACCTGAACTATCAAGAGTGAGAGTACATTGGCCGAGGTGTCTTATCGGACACAGTATTTCCAAAGTTCATTAATCACACATCTCTTTGAATCTTTGATGCGGGTCTCTTATTTTTGTTAGTACAAGAAGAATATATGGCTACATGGGATTAGTGTTGTGGGGTGAATTGGAGTGGCACAGTGGCGAGGGGCATGCAACTGTTACATCAAACGAGTTAGTGGGCTTGTGATCTACATTTCTTTAGAAGGGGTCTGCAGGTGCACAGGCAGGTTTGTGGAGACAGATGGTTATTTTCCAGGACCAGGCTTCAGCCTGGTCACACACAGGGCAGTGATGTGAAAGGAAGAAGAGAGATACAGTGTTTAGCTGTTACTTTTCACGCCCATACTTCTGTTAGATCCGGACAGCCCCGGAGATGGCAGAGGGGAGGAGGTGGGGGGGTTAGCATGCTGGCTGTGTGCAGAGAATGAAGGGGAGAGGTGCAGGCCTGTATTCAGCGTTTGCAAGTGGCCTACTAGAAAATGGAGTTGGTAGCTAACAAAATGGAGTCTTGTGGCTCATAGGCCATGCACAGTTATGGGTCATTCAACGGTGGCCCCACACCTTGGCCAGAGGTGCGCTGCCAACAGCAGAATGAGCATATCATGTGCGTTGTTTGGGAATGAAGGGGGGCCTGGGAGACCCTTCCTCCCTTACAGTATCCCCCATACCAGATGTACCCAAGAGAGGATCCTCGGACAAGAAACGCATATGCGTGGACATGTGACAAGTGAACAAGTCCATCAGGGTGTGAGAGTTATCCCAGAATGCACCTGGATTACATGATCAGCCTGCTAAATGGAGCAAAAGTGTTCTCGAAGCTCGAATTTAACAAAGCCTATCATCAGATCATGATAGACCAACAGTCCCGATACATTTCTACTTTTGTCACACCAATTTGAGTCTTCAGGTACAAAATACTTCATTGTGGCAGCTGAAATATTCCAGTAGAGGGTACAGAGAGGCATTCATCCTGTGACAGTGGGGACATACTGGTGTTTGGAACCATCATTGCCCAGCATGATCAAGCTCTTCCCCAAGTCTGCAGGCACTCAGAGAGGCCGGTGTGACACTGAACAGGGACAAGTGTGTGTTTCACAAATCTCGCCTTAAATTCTATGGACACATTTTCTCATATGAAGGCTGAGCCATTCTCTGAGCAAAATGTCTGCCATCTCTGAAATTTCAGCTCCCCAGGGTGTCAGTGAAGTCTGGTCCTTCCTATGGATGGCCAGCTACTGGAACTGATATCTCTGAGATTGTACGACTACCAATGTCCCTCTCAGGTAACTCACCAAGCAGGGCAGGGCATTCTGATGGTCACAGCAATGTGAGGAGGCATTCTCACAAATAAAGAAAGACATTACTTCAACCAAAATATGTACACAGAAGTAACTGTAGATGGTGTCCAGTTGGCTTGGGGTGATTTTGGCGCAACATCGACCAGGGCGAAGGTCCCCTAGAACAGTAATTGCGTACACCAGCAAGAGCTTGTCAGTGCTAGAAACAAGATATTTGGAACCTGAAAAGGAGGGTCTGGTTGTCGCATGGGCTTGCAAGTATATTCAGATGTTTCTCCTTGCAAGCACTTAACAATTATGACAGATCACCAAGCCCGATGCCCATCTATGGAAGCTCTAAGTGCAAGATGCTGCCAAAAATAGAGAGATGGGGCCTGTGTTGCAGGACTTCAACTTCACAAATGTTCACAAGCCAGGGAAGGAATACAACCGTGTGCATTTCATGTCCCGGCACCAGCTACTGGACACATCCACCAATAATTCAATGACAGAGGAGTATGTGAACTTCCTCACCCATAAAGGCCCCCAACGGCCATTACGCCAGCAATGATCTTGGAACACACAGAACAGGATCTCATGATGAAGCGAGTACAGGACCTTATTAAGTCTTGTAGGTGAAGAGACACAGACTTCACACACAAGCTAGTTGGAGACTGTGTCATGGTAGAACTTCAGGCCTTCAGGAACATAAGAGATGAGTTATTGATATCAGCAGAAGGGCTTGTCATGGGAGGACACAGAATAGTGATTCCTGCTGATCTGTGGCAACAGGTCATAGATCTAGCTCATGAAGAAAAAATGGGGGTGGTTGCCATGAAGAGACAGGTGAGAGATACCATGTGGTTCCCAGGACTAGATCAGATGGTGCAATGCATGATTGGTGCATGACACCTGTGTCAGTGCACATCCAAGCCTAATAACCCTGAACCCCTAAAGATGTCCAATATGCTAGAGCTCCCTTGGACTCACCGGCGATTGACTTCTTTGGTCTCTTTGGGGAGAGCAAGTATTGGCTAGTCATCATGGATGAGTATTCACAATTTCCTCACAATTTCCTCTAGTGCACATGACATCATACACGGCTGCCAATGGCGTCATACTTGTGCTAGCTAGCATCTTTTCCGCATTGGGCATTCCTGAAGTCCTTAAGTCGGACAACGATCTGCCATTCAGCAGCTTGGAATTCACAAAATTCATGCAATACATGGTCAACCACCACAGAAAGATAACTCCCCTATGGCCACAAGCAAATGGCATGGTGGCGCGGTTCACAGGAAGCTTAAAGAAAGTCCTCCAACAGAACAAGCTACGTTCCTTATCACTTAATCAAGAACTATGTAACATGTTTCAGGATTACAGGAACTTGACACACAGCACGACCAGAAAGTGTCCCTCAGAGTTGTTGTTTGTCAGACGAATAAGGCCGAGACTTCCCTACTTGGAAAGTGACCCAAACGAGGATGCCGAAGAGGCCAGAGGCGAGCCAAGAACACCGACCTGCAAATAGGAGACAAGGTGCTTGTCTGCAGATGGCAGGACAGAAAACCGAACTCGAGGTTTCATTCAGACTATCTGACGGTATCCTGTGTCAATGGAACAATGGTGACTGCTCGCTCCCCTAACAAGGTGGTCACTCAAAATGTCTCCAGTTCAAACTGTACAATGAAGAGGATCAAGAACGGGATGGGAGAGACAACCCCGCGGCCTCATGTAGCGAGCCGGTGAGAGAAGAGACTGAAGTGGAGCCAAAAGGTTGTCAGACAAGGCCAACTAAATGCATCAGAAGACCTGTACGTCTCATTGAAGAAATGTGAAGACCGAACTGTAAGTGACTTTTGTTTTACTCGACGGGGGGAGATGTTGGGTCCTGGCATGGACATAGTTAATGGAGCCCTGGAGATCCATCACACGGACCAATCAGAATGTGCGATGCTCGCGCATGCACAGAAGAGGACCGGGGTAGCTGCAGTTTGCCACGGGAAAGAAATAAAGAAGGTTTAAGCTGGTAGAGGATCTTACTTCCCAATATTTCAGGCTCTTAACCCACGGTATGGAGAGATATAAAGTAAAGCTTCCCCATCCATAGTGACCAAAATATCATCCTGGTCAATGGTGATATCTTGAACGATATTGATCCTATTCGGAGAATCTTTCAGGAAGGCAGGAAGAGGTGGATGCTTAAAAAAATACTCTCATATACCAAAAGTGTTCCAGTAATGAGTCAATCGCCGAAACAATCGATCTTCCGTGGAAATGTGTGATATTTGTATGGACACTTGGAAGCACATAGAAAGTTGAAAGTATCAGGTGTAATTTCATCAGAAATTGCAACTCATCTCTGCAATTTCCTCCTGTAGTCTTTTCGTCAGGTCTACCCCGAGTTTCCTATATTTGACGACATTGGCTAAGAGCTGTTCACATTCCGTATCATAGTCACAGTTGTTAAGAATTACTATTCCCCCACCCTTATGGGCAGGCTTAATTGTGATGTCATTCTCATGGCAGAGATCTTTCAAACTTTCACGTTCCCTTTTGTTGAAATTGTCTAGTTGGTAATTCTGTTTCTTGATGGCATCTAGACTTTGCTTGATAACAATATTTTCAAAGGCCGATGAATCTAAATCTATTCTTGAAGCATGTAACGTTCTCTGCTTCGGGTCCAATCTCTTCTTCCAATACACCACCCATGAATGGGGATGAAACCGAGAGGGAAAGATATCTTCTATGTGAGGAATACGCAAAGGGGCATATTTAATAAAGACTGTAGCATGTGTGTTTATTTTGGGCATACACATAGTGAAAACATGGCACACAGTACATTGTTTATGGCTTCAGGTATGCCCCTACATGATAAGGGCTCAGAGTGCTAATACGGCACACAGTCTATTTTTTATGTCTACAGACAAGCCATTTTGGGATATGGGCTCATCTCTATGTCACTTGCTCAGTGATGCGGGAAGGCGGTGCTGACCTTTGAATGAGACGCTGCAGAGGAGAAGGACCACCTGCACTGTGTGCAAAATAACCATTTGGTAAGGAAAAGAGTTGTTGATGGCAATGGATTCAATATATGTCCATACACCCCATAAGATAGAGCTGTTGCTTTGACCGTTTTAATTATGCAAAAGGAACACGCAAAGTGCAACAGAGAAACCTTGTTCAACACAGTTTATGGCTTTCAAAATGGGAAGGAGGTACCGGCAAAAGGCGGCCCTCATCCAAAGATACAGAGAAACAGATGCATGCTCTGCATAGAAATATTGCAACTATCTAGCATATCATGCTGGGTTTGCATATTGTTATGGTAATTTGCTCTGACTGTATGAGGTCAACCAGTAGAGACGGGACAGTCTGGAGACAGACAATATGTAGCGTGAGATCCTATATGGGACTACATATGTTGTCATCCACAGAGTTTAAGCTCATCTCAACCTCTAAAGGCTCCCAATTGGAGTATGATGGTTCTCCCCTCTTGGTGATGAAAATAATACATCGGAAACTGGGGATGCCCTGAAATGAGATGAGCATAATGAGATAGTTAATTTAGTGACATAGGGGTTGTGCTACGGTTTAGTTAACTGGATGAACTGAGTGTGTGATTGTATTATGCAAATAGGAAAATGTGGAGTGGAAGCTCAACTTTCATATACTGACAGACAGTGTGGCATTGTTTACAAAAAAGTATGCAATTTGTGGTTCAGTAATTGATTTGAAAAAGTGAACTCTTATTTATACTGTGGAGAAATAATGTGCTAGAGAGATTATGCAGATCTAAGAGATGGTTTTATGTCTTTTTTGTAGACCCCCATGAACATAGGATTCCATAGGAGTGGTGAGCACCACTCATGTCCTGATGAAGCCTGTGTTTAGTTGGAGCACCGAAATTGCTCACTAATCGACCAAAACAGTACGTGACCATTGGAGAAAATCTTAAAGACCTACGCACATTGTTAGATAGTTGTAGGTGTTACGAAAAAGAAAAACAACTGCACTTGGTTTATGTATCCCTAATAATTGTAAGAGGGTGTTGTATTAAGTGTGACATTGATATGTTTTTGCATGTATTATATTGTATTGTTTTAGTCCTGTGTTTTTCAACGTGCGGGTTACAAGTTAATATGTAGGTGATGTCAATGGGCTTGATTACAAGTTTGTCGGTTCAGAAATAAGGGTGCCAGTAGCAATGTACCGTTACCCTTTCCAAACTGCCAAACTAAGAGTCTGCTGGCAGGGCACGAATCTCCCGGGAAGTCTCACCTGCCGTGTTTTCAGTCCCGTACCGGCAGGCTTTTCACTGAAGCACTGCCATGGAGTACTATGGAACTCAATGGTAATGGGAAATCACCGTTCTGCCACTGCCTATGATATTCCGGTGGCACCGGGATATCAGGCGGCGTAAACAGTGTTACGGGGTCGGAGGTAGCCAGCCACCTAGAAGTGGGCTTTACCGGCAATCACATAATGAGGCCCAATGTCTTATTTATGATGTCACTTTTTGGGCTGTAAGAAGGAGTAGCTCTGTGTCGTGTGTGCAATTTGTGCACTTTCTTATATTTCATTTGTTGTGATTTGGTGTTTATTTTTAATGTGGCATACAGTGGGTGCATCAACTGAAAGAATGTTTTTAATCTCTGCAATAAATAATGAATACAAATACATTTTTTTAAGAAGTGAGTAGTCTTGCTGTGTAAATTACATAGCTTTATCTGTCCGACAAGCAGGTCTTGTAATTGGCCCAAGACAAATGGAGCTCGGGTAATCCTGCTGAGCAATTAAACATAATACTTTTTGTAATAAAACTTAATATTACAGAGCCTGGGTTTAGGGTGACACATGTTAGTTTTTCATCAAACTGAAAATTGCAGTGAAAGAGTCTGAAGTGACCTGAGTTGGAAGTGTCTTTTTCCAGCACAGCAGAAAGTCACATTAACTAGCTTCAGAGTGACACATATTTTCTTCCTGAGGGAGAAGATAATCACATCTCTAGGTTTAAAGTGGCACAAGTTACTGTATCACGTACTGACGATTGTTGTTTTTGAGTTTGAAGTGACGCACATGTTTTTTTTCCTCTGGTGCTGAAAAAAGCGGTTTGATTAATAGTGAGACATTTTTCCTAAAGGCATCATAAAAGCACAGTGACTGGCTTAAATGTGACAACTATTTTTTTCTAAAAGAAAAGAAAATTATATTGACTTTTTGAAAAAAGTTAGTTCAAAGCAACACACATTACTCCTTTGATGGAACTGAAAATCTCACTGTATGGGTTTAGAGTGGCATATACGTTTGCCTGACGTGGCAGAAATCACAAAAACTGTGCTAAGTAAGAATACAAATAACATTAGGATTTAATATATTACTTTATGCCAGATTTCTCTCACTTCTAAGCCCTATATAAATAGATGTTATTTTACACAAGTTTGTGATACTCAACTTTTCAAACCATGTAGGGATGAGTCACACATGATCTAGTGAAAGATTTCAATGTTCGGGGCGGCACCATGTCAGATGAAGGTCTTAACCAATGTGGTTTCTTCGCTGGATCCAAGTGGAAAGATTTGTATTTGTACTATGGGAATATAACATGATACCATAGTCACACTTATGCCTATGGAAAAGAAAAGACATCCTCCAAAAAAAACAGAGAGTAAACATACTCCTAACCAAAACATACAAACCAAGGACAATTGGAGTCTACCCCTCTGTCCAGGGTCGGACTGGGACAAGAAATAGGCCCGGACATCCAAATAAAAGTGGCCCACCCCTCGCCTCAAAAAAAGTGGCCCTCAACCATCATCCATGAATCGGGTCAATTAACAATTTTACAGAAAATGTTACTAATGGAGGGTTCATGTGTATGTTACATCACAACACAACTCATAAAATAACATAACTTTGCATACAGTTCTGAGAGTTTGAGACTTGAAAGTACTTGGAGGAGTAGAACTAACTATTGTGCTTTGGGACTGTAGCAGTTGGGATTTAACCCTGGTAATTTTTTAACATTGTTGGGACTATTTGCATCTGGGATTCAGCCCTGTTATTATTTTTTGAACTGTGTTGGGATTCAACCCTGTTATTACTTACATCAGGATTAAATGACTTGGCACCAGAGTGCGCGCCTGACCTTCTTTTTCTACTTAATGTTACAGGAGACCCGGGCTCCAGAGGCAGCAGCACCGGGGCTATTATGCCCCCACTTTGGAGAGCCATATTCATGGTTTTCCCCCCTCCCCCAATTGTGGGTAAGATTTGTGTTTGGAGGGGAGTTGGTTCCTGGTCTCCTGAATGAAACACTTGTGCCATCACTACAATAACCAGAATCCTTTGAGACTGAAATTGAAAAAAGTAATTAGCAACACCTGAAAAGGAACACAGCTAACACAGCCTCCCTGATGAGAGTTTGAGACTTGAAAGTACTTGGAGGAGTAGAACTAAATATTGTGCTTTGGAACTGTAGCAGTTGGGATTTAACTCTGGTAATTTTTGAACATTGTTGGGACTATTTGCATCTGGGATTCAGCCCTGTTATTATTTTTTGAACTGTGTTGGGATTCAACCCTGTTATTACTTACATCAGGATTAAATGACTTGGAACCAGAGTGCGCGCTTTTTCTATTTACATTTGAAGCAACCACTCATGAAAAACAACATTGGCAATGCCAATTGTTTGGCTTTTTTTGTAGGCATGGAATAATCATTTACCAGTCACTGCTGTGATAGTATTAACTGGCGGTTAATGGTAGCAGCTGTAAAATAGTGTGAGTACATGAACATACAATAGCAGTGTTAGGCAAATGCCTATCTAATACCTATACGCAGGCCAATACGGTTGGCTTAAAGCTTTGTTGTCCCACCCCGCACATACACGGATGCTGCCAACAGGTGCTCTTGTTTCTTGCCCCCCTCCTTGCCTCTTGGCTGCTGGTTCCATGTTGTCATGTGTGTGAGAGAAAGCCCCCCGCCCCCTCATCCTGCATCTCCCTTTTCTCCAGATATGATTTGGGACTCTGGATTTTCCCAAGGAGAGAAGTTTATAAGGTTTGAAGGGAGGGAGGGTGTGGACGGCAGAAGTGGGCTACATTGCTGAATATAACGGTGCCACTCACATTTTCCAGCTGGAAAGCACACCCCCTGCATTCCTACACGGAATTAAAAATCACTGGCATAGCCAGTCCTTTAGGCTACCAGCTCACTGCCATCATATGACCAGGTACTCACAGCATTTTTGAAGCGTTGCCATGTGACCTCTGGCTGAGAGAAAGGGCATTTTGCTGTAGTCAAAATATGTGAAGTTCTGCCCAGTTGATAAAAGGCTGGGCAAACAGGTTACACGTGGAGGGTGCACACGCGTGCGTGGCTGCAGTGCCCAAGGGCCAGTGTCCAATTTAAGTGTGAGGGCATGTGGAGACGAGGATCTCAAGCAGGGTCTCATGCTAGGGCACAATTACTTGGTCTCAAAACGTCACTCTTTGTTTTGAGCCATGTTTGTTATCAACGCACCTGCACCTAAAAACTAAAACCCATATGTCAAACTTTCCAAGTGCGGCTTAACACACACACCGGCACAACGATGAAAACGACCCGTTGGCATGACTTTTGCATTCAAGCAAGCAACTTAACCATGAAATAGGAAAGAGGGAAACAAAATATCTGAAGAAGGAATAAACTAAAGTCAAGTCCTGACATGCACACCGAAAAACCAGGCTGTCCGCTCTCGAAACCACCCCTTGCCAAACAAGCACACGATTCAAAGCTAAGTTCCATACCTCTGATAATTGACAAAAACATTCAATGTAAGTAACTTGCATAAAGTCAATCTCCTAAAACCAAGCTCAATAGTAAGAATGTTGGAAGAAAATGGTAGCTCTAATACTTTTAAAGCAGCCTTTTAGGCTCGACTTATAATTAACCTTGCTTTAAAAATGCACATCAGGCTGCTCTCTGGCCTCGCAGAGAAAGTGGTGAGCCAAACCTAATGAGTAAGGGAGACCAACCAAGACCAAACACTGAGGTACACTGACCAGCGACAACGGCCTGAACCAATCAAGCAGGAGGATTGACAGGGGCCGATATCCCTGCAGCACCCCCACTCACCTGTGGAAGGGAAAAAGATGACTTGGGAGGCGTCCTCCACCATGGACTCTACTCTCCCTCTCCTGGCGGTATGCAGGGCCAGGCATGCCTCTGGATGCCCCGGAGTGGGGGATGCTGGCCCAACCAGGGTCCAGGCCAGGGGCATGGGCCCAAGGCGTCCAGCACATGTTCCCGCACCTTGGCCATGGGTGGAGACAGCCTGTGTCATGACTGAGTCGAAGCATATAGTTTGTTGTATTCACCTCCTTCTCTCCTGACAAGAGTGTTGGCATGCCCACCATCCAGGATATTGGTCAGATTATCCCCAGGGAAAGGGGACAGGCAATTCCCTCTCCTTGGCCAGGTCAGGATTCACATCCATTGATGTAATATTACTGGAGTTCCCATGCACAGACAACCAGGCCATTTCACACAATGATGTAGGAGCTCTGTTCCATAGCTAGTAGGTCAATGGCAGGACTCACTAAAGAACACAGATCCCTGCCGTTCTGAAGAAGTCCACAGGGAATGTGCGTAGAATACAGACCTCTGAATGTCCCAGAGAGGCTGGAAAAAAAGACACTGCGCCACAAGCCTACCTTCCAAATGTTCACTAGGGATCAGCACAGAAAACCTACTCGTTGACACTCAATACGGCGGAGTAAGCTTAGAAAACGTGCAGCTCCCAAAGGGCCAAATTACACAAATCTGTTGCTTCCCGAGACGCTGACAAAGCACTGACACGACCAGTTCTGAAAAAAGGATCGAGGAGTTCAGCAAATGACATTGAACTCTGCCGCTCTAAAAGACGGATGAGCAATGAACTGACACTATCAGGCGCAACTCTTTAAGCCACTGCTAAGAGCACTGACAGGCTGTGGCGCAGGGAGTGAAACAAGGGCACTGAACTATTGCAAATTGCTGGGTAGACTAATGCAGACCAACTTTCGGTGACTCCTCTGAAAAAGACTCACTGTGGAAAGTGCATTGGCCCCTGCGGCTGTCTAACAGGAACCCTGAGGCACGGAACGCTACCCGTACAAACAGTTAATGGGAAGACATTACTGACACTGCCACAGCTAGGTGCCCAGGCCAGCCTAGGGGCCCCACGATCACCCACAGGATGCACTGTGCACGGTGACGCAGGAGTCAGGACAGAAAATCGGGGAAAGCAAAATACAATTCACTGGGAGCGGGGCGGGCTGAAGCAGCTCCTGCCCCGCCCCAGCCCGCCACTCCCAGTGTTTTGTAACAAGAAGTAACAATGCTGGGCTGGCTGGTGCCATGGTGTCGCTGGCTGCAGCAGCAGCAGGCACTCTGAGCTGAGCACGGTTGGCCGGGCCCCCGCACCTCTCTGCAGGCAGAGGAAATGCATTAATCAAATACGCGGTGGGTTGCAAATTCCACAAAAGAAAGAACCGGACCCCCAGGGCCTCGCAAAATCGGCACAGGCGTGGGCTGGAATAATTTCGGTCCAGCCACGGGCCGAAGGGCTGATGGGCCAATGGGACCCTGCCTCTGTCCATTCACACAGCTTTGTAGATCTGTTCAGATCAGCGGTACCAGCAGACCAGTGCCACAGCAAGAAGCTCTAGTAAGCCAGATCTGAGCAGGGACGTCAAAGCAAAAGTCCATTTTTTAAGTTGTATCAATTATTACATATAAAAACGTATTTATTAACAAAAAATATTATTTTTTATGGTTAAAATATAGTTTTAATAGCCTATAAAATGACTGCATTTGGAATGGAAATTACTTTTAACTTCAGATCTGAAATCTCTTCACTGGCACCCCATGGTTGCAAGGATCAACTTCAAGACCCTCTGTATCATCCTCAAGGCCTTTTGGGGCCTGGGACCACTCTATCTCCAACTTTCTCTTCCAAAACATCTTCCTTCTCGAGCTCTCCGCTCATCCACCTGCAACTCTCTGAGGGTCAGACACTTCGCCAAGCAGGGAGTTGGGGGCAGATCTATCTCCCCGGCTGGAACGGCCTCCCTGCCTCTCTCAAACTTCAGCAGAACCATCCCCGGTTCCGGAAGCAACTCGAGACCTTCCTTTTCACATTTGCTTTCTCTCTACCTCTCCCCTGCTGATGCACCTGACTGTTCCGTGCACTGATCACCTGATCACCCTCTGAACATGGGCCCAGGGTCTTGCATGTCCAGTGGCACTCGCACAGCCTCCAGGTTCCACAGCACTTAAGGGTCTTTATCTGCAACCCTCCAGTCCCTTCTCTCTGCACTTATGAGGCACCCTCTGGCTGCACTTGTGAGTTAACTGCACTTCCCATTGGCACTCATCCCCTTCCCTCTTCCCGGAAGTTGCGCGATCTGATTGACACAAGGCCTAGTAAGATCATTATTTTGTATTCCCTTTGTTTTCCCTCCCTGTCTTGTCGTGCCTACAAACACTTGTGTACAGGCTCGTTATAAATGCCACATCTTATCATATCATACCGACACATCACTGTAGTCAAAAATGTTAAAAAACGGAATACAATACTTCCACTTTGAAACCTTATCTCTAGGCCTCATCACATTGTCACATACAGGCCGATTCATGGAATAATTAGCGCGGCGCAAGTGGGCAAAAACGTGCGAATCGCAGTGGAATAGCGAAAATCGCAGTGCAATTGCGAAAATCGCACGAAAAGCAGCGCACGTCGATTCATGTAAGGCCGTGCGCGAGAAAACCAGCGGATGTGCGATAAAAAAGTGCGCGGCGCACGTTGGCGCACAGGCCATCTAACAGCGTGCGCCAGGTCACAGCGAAAATCGCACAGGCCACAGCGAAATTCGCACATAGCGCGGCGCACGCAACAAAAGTAGGCGGAACACGGGCGTAACACTCGGAATGGGGAACAACTTGCCAAAACGTGGGCGTCACGGGGGAAGTACAGGGCACAAGTGCGCGGAACGCCCACACGCTCGCCTACAACACGTATTCATGGAATAGAATAGGGGAAAAAAGCGCACGCTCAAACCAGCGCACAGGCACAAACACGACCGCCACAAGAAAGCAGGCGGTAGCGTCTCTGCGGCTGTAAGAAATGTGCGCCAAAAGGTGCGCCAACAAATAGCACCTATATACTGCCATGATGAATGTCCCATACTGTGGCCCTCCAGGAAAAATGACGTGCAAAGGGGTACCCACAAACACGGACACCCGCTGACAAAAAATACGTGTGCGTGTATACCGGGGTACGCGGGAAGTCTAACACGCGATTTCAGCAGGGTACGTGCATCACAGGGGTTCGCGTGAAGTTATTCACGCGATCGGGACTGGGGGAGCGGGCTATGTGTATTTCAGGGGTTCGCGTGAAGTTTCACACGCGATCGGGTCTGGGGGAGCGGGCTACGTGTATTACAGGGGTTCGCGTGAAGTTCCTCACGCGATCGGGCCTGGGGGAGCGGGCTACGTGTATTTCAGGGGTTCGCGTGAAATTTCTCACGCGATCGGGCCTGGGGGAGCGTGCTACGTGTATTTCAGGGGTGCGCGGGAAGTTCCACACGCGAATAGCCTGGGCGCGTGTATTTCAGGGGTGCGCGGGAAGTTCCACACGCGAATAGCCTGGGCGCGTGTATTTCAGGGGTGCGCGGGAAGTTCCACACGCGAATAGCCTGGGCGCGTGTATTTCAGGGGTGCGCAGGAAGTTCCACACGCGAATAGCCTGGGCGCGTGTATTTCAGGGGTGCGCGGGAAGTTTTACACGCGATTTCTGCACGGTACGTGTATTTCAGGGGTGCCGGGGAGTCCCACATGTGATTTGACAGTGTGGGTCCTCCCAGGTGTACCCTGTACACCCTCCACGGCCCCTGCAGGCAGCCCACACCACAGGGGACTACCCTGCATCCCTGGTCATGTCCCGCAGGCAGCCCACACAACATGGGCATGCCCCCCAGCAAAGGCACATGTCTCCTTGAACTAATGAACACCAACTCATGTCCCCTTGCACCCCCACCCCCCAGCACTGTGGGGCACCTGCCAGCAGGCCCCCACCCATGTCCAACTCATGTCCCCCACCACCCCCACCCCCCAGCACTCTGGGGCACCTGCCAGCAGGCCCCCACCCATGTCCAACTCATGTCCCCCACCACCCCCACCCCCCAGCACTGTGGGGCACCTGCCAGCAGGCCCCCACCCATGTCCAACTCATGTCTCCCACCACCCCCACCCCCCAGCCACCAGGGGCAGCCTCCACCAGGCCCCCACTCATGTCTCCCACCACCCCCACACCCCAGCCACCAGGGGCACCCTCCACCAGGCCCCCACTCATGTCTCCCACCACCCCCACCCCCCAGCCACCAGGGGCACCCTCCACCAGGCCCCCACTCATGTCTCCCACCACCCCCACACCCCAGCCACCAGGGGCACCCTCCACCAGGCCCCCACTCATGTCACCCACCACCCCCACACCCCAGCAGTGCAGGGGCAGCCTCCACCAGGCCCCCACTCATGTCTCCCACCACCCCCACACCCCAGCTACCAGGGGCACCCTCCACCAGGCCCCCACTCATGTCTCCCACCACCCCCACCCCCCAGCCACCAGCGGCACCCTCCACCAGGCCCCCACTCATGTCTCCCACCACCCCCACCCCCCAGCCACCAGGGGCACCCTCCACCAGGCCCCCACTCATGTCACCCACCACCCCCACACCCCAGCAGTGCAGGGGCAGCCTCCACCAGGCCCCCACTCATGTCTCCCACCACCCCCATCCCCCAGCCACCAGGGGCACCCTCCACCAGGCCCCCACTCATGTCTCCCACCACCCCCACCCCCCCAGCACTGTGGGGCACCTGCCAGCAGGCCCCCACCCATGTCCAATCCATGCCCCCCTGCACCTGGGTCCCAACATTCCCCAATCATGTCCGTAATGCCCATCCTCCCCTGCCAAAAGGCCCAACCAACTATCACACCCACCCACATATCAAAGGCAATTACATGTTACACCCCCAATTTAAATAATGCAATTGAACATATGTCTGTCACACACAATGGCTGCAAGTGAATGACAAAACACCCAACATGACATGCCTGAAAGCAATGAGATGATACGACACATTGAAGAATAAAAAAAATAATGTATTGAACAGCAAGTAGAATGGAAATGAAATAAGAAAAAACACAAAGCAAATCAAACAAAACAAGATGAATGTCCAAGAAAATAATCTGAAAAATAAAAATAAGCCAACGAAGAACCATGAAGAAGATCATCCTGGGTCCATGAGCCCAACCAAATTAAACCTAACTATGACTACTAACTAAAAACTGAACTATATACAAAAAAGTGGTGCATTGTCCAATCGCTACCAAAAAAATTCAGAAAAACAAAGGAAACCTAACCCTAACTATACAACTATATACAAAGGCAGCGGGCTATTCGGACGGCTCACTGGTTGTTGTCATGGGCCAGGGCATCATCGAACTCCATGTCGATGTCCTGGAGGCGGGACTCTGTCCTGGCCCCGAGGTCTCGCAGGGATAACCCCATGTTCAGCTCAAACTCCCTGCGAGCTTCCTCGAGGCACTCAGCCCGCCTCAACGCCCGACGCATGGAGAACTCCGCCCTGACCATGGCGAGCCGCTCCTCTTCCGCCCGCTGCCGCTCCGCACCTATCCGCTGGACCAACTGCTCCCACACGGAAGACACCACCATCCCAGGGTTGCCCTGCCCTCCGGCCGATGCCTGCCCCTCTGATCTTGATGGCCCCGAGCCATGATGCCTCCCACGTCGAGCCCGCTGCTGCCTCCGACGCCACTGCCTCTGCCAGCACGACGGCATCCAGGCTGATGGAAACCACCGACGCCGTCGTGCACGTGCCCTGCCCGATGATGCTGTCACATCTTCCATCTGCTGGGGTCCAGTTGCTGTGTTGTCCACCCCTGCTGGACCTCTGACTCCCAACTGTGGCAGGGATGGGATCCCCACCGAGCTGGCTGCATTGGTCGGGGCAGGTCCACAGGGGGCCCTGGTGGCATCTGGGCTGGAAGACGGCAAGGGGAACGACTGGTGGATAGCCTGCACAGAGGAGGAGAGGGCCGCCACATTGGCCAACACATGCAGGAAACTCCCGAACATGGCCGATCCCAATTGGGCCACGTCGGCATGGTGCACTTCGTGATGACGTGCGTGCTCCTCCCGGGAAGCACGCACGGCATCACGAATCACAGCCGTGCGCATCGCGACCCCAATCAGGACCTTCTCCGCACGGCCAGGGGTTCCCACGTCCGCAGGTGGAGGGGAGTCAGGTGACATGGACATCCCCTCTACCTGCAGACAGGCCTGGGACGGGGCATCCCTGCTGGTGCATGGTGGTGCACTCACAGGGTCAGGGACAGCGACATGCACAGGCCCCTCCACGGTGACCTGTGCTGCCTCCTGCCCCTGGCCCTGGACTGCACCACTTGCACCAGCAGGGATGCCCCCACCAGGCCCCATGTGTGCCCCAGTGGCGGCCTCCTCCTCCTCTGTGCAAACCACCAACCTGGATGGCTCCTCACCGTCTCCCACCGTAGCAGGCCCCTGTGGGGGCTCACCCACCCCTTCCGCTGCAGCCGTGGGGGCATCCCCGCCGCCTTGCTCCACAGCGCCGTCTCCGCCCTCTTCTTCACTAGCCGCTGCGTAGAGGGAGACAAAGAACACAAGCATCAGGGCACTGTACAATGGTCCCCTAGACAGGAAGCAATAGCAGATGAGCACCACTGTCAAAGTACACTTCCATCATGTCCCTCCACAACACATGGGTCAGTCCAGGCAAAACACACACAGTAACAGGCATGGTGCATGCCATGGACATTTCCATGCATGTCCAATGGACTCTTGAAACATTCAATGATATGTAACTCACATGCATCATGGCTCATGCCTATCACATGCACACACTTCACCTCAGTCACATCCATCTGGCCCCTAACACACCAAACACAGCGGATACAAGGGTAATTTGGCTGCTTCACTGAATCTGTGCATTGTCACACACATGTGTCATGCATCCATGGCATGCACAAGTCACAGACACGCAGGTCAGGCACACAGACATGGCTACCATATATGTACCTGGCATCAGCACCCATCCCTCACCCCCACCCATGTCCAGGTACAGAGACTGGCATGCTCTCATGTTCAAAATCTGCATAGGGCTCCCCATGCGGCATTTCAACACATGCAACAACCATGTGGATCACACATCACTGGTCGCACATGCATTACCATGATGTCCCTGCACACATACATGCATACATGGCCTATGGCACACATACAGGCAAGTATCATAGAACCAGCACACCGCAACATGCCCTGTCTCACACAGTAATGCTTGGACACTTACCGCTCAACTCCAGACGGGCCTCCCTTTCAAGGATCTGGGCGTGGAGCGCTGGGCGTACGCGTTCCAGGACCCTCATCTGGATGGAACTCATGCGGCTCCGGCCCCCCTCCACGAGGCGCCGGGCCTTCACAAGGGTCCCGGACCTCAAGTCCTCCCAGCGCTTCTTGATCTTCAGGACGTCGCGGGTTGCCACCCCCTCCGCGTTGATGGCAACCACACAGTCGGCCCAGATCCTCTGCCGTCCTTCCTTGCTGGCGCGGGACGATCCAAAGAGGGCATCATACTGCCCCAGGACATGCTCCACCAGGACACCAACTTCGGTGACAGTGAAGCTGGTGCCCCTCTGCCCCTCTGGCCTGGGGTTGCCACTGGTGGCAGATGTGGAAGTGCCCGACATGGCAACCCCAGAGGCAGGTGTGGGTGGGCAACTGGGTCCTGGGGCTGGGCTGTGGAGCGATGTAATCCCAGTCGGGAGTCTTCAGTTCCAGCAGGGGTGGACACAGCAACTGGACCCCTGCAGATGGCTGATGTGCAAGCACCAAATGGCAGGGCACGGTGGCAGCAGGCAGGCAGGCAGGCAGGCAGCAGCAGATGGCACGTGGGAGGCTGCTCGGGGCACTGGGGGGCAGTAACTCGGCCTTCTGGGCAGCAGCGTGGTCTTCCGTGTGTTTTCGCGTGGCCAGCTTGATACGGAGTGATTTGGCACGTGAAAATCCTGCACGTCAGCGTGAAATCCGAGGAAAGGCCCTTAGCGCGTAAGCGGTCAGCACGCATACGCGATTCTATTGGACCAGAGTCCCTCAGCGCGTAAGCGCGTCTGTGACGTGACCCGCACGGGTGTTCCCCACTCAGCACGTGATGACGGGGCACACGTGGAAATACTGCACGTCAGAGTGTCATTGGGTGTAATTGGACAAAAGTGCGCGTACACGCGATTGGCCTATGTACGTGTATTTAATGGGTGCGCGGGCACTTACACACGCAAGTACGTCAGCGAACCTGTATCCCGTGGTGCGTGTGAATTTCCACACGCTATTGGACTGGGAACTGGATTCCAGGGGTGCGCGGGTCACACGCTGTATCCCGTGGTGCGTGTGAATTTCCACACGCTATTGGACTGGGAACTGGATTCCAGGGGTGCGCGGGTCACATGCTCGCCTAGAACACGCGCAAAGCATAAATTTGCGGACTTTAACAATAACAAGCTCAGACGCCAGGATGAACATACCGTTCCTAGCAGCAGTGGCAGTGGGCTACCAAAGGAGGAGGAGGAGGATAGTCAGGGCCAGAATATTCACACCCAGAACCAGCCTTTTCGGGATGCCTGATGACCAGGTGTATGGGAGGTACAGGTTTCCACCACACATTATACTGGACCTGGTGAGTGAGTGGGAGGATGACCTCACATCACCCACCCTGTGCTCCCAAGCACTCAGCCCCCTGGAGAAGGTCCTCAATGTACTGCACTTCTTAGCCACTGGATCATTTCAGCGGACAAGTGCCATAGTGGGTGGGATGTCCCAGGCCACCCAGTCACGCTGCCTACACCAGGTCTTGAACATCATCACTGCACGCCCATCAGTCCGCAGGCACATATACCTGCCCAGAACACCTGCAGAAAGGCATGCTGCCGCCCTGGATTTTTACGCTGTGGCACGATTCCCCAAAGTGCTAGGTGCCATCGACTGCACCCATGTGGCTCTACGTCCCCCCAGGGCATCTGAGCACATCTATAGGAACCGCAAGCACTGGCATTCCATCAACGTGCAGGTAGCATGTAATGCCAAGGGAATCATCACCTCAGTATATGCCAACTATCCCGGCTCCACCCACGACAGCTTCATTTACCGAATGTCCACCCTAAGCCGGGACCTAGAAGCTGGGCGGCATGGCGATACATGGCTGCTTGGTGAGTATGTATGCCACTGCACATGCATGCATGTTGGATACTGAGCAAGGTCACAACCCCACCAATGATACCAATCACCACCTCCACAGGGGACAGTGCCTACCCTCTCAGCCCACACATGATGACGCCAATTCGGAACCCCACCACGCCACCCCAGGTAAGATATAACACAGCCCACATTACAACCAGGGGCATAGTGGAGCGCACATTCGGAGTGCTAAAGTCACGCTTTCGCTCCCTTGACCGTTCTGGCGGGCAGCTGTTATACGCTCCCCCAGTAGTGTGCAGGATCATAGTGGCAGCATGTGTCCTGCACAACGTTGCAACACGCCGGGGCCTGGCCGTGGACATGGTGGTGGCCCCACATCCCCAACCACATGCACAGCCGCTGCGCATGGGAGGGGAAAGGGCACGGGGGGAGGCAGCCCGTACACAGCTAGTGGCTAATTACTTCACATAGAAATCACACCCCTGTGGAGTGCACACTGCCCTGGCACATTCCATCTGACAATCAATGATGACTCAACCTGACACTGATCCTGAATGTCTGGAGAATGAACCGGGAATACCATGTCAGCCTGAGATTGTTCACCTGGAAGTGTCACAATGTGTGCATCCCTACCCACACAGACACCACCAATGCAGTTTTGTGAAGTTACACATTGAAGCAGCTAAAATGAATACCCACTTGCAAAATGCAACAAGAGGACAGTGCCATGTCAGCCAACCCAACCCCATCACCGCCACACGACACACCGTGCCATGTCATGCTAATTGCAGGTAAACAAAGTAATCCCCACAACATGACATCAGTCTCACTATGTACAGTGGCACTATTAGAAACCTGCAACACCTGAAATGCTCACAGCAATGCCGGACCAACAACATACTTGAGCACGTACTACCATTAACATGACATCACAAATGTTACATATTAGTAGTCTCACCACCTGGAAATGCCTGCACTCCCACCACTACCAACTGTGCAGTGTTGTCGCCATGTAGAGTTGTAGGTGCACTGCTGCCAACATGGACCCCATCTCCAGACTAGAGGTCCTTGTGTGGACATGAGGAAGGGACCTGCTAATTGGGAGGTAGACACAGAAGAAGAGTTACACATCAATGCAACATGCAGTGTACAACACAACAGCAATATGCACTAGGAATGTATACACAGTATTGACTACAGACTGCCCACACAGCTCATGGGAGTCCAACGTCACTGTGTAATTCACTGTCACTTGGGCACACCCTTTGCAAGCCCATGGAAACGGGAAGCAGGAGGGGTGTGTGTGACTCAAACCCAAGCATCTGAACCAAATACATTACAAGCCTGCATGTGCCCAGCCACAATGCAGCGTATGCCCACAGGAACCACGGAAGCCAACAGATCGTCCCAAAAAAATTGGGAATAAAAGAAATCAAAATAAAAATAAAAATAAGAAACAATCAAAAATGGCCATTGATGGGCCCGGGGGGGTTGGGGAGGCCACCCAGGAGGTCCGAGGACAGGATGCACACCAGAACCCACCTGCGTGGATCCTGGGAAGATAAAACACCTCCATGGGCTCATGGCCCACACGGCTACCCTATTGTGGGAGTATCACTGCTGTCGCTATTATCACCCTGTGCAGCTGCATCCGGAGGTGGTTGCACTATGGGAGGCAGCCCACGCAAGGCCCTAGTCTGCTCCTCCATGGCTGCAAGCATGCGGGTGTGGTAGGTCTGGTTCTGGAGGATGAGTGTGCGGAGGTCCCCATGCAACAACTCACGGGATGCCCGGACCTCCGCCCTCGTTGCCTGCATCTCAGCTGAGAGCGTACGGGTGAGACGCTCCAGCTGCTGTTCTGTCCTTTGGTGTGTTGAAGCCTCAAGCTCAACAAGAGTCGTCCTGAGGTGAAGGAGCTCCTGCCTCAGGGCTTCCCTGTGGCCTTGGGACTCAATGGAGATGGCCTCCTGCAGAGTCGCCAGTGCCGCCCGCCTGTCCCTGTTGGACCCCAACATGTCCTCCCTGTGTGACTGGCAGATGGAGTCGGTTGCCTGCTCTAGTTGCTCCATCAGCCTTTCTGGGGGGACAATGGAAGTGGCCACCCTATCCATGGCCTGAGCCATCATCTCGGATGATGCAGCCTGTTGGGTTGCCATACCGTAAATGGATTGCTCCCATGCGGTATTGCCGGGTGGCGTACGGCCACCACGTCGGCGGGCACCACACCTGTCTGGGGCAAGGCGAACTGCGCCTTGCTGTGCCGGCACTGCCTGAGGCTGCAGGACTGCATTCCCCCTCTGATCTGCTGGCCCAGGAACAGGATCAGATGTCGCGGAGTGTGACCCTGCATCCGTAACCACCGAAGGCGTAGCTGCCAACACTGACATCCCCATGGAGGGTTCTGACCCTGGTGCAGGTGGGTGAGACAGAACAGAATCCCTCCCTGGAACACTCACCTGCGACGGCACGTAGGTCTCATCCGAATCAACACCTGAGTACAGCTCGGGGGAGGTGCAGCCAGAGACACCCCTTGAGAGCACGACCTGCAGCACTTGTGGGTTCTCCCCCACCACCACACCACGTCCCTCACTGGTGGTTGGTCGGCCCTCGGACGCCTCCTGGGTCTGCACCATCTCCACAACCCCAGCAGTATCAGGTGCGTCTTCCCCTGCAAAGACATGAAAACAAAGAAATGGAAACAGGCATTAGCACCATGGCACACAATGAGGGCTGAGAAGCAAGAGAACCAGTACTTGATTGACACATGTCCCACATGACTAAAACCCTCCCATGCATGCACCCTCACTGCGTATGAAGTGCAGGCAAATGGCACACACTGATGACACCAAGATGGAAGATGAACACATTTTCTGCATGCTGCCTGGCAGTGCCATCACACATTGGCCTGTGATTGCCAGGTGAAACACACATGCCATCACACAGATGGCATGTACCATTGCTATTGAGTGAAGATGGAGAGGAGGGCAGCACCTATTCATTCAGTCCAGTTCCCGCATGTAATAGCTTTTCTAAATCAAACAGGTCAGATTTTTCACCTGGAGCTGCCAGTCTGAAATGGTCCAATTGCACAGGGACATGTGTGTACAAATGATATCCAGGTAACAAAGTCACTCCACTTTACCATACCCATGTCAGACATGTGACTAGTGGACAGCGACATGCCTAGTGAAAGTGGTGGAATGCAAACAAACTGACTGAATGAACAGTGAAAAATAATCAAATATGTTGTGGCAAGGTGACACTTCAAGGGCAACTGGCGTGCAGTTGGGCTAGATGTCTACTGTTGGCAGAAGGGATACTGCTATGGCCAAATGCAGCTGCGCAGGAAGTATTGCATGAAGCACATGGCTGACCCATACGACTCAGGCGCACACACTCTCACCTGGCACACAAACAGAAGCCCTCACACACACACCATGCACATGTATGACACACACATGCATGTGCACTCACCGGACAATGCCTCGTAATCAGCCAGATCTCCCACGCCTTGGATCTGTTCCTCCGTGACGTAGGTCCCAGCGACTGACTCATGTGGAGTGAGTTCCATGTCTACTACTGGAGACCCACCTCCAGTCACTAGAGTTGCGGCATGACTTGAGGCCAGCTTACTCTTTGCCCTGCGCTTTAGGTCATTCCAGCGCTTATAGCAATCATTGGCTGTGCACCTCACGATTCCAAGGGCACTTACGATGTCCGCAACGGTCTGCCAGTGTGCCTGGCGTTGTGCAGGTGTGGTCTTGGATCCTGCAACAATGACCATCTCGTTGTCATGTCCGGACACATACTCGACAAGTGCATTCAGTTCGTCATCCGTGAAGCTGGGCTTCCTGGACGGGCCGGACTGTGTAGCCGTGTCTGGGGCATCAGCCTGTGCCGGACGAGCACTCTTCCTCTTCCGCTTGGAAGGTGGTGGTGATCCTGAGTGTCCTGCGCCGCTCTGGACACTAGGGGCAGGAGCCCTGGTGGACTCTGTATCAGGAGTGTGGGATTGCACACTCAGCATGGGAGTTGGTGCAGGCATTGGCTCTAGTGTGATGGTGTCAGGGGGAATGTCAGCAGCATGGACTAGGACCGACACTGTCCTGGCTGGGTGTGTGAGGGCTGGGGTGGATGGAGCCGCAGCTGCCCCTGCAGCCTCTCCGCCCTGCCTCCTTGGTGCAGCAGATGACCTTGCTGCCCCAGATCCACGTGGCATGATGGCATCAACGTGCACCAGCGCACGTGTCGTAGCCCTGCTGACCTGGAAGTCAGCCATGGAGTCAGCCAGGTCTGGTGCCACAATGGGCTGGTCCAACAAGGGCTGAGCATGGATGGTGTCAGCCACATCAGCCTCAATGGGAGGGGGGGAGGGGAGGGATTATGGGTGCCCGTGACTGGTCCTCCACACATGGGGGGACAGGCTCACCCTGCAAGTTACGACCACGTCCCCTACCGGATCCACCACGGCCACCACTTGTGGCTCTTCCACCTTTTCCACCCTTACGGAATCCTCGCCTCCCAGCCATGGCACTGATGTTAATGTGCGTATGGGAGTGGATGTAGACTATTGTCCTGGGCAATTGGGGGTCAAAGGGGTTGGGTACCAGATGGTAATTGTACCCTAGTGCTCTAGCAAGGCTGAATGTAACCCCTGGGGAAAGATGACGGGTCACGCAACGCACAGGAGGCCCAAAAAAGGGAGATGACGTGCACGCAACCCCTCCTAGACCACGTGTGCAGAAAGAAAAACCTGCACTACGCTGTGGCACCCAGAAACACAAGAATGAACGTATGCGTGTCACACGCAGCCTAGAATGACCTCTGAAGGGGTAGGCTACACACGGGGCAAGCACAGATGTTAGATACGTGCGTGACTCACCATCTGCCTGGTAAACGAGCGTGTAAAAGGAGCACGTTTGGTTGGCAACACCCCCGCCAAAAGAAGATTTGTACGCTGTCTGAGGAGACAGGACAACAGTAGAAGGGAACACTGTTTGAGGGAACAGGCCCAGGTAAACCAGTAAAAGCGAAAGAAGAGAAAAAGCTGTCAGAGGTAACAGGGAATACGAACTTGAAACGCCGTGAAGTAAATCGCGTGTGAAACGACAAGAAGTACAGAATTCACCCACTCGCTCTCCACGAAAAGCACGTACAAGGAAGTGGTGTTCTACGTGTACCTTTTATACAGGCACACACGTCCAGCGTCACTTACGCGGCGTGTACGCGCTAGGGCCATTTCCACCAATTACACGCTTTGTCACTTCTGCGTGTAGGGCCATTTCCACCAATCACACGCGATGAGACTCTGACGTGCAGTCTTTCCACGTGTGCTCTGTCATCACGTGCTGTGTGGGAAACACCCGTGCGGGTCACGTCACAGACGCGCTTACGCGCTGAGGGCCTTTGGTCCAATAGAATCGCGTATGCGTGCTGACGCGCTTACGCGCTAAGGGCCTTTCCTCGATTTTCACGCTGACGTGCAGGATTTTCACGTGCCAAATCACTCCGTACCAAGCTGGCCACGCGTAAGCACACGGAAGACCACGCTCCTGCCCAGAAGGCGGAACTACTGCCCCCAGAGCCCCGAGCACGCTCCCACCTACCATCTGCTGCTGCCTGACTGCCTGCTGCCCACGTGCACTGCCATTTGCTGCCTGCACATCAGCCAGGGGTGCTGTTGCTGTGACCACCCCTGCTGGTACCGAAGACTCCCGACTGGAATTCCATCGCTCCACAGCCCAGCCCCAGGACCCAGTTGCCCACCCACTCCTGCCTCTGGGGTTGTCATGTCGGGGCAAACACCATCTGTGACCAC
The DNA here is from genome assembly GCF_040938575.1 of Ambystoma mexicanum. NCBI lineage: Eukaryota > Metazoa > Chordata > Amphibia > Caudata > Ambystomatidae > Ambystoma > Ambystoma mexicanum. The sequence goes on from NC_090928.1 coordinate 154,821,687, forward strand.
TGACAACCCCCGGCCAGAGAGGCAGAGGGGCACCAGCTTCAGTGCCACCGAAGTTGGTGTCCTGGTGGAGCAAGTCCTGGGGCAGTATGATGCCCTCTTCGGAAGTTCCCGCGCCGACAAGGAAGGACGGACTCGGATCTGGACTGACATCGTGACTGCCATCAACGCGGAGGGGGTGGCAGTCCGGGACTTACAACATGTCAGGAAGCGCTGGGAGGACTTCAGGTCCAGGACCCTGAACAAGGCCCGGCGCCTCTTGAAGGCAGCGGATGCCAAGGGGCGCCGGGGCCACTTGTCGGAAGAACAGATGGGGGTCCTGGAACGCATATCCCCAGCGCTCCACGTCCAGGTCCTGGAGAAGCAGACCCGTCTGGAGTCGAGCGGTGAGTGTACATGCATCCTGATTGTGAGCAGTGCGTGTGGTGATTATTCGGTATTGTGCAGGTTGCACATCTGTTTGTATGGGGTCGAGTATGGGTGGGGGTGTACATGGCCGTGGGGCTGACACATGCGAGGGCTGTAATGTGTAGACATGGATGGTGCTTGTGTGTGTAGGCTTGCATGGCAAATGCAGTTGTGCGTGCACACATGTTTGTATGTATGTGTATGTAAGTAGACATGTCCGTGATGTCACGCATGTATGTTGTATTGGGCTGCATGTATGAGCACTGTGTACATGTGCATGTGTGTGTATTTGACAAGGGTGCAACAGTGATGCAACATGGATGCATGTGACTGCGGTATGTGTAAGCCTGATTGGCAGATGTGACATGGATGCCTGTCTGAACAGTGCGACACTTGGCAGAGGTGTACACATGCATGCAAGTGTGGTGGTGTGTGTACATGTGTGGTGCACTTCCTGTGTTGCATGTGATGTCTGGGTCACCTTTGGCTGCTCATGCTGTTGTATGTGTATGGATGGTGGTGGCAGTTGCGATATGGCTGTGGTATGGCTCATGTGTGCGAGTTGCAATGACATGTGTGTTGGGGATTGTGATGACATGTCTGAGGTTTGCCAATGCCACTCATGTGCAACTGTCATGTGTGTATGTGTCCATTGTACAGTGCCCTGATGCCTGTGTTTTGTTTCTCCCTGTCTGCAGCGTCAACTGATGAAGAGGGCGGAGAAGGTGCTGTGGAGCACAGCGGCGGGGATCCGACCGCCAGCCGGAGACGCAAGGCCCGGCTCCCCTCCCGTGTTGTCATCTCGTCGGGGAGTGAGGAGTCCGGTGCCGCGTCCCAGGCCGCAGCTGCCGGGGGGAGGTCCAAGAGGCGGAGGTTGGAGTTGGACTCCTCGGCAGCAGAAGGGGCAGCTGGGACCCCACAGGGCCCAACAGGGGAAGATGGCACGGAGTCATCCAGGTTGGTGGGGGGTCTGGTGGAGGAGGAGGCCGTGCAAGCACCAGAGACGGGGTCTGGAGGTGGGGATCCCACTGGTGCTAGTGGTGCAGTCCAGGACCAGGGACAGGAGGCAGCACAGGCCGCCGCGGAGGTGCCTGTGTGCAATCCTGTCCCCGATCCTGTCCCTGCATCATCTTGCACCAGCAGGGATGCCTACGTCCAGACCCGTTTCCAGGCAGGGGATGAGCTGACGTCAACTGGCCTTCCTCTGCCTGCGGACGTGGCTATCCAGGTCCGGGTTGAGCCTGTCCTGGCTGGTGTGGCGTTGCGTCAACGGGCCATGCGAGGTGACCTGCAGTCTTTTCATGGAGAGACTGCACGTCATCTCGAATGGCTCGTTGACCACGTCAGCCTGCTGGGACAGGTCACCCAGACCGGATTCCTCCGTCTGATGGGGCTTGTTCCGACCCCCTCCTCAACTGGACCCCCTACGCGCCAGTCGTCCTCTGTGCCATCTTCCCACCCATCAGTCACCTGGGTGCCCTGTGGAGCTGCCTCTGACAGTGCGGCCAGGCTGGTGGAGGAGGCATCCCTGCCACAGTCGGGAGTCGGACGTCCAGCAGGGGTGGCCACATCAACAACTGCACCCCAGCCGGCGGAGGATGTGCAGGCAGCAGGAGGCAGTGCACGGGCAGAGGCAGAGCAGCAGCAGCAACATGGTGGGAGCCATGAAGGCTCGGGGCCTTCGACATCGGAGGGGCAGGCATCGGCCGGAGGGCAGGAGGACCCAGGACAGAGAGTGTCTTCCGTGTGGCAGCGGTTGGGCCACGCCATAGGTGCGGAGCGGCGGCGGGCGGAAGAGGCGCGGCTCACAATGGTCAGGGCGGAGAACTCCATGCGGAGGGCCCTGAGGCGGGCCGAGTGCCTCGAGGCAATCCGCAGGGGGTTGGAAGAGGACACGGCGTCGTCCCTGCGGACCCTCGGGGCCATGGAACTGGACCGCCTCCGGGACATCGAACAGGAGTTCGATGATGCCCTGGCCCGGAACACCACGGAGTGAGCCGCTGGACTTGCCCGCCGCCTTTGTATATAGTTCTTTAGTTTTAGGTTTCCTTTGTTTTTTCTTATGATTTGGAGTCGACGGACACTGCTCCACTTTTTGTATATAGTTTATATTTAGGTAGGTTTTTTAGGAGGTTTCCTTAGTTCAGTTGTGATGATGGACCCTTGTTATTTTTGTACATAGTTCTTTGTTGCATGGAGAGTTTTTACATTTCACTTTGGACAAAATTTTATGGATTTGATTTTCTACTTTTGTGTTTTTATGCGGACATGCAGCTTATTTTTTCACATTTACATTGTAGTTATTTTTCTTTCTTTACCATTCGTATTTTTGTCCAATACATTTTTTTTTCCATTGTTCACTGTGTGGTTTCATCTCATTGGTTTCATGCATGTCATGTTGTGTGTTTTCCCATTCAATTTGAAAATCTGTGTGTGACGGACATGGGTTCATTTGCTTCATGAACATTGGGGGTGTAACATGTGTTTTCATTTCCATGTGGGTGAATGGGTTACTTGGTAGGGCTTTTTGGCTGTGGAGGCTGACCATTACGCACATGATTGGGGATTGTGAGGACCTGGTGGGGGCTGCACATGGTGGCAGGGGGGTGGGGGTGGTGGGAGACATGAGTGGGGGCCTCGTGGGGGCTGGCCATGGTGGCAGGGGGGTGGGGGTGGTGGGAGACATGAGTGGGGGCCTGGTGGAGGGTGACCCTGCACTGCTGGGGGGTGGGGGTGGTGGGAGACATGAGTGGGGGCCTGGTGGAGGGTGACCCTGCACTGCTGGGGGGTGGGGGTGCAGGGGGACATGAGTGGGGGCCTGGTGGAGGGTGACCCTGCACTGCTGGGGGGTGGGGGTGGTGGGAGACATGAGTGGGGGCCTGGTGGAGGGTGCCCCTGCACTGCTGGGGGGTGGGGGTGGTGGGAGACATGAGTGGGGGCCTGGTGGAGGGTGACCCTGCACTGCTGGGGGGTGGGGGTGGTGGGAGACATGAGTGGGGGCCTGGTGGAGGGTGACCCTGCACTGCTGGGGGGTGGGGGTGGTGGGAGACATGAGTGGGGGCCTGGTGGAGGGTGCCCCTGCACTGCTGGGGGGTGGGGGTGGTGGGAGACATGAGTGGGGGCCTGGTGGAGGGTGACCCTGCACTGCTGGGGGGTGGGGGTGCAGGGGGACATGAGTGGGGGCCTGGTGGAGGGTGACCCTGCACTGCTGGGGGGTGGGGGTGGTGGGAGACATGAGTGGGGGCCTGGTGGAGGGTGCCCCTGCACTGCTGGGGGGTGGGGGTGGTGGGAGACATGAGTGGGGGCCTGGTGGAGGGTGACCCTGCACTGCTGGGGGGTGGGGGTGGTGGGAGACATGAGTGGGGGCTGCCCATGGTGGCAGGGGGGTGGGGGTGGTGGGAGACATGAGTGGGGGCCTGGTGGAGGGTGACCCTGCACTGCTGGGGGGTGGGGGTGGTGGGAGACATGAGTGGGGGCCTGGTGGAGGGTGACCCTGCACTGCTGGGGGGTGGGGGTGGTGGGAGACATGAGTGGGGGCCTGGTGGAGGGTGACCCTGCACTGGTGGGGGGTGGGGTGCAGGGGGACATGAGTGGGGGCCTGGTGGTGGTTGACCCTGCACTGCTGGGGGGTGGGGGTGGTGGGAGACATGAGTGGGGGCCTGGTGGAGGGTGACCCTGCACTGCTGGGGGGTGGGGGTGCAGGGGGACATGAGTGGGGGCCTGGTGGTGGTTGACCCTGCACTGCTGGGGGGTGGGGGTGGTGGGAGACATGAGTGGGGGCCTGGTGGGGGCTGCCCATGGTGGCAGGGGGGTGGGGGTGGTGGGAGACATGAGTGGGGGCCTGGTGGAGGGTGCCCCTGCACTGCTGGGGTGTGGGGGTGGTGGGAGACATGAGTGGGGGCCTGGTGGAGGGTGCCCCTGGTGGCTGGGGTGTGGGGGTGGTGGGAGACATGAGTGGGGGCCTGGTGGAGGGTGACTCTGCACTGCTGGGGTGTGGGGGTGGTGGGAGACATGAGTGGGGGCCTGGTGGAGGGTGCCCCTGGTGGCTGGGGGGTGGGGGTGGTGGGAGACATGAGTGGGGGACTGGTGGAGGGTGACCCTGCACTGCTGGGGGGTGGGGGTGGTGGGAGACATGAGTGGGGGCCTGGTGGAGGGTGACCCTGCACTGCTGGGGGGTGGGGGTGGTGGGAGACATGAGTGGGGGCCTGGTGGGGGCTGCCCATGGTGGCAGGGGGGTGGGGGTGGTGGGAGACATGAGTGGGGGCCTGGTGGAGGGTGCCCCTGCACTGCTGGGGGGTGTGGGTGGTGGGAGACATGAGTGGGGGCCTGGTGGAGGGTGACCCTGCAGTGCTGGGGGCTGGGGGTGGTGGGAGACATGAGTGGGGGCCTGGTGGGGGCTGGCCGTGGTGGCAGGGGGGTGGGGGTGGTGGGAGACATGAGTGGGGGCCTGGTGGGGGCTGGCCATGGTGGCAGGGGGGTGGGGGTGGTGTAAGACATGAGTGGGGGCCTGGTGGAGGGTGACCCTGCACTGCTGGGGGGTGGGGGTGGTGGGAGACATGAGTGGGGGCCTGGTGGAGGGTGACCCTGCACTGCTGGGGGGTGGGGGTGGTGGGAGACATGAGTGGGGGCCTGGTGGAGGGTGCCCCTGCACTGCTGGGGGGTGGGGGTGGTGGGAGACATGAGTGGGGGCCTGGTGGAGGGTGACCCTGCACTGCTGGGGGGTGGGGGTGCAGGGGGACATGAGTGGGGGCCTGGTGGAGGGTGACCCTGCACTGCTGGGGGGTGGGGGTGGTGGGAGACATGAGTGGGGGCCTGGTGGAGGGTGCCCCTGCACTGCTGGGGGGTGGGGGTGGTGGGAGACATGAGTGGGGGCCTGGTGGAGGGTGACCCTGCACTGCTGGGGGGTGGGGGTTGTGGGAGACATGAGTGGGGGCTGCCCATGGTGGCAGGGGGTGGGGGTGGTGGGAGACATGAGTGGGGGCCTGGTGGAGGGTGCCCCTGCACTGCTGGGGGGTGGGGGTGGTGGGAGACATGAGTGGGGGCCTGGTGGAGGGTGACCCTGCACTGCTGGGGGGTGGGGGTGCAGGGGGACATGAGTGGGGGCCTGGTGGAGGGTGACCCTGCACTGCTGGGGGGTGGGGGTGGTGGGAGACATGAGTGGGGGCCTGGTGGAGGGTGCCCCTGCACTGCTGGGGGGTGGGGGTGGTGGGAGACATGAGTGGGGGCCTGGTGGAGGGTGACCCTGCACTGCTGGGGGGTGGGGGTGGTGGGAGACATGAGTGGGGGCTGCCCATGGTGGCAGGGGGGTGGGGGTGGTGGGAGACATGAGTGGGGGCCTGGTGGAGGGTGACCCTGCACTGCTGGGGGGTGGGGGTGGTGGGAGACATGAGTGGGGGCCTGGTGGAGGGTGACCCTGCACTGCTGGGGGGTGGGGGTGGTGGGAGACATGAGTGGGGGCCTGGTGGAGGGTGACCCTGCACTGCTGGGGGGTGGGGGTGCAGGGGGACATGAGTGGGGGCCTGGTGGAGGGTGACCCTGCCCTGCTGGGGGGTGGGGGTGGTGGGAGACATGAGTGGGGGCCTGGTGGAGGGTGACCCTGCACTGCTGGGGGGTGGGGGTGCAGGGGGACATGAGTGGGGGCCTGGTGGTGGTTGACCCTGCACTGCTGGGGGGTGGGGGTGGTGGGAGACATGAGTGGGGGCCTGGTGGGGGCTGCCCATGGTGGCAGGGGGGTGGGGGTGGTGGGAGACATGAGTGGGGGCCTGGTGGAGGGTGCCCCTGCACTGCTGGGGTGTGGGGGTGGTGGGAGACATGAGTGGGGGCCTGGTGGAGGGTGCCCCTGGTGGCTGGGGTGTGGGGGTGGTGGGAGACATGAGTGGGGGCCTGGTGGAGGGTGACCCTGCACTGCTGGGGTGTGGGGGTGGTGGGAGACATGAGTGGGGGCCTGGTGGAGGGTGCCCCTGGTGGCTGGGGTGTGGGGGTGGTGGGAGACATGAGTGGGGGCCTGGTGGAGGGTGACCCTGCACTGCTGGGGTGTGGGGGTGGTGGGAGACATGAGTGGGGGCCTGGTGGAGGGTGCCCCTGGTGGCTGGGGGGTGGGGGTGGTGGGAGAAATGAGTGGGGGACTGGTGGAGGGTGACCCTGCACTGCTGGGGGGTGGGGGTGGTGGGAGACATGAGTGGGGGCCTGGTGGGGGCTGGCCATGGTGGCAGGGGGGTGGGGGTGGTGGGAGACATGAGTGGGGGCCTGGTGGAGGGTGCCCCTGCACTGCTGGGGGGTGGGGGTGGTGGGAGACATGAGTGGGGGCCTGGTGGAGGGTGACCCTGCAGTGCTGGGGGCTGGGGGTGCAGGGGGACATGAGCAGGTGTGCAGGGTAGTCCCCTGTTTTGTGGGCTGCCTGCTGGGGCCGTGGAGGGTGTACAGGGAACACCTGTGAGGACCCACCCAGCCTAATTGCGTGTGATAATTCCCGCACACCCCTGTAATACACGTACCTGGCCAAATCGCATGTGAGAATTCCCGCGCACCCCTGTAATACACGTACCCAGCCGAATCGCGTGTAGAACTTCCCGTGTACCCCTGTAATACACGTACCCAGCCAAATCGCGTGTGATAATTCCCACGTACCCCTGTAATACACGTACCCTGGCCAATCGCGTGTAGAACTTCCCAAGGAACCCGTGTAATACCCGTACCAAGCCAAATCGCGTCTGATCATTACCACGCACCCCTGTAATACACGTACCAAGCCAAATCGCGTGTGATAATTCCCACGTACCCCTGTAATACACGTACCCTGGCTAATCACGTGTATAACTTCACGCGTACCCCTGTATTACACGTGCCCTGGCTAATCGCATGTAAGACTTCCCGCGTACCCCTGTAATAGACGTTCCCTGGACAATCGCGTGTTGAACTTACCGCGTACCCCTGTAATACACGTACCCAGCCAAATCGCGTGTGATAATTCCCACGTACCCCTGTAATACACGTACCCTGGCTAATCGCGTGTATAACTTCACGCGTACCCCTGTATTACACGTGCCCTGGCTAATCGCATGTAAGACTTCCCGCGTACCCCTGTAATAGACGTTCCCTGGACAATCGCGTGTTGAACTTACCGCGTACCCCTGTAATACACGTTCCCTGGACAATCGCGTGTTGAACTTCCCGCGTACCCCTGTAATACACGTTCCCTGGACTATCGTGTGTTGAACTTCCCGCGCACCCCTGAAATACACGTACCCTGGCAGCCTGGCTAATCGCGTGTATAACTTCACGCGTACCCCTGATATGCACGTTACCCGCTTTGCGTTCCTTGTTTGGCAGCCCTGTAAACTGGTCCAGGGTTAGCGCAGCCCTTTGCGATGATTTAGCGATTTTGATGGCTTTTCCTTGCGCGAGGGCGTTCTTGGGGGCGTTACTGGCGCTGCTGCAGGGTCGCTGCGATACTCTGCGCCACGGCTGGTTTGGGAGCCTAAAATCCATGAATACGCTGTGCGCGGAAATCGGTTTTAGCGCACGTGCCTGGCGCAGACAATCGCACGCGGACACTCTGCGCCAGCCGCTTGCGACACTTTTCTGCGAAATTCTATGAATTACCCTGATAGTCTTTCTTTTATCTGAGAAGCAGACACAAGTAGTGACTGGATTCCGAGTTCTATGGCATATTTTCTCTGAAGTACGGAACAATCCCAGTAACATTTTTAAGACAAATGGAGGGTCAGAGAATTCAGTTTAGGGATTAAATGTATAATTTCTTGCAATGAAGCAGAACATCACATTGACTGGCTGAGAGCGATCTGTCATCTTAAACTGAGCGCGATCAACACTACAGTAACTAGATAGGGACAAGAGTAGGCTCAGTGAAAGCAAATGTCTAATTATACACATCGTAAATATACACATTCGGAAATAAGTATCACAGCAACTGGCTGAAAGTGACATGCATTTTTCAGAAGGAGCATATAAATACTGCAATTGGGTTGAATACATATGTATGTAAGAGACTTACAGTGACTCGCTGAGAGTGCCACTTGATTTTTCTAGGAGGAAAGAGGAATTGGGAGTCACTGGCTGGAATTGACACACACTATTTCTTTGAATTGAGTAGAAAATCACAGTGGCTTGAGATAAGAGGAATCTCAGTGAATACAGTCATTTTCTCAGAGAAAGGAGTGAATGATTTGAGCTAGAAGGGGCTCAGTGAATACAGCTGAGTGAATTTACACTTCATTGTTTGCCTGCTATACCTTATTATACCTCTGTGTAATAAAACTAAGGGTATTTCCCCATCAAACCCCTTGGCATCCCTTTTTAGGGTGAAGGGAGAAGGGTCCTCACTGTAAGGTCCAGAACCAGAGAGGGAGAAGGAGTCACAAGGTGACACCTGGGATCCGCATATTTGTAACACCTCCATACCCGACATTCCCTCTGTTGCCACACACCACTTCAGAACCCATACCATTAACTCCTTACCAATTCTAACAGATACCAACACGAAAGGGAAGCATAGGAGAACCGGGAAAAGGAATCTACATGTCACCCCATGCCCTACAACAACAGGACTACCCCCCTTTTCCCTACACTAATCTACCAGATGTATCTAAACCCATTAGTGAAAACTACCATTCCCATAATTCCACCCCTCTGTTCTTTTCTAATGTCACTTGGACGAAGAAGAGGAGGACATGAGCTATAAAGATTGCCCATAGGAACCAGAGGAGACTGTAGTGTGGAGGAGGGAGCTGTACTTCCAGAAGGCTAGACCAGGGACAGCTGGGGTTACCTGGCGGTACCTACAGCAAAACTCCTCCCCTAGGTCAGGCAGAGTAATTCAAGTATCTGAGGGGCAGGTGGAGAGACCCTGGCCTCCAATTAACATCCCCTTTTGGATCCTGCAGTTCCCAAGGCCAGAAACAGCCATTTCGGGGAGCTCTGAAGTGGGAGTGAAATTAGCCCAGTGCATTCTTCTCCAAGATTCTTTTTCATATGACTCCAAATTGGAGACTAAGACAATCCCTATCTCTAGTTCCCGGCTAACCGGGTCAAGACCAGCATATAGCTCACAAAATAGGGATGGGGTTGCCCAAGATCAGAACGTGTATCAAGCACAAGCGCTGCAAATGCACCAGGCATTGCAAGCACCATTGAATCCGCTGCAAGAGCAGTCACAGCATACACCCATGCAGATACAGCAGTATGCAAATACGGGACTGTTATTGACACCTAGAGTAGGGAGTGTTACTGTGGTATTTTAGTGATGCCAGAGTCACTGTGTAATACAGCGGTGTACCCTGTGAAGAAATTGAAGGGAGGGTTGTGGATATTTATCCTGGACATGAGACCAATTAACCAGATTTTACAGGCAGAGTTTCCTTTAGCTCCGAATCCGGCTACGATTGTATGTAGTATCCCAGCAGAGGCATGATATTTTGTGGTGATTGACTTGAAAAATGTGTTTTTCACAATCCCGTTGCATAAGGAATCTCAAGACGTTACGTCATTTCCTTGTTCACTTATGGTGAAGAAATCACAAGTGAACAAGGAAAAAATAGGATGGACGGAGGAAATGGAGGGCGGGTTTGAAGAATTGAAGAAAGCAATCTGTACAGCTCCAGTTTTAGGAATTCCAAACTATGAGGAGGAATTCTTTCTGTTTTCACATACAAATTGGACAGTTATGATGGTATCAGGTAATATTATCCCCACCAATAATATCATCATATATATGGTTGTGGGGCAAGGCGATAGGCAATATTATTATTGGGGATAATTTATGGGGTTAATGGGACCGCGGGTTGCAAGGGTTCCCCCCTCAGGTTCCATGGCTTAATATTGCAGCAAAAATATGGTGATGTTCTTGTATGGTGATATTTTTGCGGGAACCGTTAGGACAGCGATGCTTAACCAGAGGACTAAATTGGGGTACAAACCCAGGGCATATTACAGTGGGATTCTAGATCCAGTAATGAGAGGGCATTTTCCTTGTGAACAATCGCTGGCAGCAGCCACATTTGCAATAGTGAAGTCAACTAGTATTGTGATGGGGTGATCTATGACTTTGTTTGTTGAGCATGCTTTGTTTGCCATTTTGGAGAAACCTAAAGGTACATTGACATCTCAGAGGGCTTCCGCATACGAGGTAGTTATATCGAATCCAGCAATCAAAATAATCAGGTGTAAAATAGTGAACCTTGCTATGTTTGTAGCGAGGCTGTGGCAGAGGGTGAGCAGGTGCATGATTGCTCTAATTACAAAGAGTTCTACTATGATATCCCAAGAGTAAAGGAGAATGTGCAAGCAGGGGGGGAGATTCTCATTATTGATAGGTCTTCAAAAATTGATCAGACTGATGGGGAAAGGCATTCAGGTTCTGTCACTGATATGGTTAATCTTTACAATGGTAAGTTTCACAATATCTCTGAAAACATACATAGTCACAGTAACCAATAGTCCACTAACCTGTTCCTGAGATTTGAATTGTAGAATTGAGAATTCACCTAGCTTCCCCTCGTTGCTCTGAACAATGTCTGAGCAGAGAGAGGTTGCCAGGGAAACCCTCTTGGGGAAGAACACCCTGTGTGGTTTGTGTGCGCTGGGTGTTGTCACCTGGATAGCCGCTGAATTTGTCTCAATCCTCGCTCAGAAAGATTAAATACCGCCCTGCCGAAAAGGGCTGAAAAGAAATGGAGAAGGTAAGTGGGATTCAGATATATACTAACACTTTCTAGTAGCTAGTATGTACGATTACGCTTTAGCGGGAGGATGTAGTTAGCAAGTTCCCAAGGGGAGGAGTTTCCACTGTCTTCGGATAGTTACCCCGTTCTAATATGAAGGATAACAATGCTAAATGAGTAGTTAGAGAGAGGTTAGTAGAAAAAGAGGAAGCCGTATGTACGAACATGTACCTGTGCCTCCAGATTGAGAAAGCCGTTTGTTTCTGAGGAAAGACGGAAAGTAAGTTGCAGACGTTCCACCGCAAGGCACGATGGGAAAGGTAGTCTGTGTATGTGAAACGACTCGTGTTCTGCGAAGAGAGTAAACAAGGGGAATCAACTCTACTGCCTTGGGATAAGATCGGAGGTGTGTATATGTATAAAGCGCGGAATGTACAGCTCTGTGAAAGCTCGAGTCAAACGGAGAAGTGATTCAGAGATCTGAAACTCACGATGCTGCCAGCGGGAGATGCCGAATCTGAGCGAAAGTAAAGACAGAGAGAGATGTTAACACACAGGTTGAGGGAGAGAGTCTATGTATCAATTAAGGTAAGAACCTAAAGGTGGACACGCAAAACTCAGAAAGTGTGGCAACTATAGGATTAGCAATGTGCTGCTACAAAGGATTCCTGAAGTACTGCCATTTCCTGAAGGGGCAGAGCCACACCTGCCGATGTCTGTGGAATGCCTGAACTGCTGATCTCAGGAACCGTAGCCATCTTGCAGAACTCCGTTGTAAGGACAGAACATATCACCGGCGATGTCAAAAGGACCATCTATGGCGACGACCCATAACAGGTTCAGCTGTGGTAAGGCACAGAGCTAATGAGGAATTTGAAGTGGTAGCAATGGCAAGACTATGGGCCTCATTACGACCCGTGTGGAATGGATTAACGGGTTCCGCTAATGAATGCGGACCCGTTAACACAATTCTGCACAATTACGAGGTCCCCTCGCGGGACCCGGTAAGGACGCCTGGTAACACCAGGCGTCCTTACCGGGTTGCGCAAGGGGACCAGGGTGCTAACAACGGGCCGGTTGTAATCAGCCCGTTGTTAGCTCCCTCTCCCATTCCCATTGAGCCCTAGGGGGGCTCAAATGGGAATGGAGAAGGTCTGGGCCCGGGTTCCCTGAGGGAGTATTTACCTGGCCCTCCGAACTTGGAATGGCCTGGTAATTCCCCATTCAGGGAACCCGGTAAAGGAGACCGGTTTGGAGGCAGCCATCCAAACTCGTAATGAGGCCCTATGTCTCACTTTTGCCACTAGCAGCAGAATTGGTGGTGCTTATTGTCGCACTTGAGAAACATACAGGGCAAGAAGTGACGGTGTACAGTGACTCTGCCTATGTGAAGTCAACTGTGCACGCAGGTTTAGCACGTTGGAAAAGGAGGGGCTACCTCCGAGCGGACGGCACACTGGTGCAACACGCAGCATTATTGGACAGGCTTATCAAGGCACTACAACTCCCAGTAGCCATCGCAATAGTTAAGTGCGCAGCACATATTAAACAAACTGACTTTATCTCTCGCGGGAATGAAGTCGCAAATGAAGAGGCCAAAAGGGTTGCATATTCACTAAATATTTCAAGTGTTGATACTCCAGATGTAAAAGAAAAAGTAGTCACAATTATGATTGTAAATGAAGGGTTTAATAATTTGTCAAGAGCACAGTTGATGGAAGTTCAAGGCAGTCCACCACAGGAAGAGCAAGAATTGTGGAAGCAAAGGGGGTGTTCTTTATCCCCCTCTGAAGCATTGTGGTGACAGGACAGCACTGGAAAGCTGGTGACGCCTGTAGCCTTGTTAAGGGTATCGCTTGAACAGCTGCACTACCCTACGCATGTGACTATGAAAAGCCTCACGGCAGCTATTGCGGACGACTGGTTCGTGCCGAACCTGTTAGATCACGTTGCACTTTATGTAGTAAATTGCATCGTATGTCAAAAGTTTACCGCTGGGCACACATTGCAAACAATCAGAGGAGTGATTGCTCGACCAAACAATCCTTTTCAGTATTTACATATTTACTATGTTGACATGCTACAAGTAAGTAGTGGATACAGAGATATGATAGTGGGGGGGTGTGCCTTTTAGAGGTAGATTGAAGCAGGTCCATGTACACACCCTGATGCCACTTGCTTATCAAAGTTTTTAGGCCAGGAAGTCTTTCCCAGATAGGGAGGTGCTGAGATCCGACAATGGGCCCCATTTTGTTAATGAAGTATTTGAAAAGATTAGCCTATTCCTTAGTGAAAACATATGTTTTCTTCTGCTTATCACCCACAAGCAAACAGCATATATGTGAGTGACTCAACGGTCTTCTCAAAGAGAGAGTTGCTAAACTCAAATTAACACTGAAAAAGGGATGGCTGTATTTCCTGCCCCTTGCATTATATGCATTAAAGAAGCAGCCTGGATCGGACCACCACCTCACACGCAAGCTAGTGAGCGGGAGGCGAATGAGAATGCCCTTCTCACCTCGTTCAAGGAGGAGAAGAGTGTCACACCTCTGCCAGTCCGCAGGTCTCACTGGCGTCTTTGGAATGCTTGGCGCTGGCGCCGCCATTAGAATGTTCCGTTCTAGCCCTCTTACCTCCTGGTTACCCGTCTAGTCTTTCTTGTCTGTCTTGTTTTCCTATTTAGCCCCGCCTCCGTTTCCGGTTCGGTGCGTTGCTCCATTTACTTCTACATTGTTTCCTCTTGCTTTACTCCCGTTACTGAGCCCTGCTTGCTCTTTCCCGCTTCTCTGTGGACTTGGCGGCGGTTTCCCCGTTCCGCTCGCTCCTCCTTGATCCCTCTCTCCCTTTCTCTCCTTCTTGGCTTTCCCTGTTTCTGCCTTTCCGTTTCCCTCTTCTCTCCGTTGTCTGGTTCTCCAGTTTCTCTGTAGCGTTCCCGCTCATCAGGCTGCGCTGCATGATATAGTCTGGGCACCTTCCTTAATGGGTTGTTTACTCCACGCTGCCATTGTAACGCTCACCTGATTCCCACGGAGGCGCGGGTCTGGCTTCGAGTGCTGATGCTTCTTCAATGGTGAAGCGCAGGACTCTGAAGATGGACAGGAAGGGCCCCTCTACTCTGGCTTCTCCGGCTCGCAGGAATATTCCCCTGTGCGTGAAAAGGGAGTATTACCTACTGACTGAGTTATGCTCAAGCCTCCCACTCTCTTCCAACCCTCCACGATACCCTTCCACGATTCCCCATGAAGTCTCACCTTAGGGTCAGGAAGGATGAGCTCTCCATCCTGTTTCTGATGCAGGGGCGCGTTGAAACCCAGTTACTTCACTGGATTGAGGATTATGGGAGTTCAGGTAAGCTTGACTATTCAGGTAAGGCTCTGTAAAAGTTCTGTTGCAAGTTCAAAAGTCCAAGCTTAATAATAATGTTCATTATCTTTTTCCCCTTAGGGGCCGGGGTTCGGAATGCCGGAGATATGGCGCCGACCCGAAGTGATACGTGCAGTTCCAGTAAATGACAGGTAAGTTCTGGATGAGCGCTCGGGTAATGTCTTTGCATTCGCTCATTCAATGTCTTTGTCTTTTTTCCCCATAGGGGCCGGGGTCCGGATGCCTGGAAGCGCCAAGACCCGAAATGAAATGGGAATGACCCAACAGGTAAGACTTAGAAAGAAACTGAGCTTTTCCTATTCCCTTCCTTCTCTCACCTTGTTCTTGTCTTTCTCTCTAGGTTCTGGGAAGTGGCTGTGGATCCGGATGATCGCTGCTGAAGATGGTGGCGTCCAGGAAAGGTGAGTGAAATGCAGCGCTGCAGCGATCGTAGCGAAATGCTTTTAAAATGATGTCTTCCTTTTCAGGATCGTCGGTGTGATGCCTCTGTGGTGCTGATTTAGCAGGTAAGGTCTTTTGTCTCCCTTTGCAGGTGACCCAGGATACTGACAGGCGTGGCTGAGGTCCAGATGCAGGAGCTGACACGGTGAGCGTCCAGCTGCGAGGAGCAGAACAACGCGAAGCGTGAGTTGCTGATCGGGTGTGGTTTAAATAGCTTTGGAAGAAGTTCCAAGTGTGTATCCTTCCTCCGATCAGGTATGTATCCTTCCCCGACCACACCCGGGTGGAAAGTAATCCCACAGGTAAAGTAGTTCCATTCAGGCCTCAAGAGGGCCTGGATGTGGCAGCATGGTCTGCATCAGGTAAGTGCACATTAAAACACTTGAACACATGTCTAGCTTTATGAGCCTGGTGCCAGGACAGGGGTCCAACATGAGCCTGGCGCCTAAGGCACCAGGACTGCGTCCAAAGGGCCCCAGCTTGGGCCCACTGGCACTCCCCTGGGGGAAATGATGCCTGCCTCTGGGGTTGCTGGGTCGGACCTGGCTCCTTGTTAGGTAGGCATCATGACAGTACCCCCTCTCAAGGCCCCTCCCAAGGTTCTTCCCTCCGGGGGTTTTGGCTTGTTCGGAAATCTCTGGTGAAACCTTTGTACTAATCGAGGTACGTGGACATGGTTACTAGGCTCCCACGATCTCTCCTGAGGTCCATATCCCTTCCAGTAAACAAGATAGAAGAGTTTTGACTTTAACACCTCGGAGTCTAAAATGTCTTTAACTTCGAATTCTAATTCCCCTTCAATTTGAACTGGATCTGGAGGCTTGGACAATCGGGTTCCTGGTTGTACGGGCTTCAAAAGTGATGCATGAAAAACTGGATGTATACGCATGTTGGACGGTAGATCCAGTTTAAAGGCCACTGGGTTGATTATAGCCTTGATGGGATAAGGTCCTATGAATCTGGGATTGAAGGTTCGCGGGCCCTTGAGGGATAAGTGTTAGTTGCTAGCCATACCTGGTCTCCTACTTGGTAAGGCGGAGTTTTACTCTGGTGCAAATCTGCGTTTTCTTTATACTTTTTCTTGGCTTGCTGTAAATGAGTTGCAGCTTCTTTGAAGGCTCGGGTTATTGTGGAATGCAGATGATTTACTGCGGGCATTTCCAGGGTCAGAGGTGGATCTAGGTCAGAGGTCCGAGGATGGTGACCATACAAAGTATAAAAGGGGGTTTGTCCAGTTCCAGAATGCACTGAATTGTTGTATGCATATTCTGCGATCCAAAGGATGTCTTTCCAATTTAACTCGGATTGGTGTAACATGCACCGAAGATATTGCTCGAGAGTCTGATTGGTTCTCTCAGTTTGTCCGTCGGTCTGGGGGTGGTGGCTGGTGGATAACCGCACATCTATTTGTGCTAGTTGGCAACACTTCTTCCAAAAATGGGAGATAAATTGACTTCCACGATCCGAGACTAATATGGAAGGGAAACCATGTATGCGAACTACATTCTCCAGGAATTCCTTGGCCAAGGTGGAAGCAGAAGGCAAACCCTTTAAAGGGATAAAGTGGGCCATTTTGGTGAATAGGTCCAGAATTACAAGGATTGTGTTGTAACCAGCACAAGGAGGCAGGTCGGTTATAAAGTCCATTGACAGGGTGTGCCATGGTGCCGGTGGAATATCCAAGGGTTGAAGTAGGCCGGCTGGCCTTTTCTTTTGAGCCTTGTTTTGGGCGCAAATTCCGCAAGACAGAACAAAAGACTTTATGTCTTTTCTCCAAGAAGGCCACCAGAAGTGACGTTTAATTTTTTCCTCCGTTTTAGCGATACCAGGATGTCCTTCCATTAAAGATTCATGATGATGGGCAATAACAAGTTCTTGCAATTCTTTACTTGGCAGAAACAACCGCTCCTGGAAGTAGGGTAAGTCATCCTTAACGATGTAATGAGGACCCTTCTGACTCCATTCCAGTAAGGTTGAAGAGTCTAGAAGTTGTTTTACTTGCGTTTGGATGTCCTCAATAGTGTGCAATGAAGTTAAGCCTAAGATTCTTTGCTCAGGTATGATGGGCACAGGTTCTAAGCTCGAATTAGATTCTTCCATGCCAATCCGGGATAAGGCGCCCGCTTTTCCATTCTTGCAGCCAGGGCGATAGGTAATTACAAAATCAAATTCCGCAAAGAATAGAGCCCATCGGAGTTGTCGTGAAGATTGAGCTTTGGCCATCTTTAAATACTGTAAGTTTCTGTGGTCCGTAATTACGGTAATGGTGTGTCTTGCCCCGAGAAGATAGTGACGCCAAGCCTTGAAAGCAGATTTGATGGCCAGTAACTCTTTATCGGTAATTGCGTAGTTGATTTCAGGAGGAGAACATTTTCTGGACCAAAAGGCCACTGGGTGTAGTTGGTTAGTTTTTGGGTCTCTTTGCGACAGGACAGCTCCCATGGCCGAACTGGATGCATCGGTTTCCACTATGTACGGGAGATCTGGGTGCGGGTGTTTCAGTACAGGTGCAGAGGTGAATTTGGTTTTCAGGTCCTGGAAGGCTTGTTCGGCTTCAAGAGTCCATTCGAAGGGTTTGTTTTTCTTTAGGAGAGCGGTGATGGGTTGGACTGTTCGGGAAAATTCCGGGATGAATCTTCGATAGAAATTGGCAAAGCCGAGCATGCTCTGAACTCCCTTCACCGAGCTAGGAGATGGCCATTTGAGGATGGCGTCCACCTTTCGCGAGTCCATTCGGACTCCTTGAGGTGTCAGGATGAATCCGAGAAACTCAACTTCTGTGGTATGAAAAACACATTTTTCGAGTTTTGCAAATAGTCTGTGCTGGCGCAATTTCTCAAGAACTGCCCTAACATGTTTTCTGTGATCAGATTCTGAAGAAGAGTACACCAGGATGTCGTCAATGTAAACAATGACACAGACATCGATAAGTTCCCGAAGAACATCATTCATAAAGTACTGAAAGGCGGCAGGTGCATTGCACAACCCGAAGGGCATCACCTGATACTCGAAGAGCCCAAATTTGGTGCGGAATGCAGTCTTCCATTCGTCGCCTTCTTTTATGCGCACCAGGTGATAAGCTCCTCGGAGATCTAACTTGGTGTACACACAAGCGTCTTTCACCTGGTCGATAAGCTCAGGGATCAAGGGCAGAGGATAACGATTCTTAATCGTTATTTGATTTAGGGCGCGATAGTCTGTACACGTTCTAAGGTCGCCTTCTTTTTTCGGCACGAAGAACAGAGCTGAAGAGACAGGAGACTTGGACGGGCGAATAAAACCATTGGCTAGGTACTGATCTAAATACTGATGCAAATGCAGGTTCTCAGGTTCCGTAAGAGCATAAATCCTACTACAAGGTAGTTGAGCATTGGGTACCAGATCGATTTGGCAATCATAAGACCGATGGGGAGGTAACGTGTTAGCCTGTTCTTTCTGAAAAACGTCTTGGAATTCTTGGTATTCTGATGGTAGCTGTACAGGGGTGGAAGTTGCTGAGGCTAGACCCATAGTTGGATTTCTTGAATAACAAGTTGGTTCACAATCAGGAAAACTTATCTTCTTTGCTCGCCAGTCAATTCTGGGATTATGTGTTTCTAACCAAGGAATTCCAAGAATTACTTGAAATTGTGGGGCCTTGATCACATCAAACACGATTGCTTCCTGATGTCCATCCTGACCCACCAGAGTCACTTCAACAGTGGAATGCGTTACTGGCCCTGAGGCTATTTCGGTTCCATCTACTGTAGTAATGACATCTTGGGTTACTTTCGGGCGGAGAGGAAGCTTGATCCTGGAAGCCGATTCACGGTCTTTGTAATTTCCAATAGCTCCACTGTCGATGTATGCTTTTATAGCATGCAACTGCTGAGGCTGTTTTGGGTTCACGAGCACCATTGGCATGACAAAATGCGAGGTCAAAGAGTTAGTTTTCAAGCTCGGCAAGCGGACCCCTACGCTTGTCGGGCTAGGTCGTTTCCCAAATCAGGTGTCAATAATTCGTTATCAGTAGCTCCAACCACCTTCTTAAGTGGTTTAACTGGACAATTTCGAAGAAAGTGACCGGAAGTCCCGCAATACAGACAAAGTTGCATTTGCCGCCTTCTCTCTCGTTCTTTCTGCGTTAATGGTCCTTTAACGCCACCGATTTGCATAGGTTCAGATACGTCGGTACTCTTGGAGTTAGCGTGGGTTTTGATCGGTACTCTGTTTTCATACTTGAACCGATCTGCTTTTCTATTTTGAAGTCTGTGATCAAGTTGAACCACCAAGTCTATGTAGTCTGCGCAGACCTGGGGTGGGTTTACTATCTGAGCTAGAACATCCTTTAGCTCTCCGCGCAGGCCTCAATGAAACAATGTGATCCTTTTGTTTTCTGGCCATCCAGTATCCACAACCAGTCTGTTAAAGGTGGCAATGTAGGACAGAAGATCCTGATTACCTTGTCGTAAGGATAGCAGTTCGTTATCAAGGGCCTGTCCTTGAGAGTGTCGAGCAAACAATCTTTCCATGCTGGCCTGGAAGCCCTGAAAATCCTGGAGAATGGGATCATCCTGATTTACCAATGGAATAGACCAATCGGCAGCACTGCCACTGAGGTAAGATAGTATAAAGGCTACCTTGGTCTGATCGTTAGGGAAGGCTCCGGGTCTGCACAGAAAGTGTAAACGACATTGGTTCATAAAGACGGCATATTTCTTGGGATCCCCCGCAAAACATTCAGGCGGGGCCAAAGGCATGTGTCCAGGTAGATTAATTTGTACCGGGTTACTCAAACCCATTGATGTGGAAATGTCTCCGGAATTAGGTAAAGGAGTGTGCCCTGCCTGGGCCTGTAATAACCTTTTGGCTAGGTCATCTGTTCTTTCCTTGGATAAGATCAGTTCTCTTTTGAGAGCGTTAGTCTTCTGGCGGGCTGAGTGCACCTCTGCCCGTAATTCCCCCAAAAGCTGGGCCAGCTGGTCAGTCTCGGAAGTCTCCATAGCGCCCGGGTGGGAAATTGTGGGTAGGCTTCGCGTTCTGTAACGCTCACCTGATTCCCACGGAGGCGCAGGTCTGGCTTCGAGTTCTGATGCTTCTTCAATGGTGAAGCGCAGGACTCTGAAGATGGACAGGAAGGGCCCCTCTACTCTGGCTTCTCCGGCTCGCAGGAATATTCCCCTGTGCGTGAAAAGGGAGTATTACCTACTGACTGAGTTATGCTCAAGCCTCCCACTCTCTTCCAACCCTCCACGATACCCTTCCACGATTCCCCGTGAAGTCTCACCTTAGGGTCAGGAAGGAGGAGCTCTCCATCCTGCTTCTGATGCAGGGGCGCGTTGAAACCCAGTTACTTCACTGGATTGAGGATTATGGGATTCAGGTAAACTTGACTATTCAGGTAAGGCTCTGTAAAAGTTCTGTTGCAAGTTCAAAAGTCCAAGCTTAATAATAATGTTCATTATCTTTTTCCCCTTAGGGGCCGGGGTTCGGAATGCCGGAGATATGGCGCCGACCCGAAGTGATACGTGCAGTTCCAGTAAATGACAGGTAAGTTTTGGATGAGCGCTCGGGTAATGTCTTTGCATTCGCTCATTCAATGTCTTTGTCTTTTTTCCCCATAGGGGCCGGGGTCCGGATGCCTGGAAGCGGCAAGACCCGAAATGAAATGGGAATGACCCAACAGGTAAGACTTAGAAGGAAACTGAGCTTTTCCTATTCCCTTCCTTCTCTCACCTTGTTCTTGTCTTTCTCTCTAGGTTCTGGGAAGTGGCTGTGGATCCGGATGATCGCTGCTGAAGATGGTGGCGTCCAGGAAAGGTGAGTGAAATGCAGCGCTGCAGCGATCGTAGCGAAATGCTTTTAAAATGATGTCTTCCTTTTCAGGATCGTCGGTGTGATGCCTCTGTGGTGCTGATTTAGCAGCTAAGGTCTTTTGTCTCCCTTTGCAGGTGACCCAGGATACTGACAGGCGTGGCTGAGGTCCAGATGCAGGAGCTGACACGGTGAGCGTCCAGCTGCGAGGAGCAGAACAACGCGAAGCGTGAGTTGCTGATCGGGTGTGGTTTAAATAGCTTTGGAAGAAGTTCCAAGTGTGTATCCTTCCTCCGATCAGGTATGTATCCTTCCCCGACCACACCCGGGTGGAAAGTAATCCCACAGGTAAAGTAGTTCCATTCAGGCCTCAAGAGGGCCTGGATGTGGCAGCATGGTCTGCATCAGGTAAGTGCACATTAAAACACTTGAACACATGTCTAGCTTTATGAGCCTGGTGCCAGGACAGGGGTCCAACATGAGCCTGGCGCCTAAGGCGCCAGGACTGCGTCCAAAGGGCCCCAGCTTGGGCCCGCTGGCACTCCCCTGGGGGAAATGATGCCTGCCTCTGGGGTTGCTGGGTCGGACCTGGCTCCTTGGAGGTAGGCATCATGACAGCCATTCCGGATTCGCCCGCCTGCTACACTCTCCAGACTTCCACATCTTTAGTGTATTCTCATCTGCATCCACGCCTCCTGGGACACCTTGCAACTCCATCCATTCCATTGTTCATCAGAACTGAATCCTGCCTACCTGTATCGCACTGATACAGATCCGCTAGAAGAGGTTTTTTTTAAGCTGTTGCTTTTTTTCCTCTTCTTGTGGTCTCTGCAGAGGAGGGGTCCCCGGCTTCCCTGTTCACCAGGGAATCAGGGTGGCTTCCTACCGCGGAAGACCATTTCTCTTCACAAAAAAAAAGAAGACCAAAAGAAATCCCCGTCAACGCGGAAGCTCCTCTGAAGAAACAGGTGAGGAGGAATGGGAGGTGGACTTGGACTTAACTGATATACAGCCGGTTACAGCGGAGTTTGACAAAGAGATGCCAAGACAACAGTAGAACTGTTATGAAATTAGTTATGTGCGTATTTGACACGTATGACTGGTAGTATCGCTGTCATTTCAGATCAACTCAAGCGCAAGGGGTGTTGGTCTCAGAACACAGATGAAGACCATTCAGCAACCAGACTTCAAAAACTATTATCTGTACCTAAAATATTTATCAGAGATTCAATCCTAGTGCGCAACTTCACAAGGATGTGGCATGAGCCCCATTTTAGTAGAGCCTTTATTGTCGAAAATATCACTCCCTCAGCAGTAAAAGTCCAAGAAAGGCACGCATGGATCCATTTGGGTGACGTCAAACTGTATGCTGGTGAGACCATTGCACCCCCAACTATTGATTCGGAATCAAGACAAGAAGAGCTTCAGCACGTGTAGACTCGATCAATGACGAGGAAGAAGGACTCTAAGATTGCTCATTAAATAAATGCAAGATATTTTCGCAGGAGTGCTAAGCAGAAGTTCTTGAGCTGCAGGAATCTTTGAATTGGACTTGAGAAAGTGTTAATGTACTTACTATGCCAAATCTAGACTTTGAGTTTGACGACTGGAAAAGGGAGCAGTTTCCCCATTTATTCCTCTCCGAGCTTTTCTTTGGTCAATCTCATGTTTCTGTCAGCTGTTGATGCCCATAGACTACTTCTTGCTATCTTTGTATGCATGCTCACAGCCTATCCTGCTCTTATTGGGCATAGTACTAACATACGTGTGTTTCTGCAAGATACAAAAAAGGGCCCTGCAATTAAAAGGATACTTGCTGCGATAGTTGAACGGATCCTGCAACTACCTGATCATTTAACAAGGTTGCCTGATTAAAAAGTTTTTTTCCTTCGTTAAAATAGTACACATGCATAATGTGGACTGTCAAGAATAGTGCAGTTCTGGAAAATGAGCAAACCCAATTACGTGTGGAGAATCGAAAGTGGTGGGGTCTCATGTATTGGTGCATAATATATTTGTGCTCATCATGTATTATTCTTTTTCTGATTTTGCTAATCCATACTGTCTACTTCATTGGTCCAAGTAAGGTAGGAGTCCCTTTGATTCTTCCCACTCCAGTGACGTATGCAGAATTGTATTTTGTTGAAAGACCAAGGCCATATGTGATTATCCCTACACCAGTGACACATGTAAGGTCACCCATTTCTATGACAAGTGTTCCTATAATTACCCCTGTAGGAAGGACTCTATGAATAAACCTCATGAGCGTTACGCGGGCACCCTCCTTGAAAGAGGGAGACACAAGAGAAGCACAAGCGAAGATGATGATGAATTAAATAATTATCTAGACAGTACAGCACATTTGCGGTATAACATGTGGTATTAGCACATGAAAGAGGCTGGAAAAAGAACCTCTAGGGAGAGTTGCTATTTTTGTGCTCTCCTACCTTATGCTATGGGGAATTCTAAGATATTCATAGCTATAGAAATGGCAGTCAGACAGCTCATTGCCTGACAGACCTTGCACTCTGCCATACGAGAGGTCAGTTCCAGAGTCGAACAGCATCCTTGGTATGGGTAACTGAATGGACAGCTCCAGAAGAAGATGATTACATGCAAGATTTAAAGACAAGAGAGAGACCACACACCAGAGATCATGTGATAAGATACAAACAGCCTGGAATGAAGGGAGCAGGAATCATATGGGAAAGAAATAAAAAGCTCAATTGTCAAGGAAAGAATGATGAAGAAATACGAAGATGCAAGATTAGAGAGGCCATATGCAAATCAGGGGAGCAGTACTTTCTCCCGATAGATGGGAGGAAGGCATAGTTGTGTGCAAAGCAATGACAGTAACAGGACATTACTAGCCAGTTATAGATTGTGTGGAAAACAGATGCAAACCGCTCAGGCTGAAGCTTGCAAAATTGCTAGCATGGGTTGATGACAAAGGAGGCCCGTTGCAGATAGTGCCTCTGGCTGGTGCAGAGCTATGCTTCAGAAACAATGGCTCAAGAAAAGTTGGGGAGAATCCACATTGCGGTCAAATCTTTAATGTACCAGGAATGAAGGATGGAACAATCGTGATAATGGACCACTACTGGGCCTGTGGATCCAGAGCATATATGAAGTTGCCCAAGGACTGGGTACAGCTGTGTTTCATAGTGGTTGTCCATGTTCCACCATTAGTGATTCTAAAGAGTGACCTGAACATTGGAGAGTTTCCAAAATCTGATGCTCACCTTAGAAAGAGGAGATCAGTTGAATCTCTCAATTGAAGCAAGAGGGAGAACTACTTTTCAGCTAAATCAATAGAAGCCTTAGATTCTATTCCGTATGAACACAGGTTGTTCAGTCAGACTTCAGCAGTATTCGTGACGATCTTCATGCCAGGGACCTAGACAGGGGTGAATGCAAAATGGTTCCAGATTACCCGATTGGAGCTCCTGCAGATGATCAACACTACCATAAAGGGATACAATGCTATCAAGGAAGATCTAAGATCCTTAAGACTGATGACTCTTCAGAATGGATATGTCTTGGATCTGATTACATATATGGATGGAGGCGTTTGTGTCAAAATTGGAGAATCATGTTGCACATTCATACCTTCTCATGATGAAGAGAATGGGACCTTGACAGATGCCATAACGATGCTGACAAACTTGGAAGATGAATTCGAAGATATTGCAGATGATAGCTGGTTTGCGTCGATCTTCTCATGGGTTCCACAATGGATGGAAAATATCTTAAAGTTCCTCGGAGCATTGTTGGTGATGATCATGTTTGGATTCTGTGTGATCAGAATAATAATCACACAGTGCAAGAAGACAGCAAAGAATGCAGTAGGAATGAAGATCATGATCGATGTCGAGTCAGGGTTTTGACCCAAAGAGCTGACAGATAAAGAAATGAAAAAGTATATAGAAGCCAGCATTCTAGTACCCGAGGGAACAAAGTTCCTGTATCCGAGAAACCACATGTGGGAAGATGGATCTACTGCAGCCCTAATGGACAATGTAGTCCCATGACTTGGAGTGCTGATGGGCATGTAAAATCGGCAGAATCTCTGAAAGGAGTAATGAAGATATGGACTCCAAAGAAGCACTTTTTCAGATGAGGATGTCTAATTGTAAAGACTGATGGGAGAGTGATGAATCAACCATAGGGGGGAGTGTAGAGGAGGATCCAAGTGCCTCTAACTAACGTCCTGCCCCCATGTTGCCTATATGTTGGAAACCGGAAATTGCCCAACATGCCCAACACCAGTGATGGTACCTATACCCCGAAGAGTCCTTGAAACAAGGTATCCATTGAAGGTCTTCTGAAGGAATTTCCGGAAGAAGTGTGAAGATGAATGAAAGAGAAGACTGGTGATGTCACATGAAGAAGAAATTACGCACCCAGAAGAGATGCCAATGAAGAATGTGAATAGACATTATAGAATATGATGGCTAAGTAGAGAATTGAGCAAAATTGAATGTGCAGAATGAAGGTTGCACATGAGGAAAGCACTGAAGAAAATGCAAGCTTTTTTATAATTGTACAGATGGTGAGTAGACTGTAGGTGATGCCACCAATATATATATAAGTGTGTATAGAATCTGGATGTTCCACAGCGCATTTTAGCAAATTAGGACCCCGTGAATAGAGGGGCTGAAAGTTTGGCACAGTTGAATAAAACAGCTGACGGCGAAGGATGATTGGAGAAACGTTGTCTGGACCAGTGTCAAGGTTTGGGGCAGCCGAGAAACTGGTTATCTATTCGAGTTAATATGATACAGGAAGAGATTAATCTTGCTGAGTTTCCAGTTTCGGAATCACAGCCCTCTCTCTGCTCACCTGATCAGATTTGGTCGGTATTTCCTCTTTTTTCAACTCAGGAGGTTGAGTCTGCGATTGGCAAATTAAAGTCTGCATCACCCTCAGATGCTATTCCTTTGAAAATCTTGAAGGTGGTCATTCCGGATATCTCTAAGTGGCTAACCGAAGCGGTCAATGACTCTTGTTAAACTGTCTCTATTCCATCTGAGCTAAAACAAGCAGTTGTTATTCTGCTTTTGAAAAAGCCTTCTTTTGATCCATCTAGTCTGGTAAATTTCCAACCTATTTCTTTGCCACCTTGTTTTATGAAATTATTGGAATCTCTTGTTTCTCCGCTGCTCACTTCTTTTCTAGAGCAATCTTCTTTTCTGAGTTCATTTCAGTCGGGGTGTCATCCGGGCCGAGGCACGGAAAGTGTCCTGCTCTCTGTGCATGATAATCTCTGTTTCCTGCCCGATAAGGGGGGGTACAGGAGCCCTCATTTTTTGGCTTATCGCCATTCCATACAGTAGACCATTCGGTACTACTAGATCGCTTGGCAGCAGCCGGTTTGTCAGGTCAGGTTTTGCCCTGGTTTGCTTCTTTTTTGGCCAACTGCAGCCAAACACTGACCCTGGCCTCTTTTTTCTCTGCAGTCTCGATCTTGCTGTGTGGGGTGCCCCAGGGATCATCCTTGTCCCCCTCTCTCTTCAACATCTATATTCAGCCTCTTTTTTTGCTCATCCGCTCTTTTGGCTTCAGGTGTTACTCCTATGGTGATGATACGCAAATCATTGTCCAGCTGGATTCTTCCCAGACGGGCCTTGCATCTCAGCTTAGGAGTTGCCTTTGGCCATGAGTAAGTGGCTGGGCAGCAATTGGTTGAAACTGAATCGGGACAAGACTGAGATCCTAGTCATGTCATCCCCCGTGCAGCCCTCATGCGGCCATTCCTGTGTGTGTCCCTGTATGGTCACCGGCTTTCTGGCCTTTGGAACTTGGCCCATGCCCCTCCCCTGTTTCGGAGGTTAAAATCTTGGGAGTCATTTTTTCTGCCTCTCTATCAATTGAGAGGCAAGTTGGGCCATTTGTAAAACAGGATTCTTTCAGCTTCAGGTCCTTCGTAAGGTTTTGCCATTTCTTCCTGTTCCACTTAGGCCATTGGTTACAGCTTCCTTTGTTTTAAGTCGGCTGGAATACCGCAACACTCTTTTCCTGGTCCAACCTTTGTATCTTCTCTATCATTTACAACTACTTCAGTACTTTGCTGCTCACATCTGTACTGGTACTCCATATGGTGCCCATATTTCACTTGTCCTTCACTCTTTACATTGGCTCCCGGACCTTCAGCGGGTCTGTTTTAAATCTATGGTGATAGTGCATCAGGCTTTTTATGGCTTCGGTGCAGAGTATCTCCAGGACAAATTCTGTCCTTATGTGCCCGCTCGTGAATTGCGATCTAATGGCACTTGTCTGTTGGTGATTCCCTGCTTTCAGTGGGTGGTCGCTCCTTTTCTGTGGCGGCAGGGAAGTTGTGGAACTCCCTGCCAGTTTCCCTAAGGGCCACCGAGAATCTTCTTTCCTTCCGTCGACTGTTAAAAATGTATCTGTTTTGAATTTCTTTTCTCTTTTTATGCTGGTATAATCTCTTTATAATCTTTCGACCTTCCAGTTTCTTCTTAGTGCCAAAATGCTTCGGCGTGTGTGCACTTTATAAAATGAATGAACATAACATAACATAACATGCAAGACCTTTGTTCATAAAAAAACATAACATTTTCATTGTGATTGATAAGCCGTGAAATGTGGAGCCCATCCCACTTACCTTCATGTTAATAAATTGGAACACATTCACCTCTCTCCTATGTAGGTCTTTTCAGGTCTTTTTAGTGCTGATTGAACAGTGAATGTTTAGTGACTGATCCTAGCATGCATTGTATACACGTTAATTGAAAAGTAAACATCAATGCTATTTTTGTTGGTTTAGAGTACAAATCCCAGTAACACAACATAGCACAACATGGCAGAGACTTTTAAAGATGCTCTTTCAATCCTGGAGTAGTTTTTGTGGTCACCAGTTGAACTATTTTTTATTTCAATTTAAATGTATTTGTCAATTTTAGTATTCATCCAACGTAATGAGCCCAGGCAGGAGAACAATTATTTAGAAAAAAAGATATACAATTTTGGGATAGACTTAATGCAGCTAGTAGACCTCAGGTTTACCTGAGAACGTTAAGTGCTATTACACACATGGTTGGTGATTAGTTAATTAAGCCTTGTATTATAATGACCCACTCCATGTTATGTCGCAAGGCGAATTTGAGGGCTATATGTTGAGGAAGGGTTACTAAGCCAAGCAATAATGGTCTCTACCAAGTCTATAATTCTATTAGCATATAGAGTTGCAACTAAAGACTTAGGGCCTCATTTCTAGTTTGGCGGCACATCAAAGAAATGACATAATTTGCATTACCGCTACTTTATTTGACGGTAACAGAATTAAGACATTAACCTTAAAGTGGAGGATTTACTGGCAGCCTCATGCTCACAGCAATTCTGCCAAAATCTCCATAGAGGACTATGGATTCCAAAAATGAGGATTAATACCACCTTGCCCCAATTGCAATCCTGTGGTAAATTCACACGACAGAGTGGCTGTAATGGTAATCAATTTTGACAGTTATACAGCAGATTTACTGCTGAATTGCTGTCAAACTCGTAAGGAGGTGCTTCTCATCAGTTTCCTGCTCAAGTTAAAATGTTTAGAATTAGGTCTATAAACAAAATTATATTCTGAATTCCATGCAGTCTGATTGGCTGAGAAGAGGTCTGTAAACGAATCCATGTCCTGTTCTAATTTAACACTTAATGAAAGAGATGAGATGTAATGTGGCAATAAGCCCCAAGGCGGCAGGCCATTAGTGCCTATGGTAATGCCCCCGAGGCCCACATTTACCTGCCCGAGCAGAAATAAAAGGTAAAAAAAAGTTTTAAAAAATGGCTGCCATGGACAGAAAACGCAGTCCGTTTTCTCTTTCCGTGGTGGCCATAGTAATCAAAGAAAATGGCCGCCATGGAAGAGGAGAAAGGACTACGCACAATCCCTTCTCCCTTTCCATGGCAGCCATTGAAGTAAGTTGAAAAAAGTAAATAAAAAAAATGTCCGCCATGTAGGATGGAGAAGGGACTACACATATTCCCTTCTCCCTCTCATGGTCGGCATTCCGGAACGAAAATGCCATCAGAAATGGGAGCGAGCTGCACGCCAGGTACTAATGTACAAAGAAAGTAGCACCAGCTATGTAGCGTAAGAACACAAGTATGCTCTTGAGTAAAATTGGCAACAATGTAACTATTGTAGTTTCATGTTTGTCATCAAGTTGTTCAATTATTCCAGAGATGAAACTCACTTGAACATTGAAATGGAAATACTGCAAAGAACAAGAGTCTGCTATCGATCTTTGAAGAAGCTGAAAGAATCTCACATGGAAGCAGGTTCATAAGAAATCACACTTACAAACCTTGAGGAAAAGACTGGTCTCGACAGTATAGCAACACTGTTTCAGAAAGCATGTGTCTATAATTTAAATATAACTAGCAACATCAATATAGCATTCAGGGTCCAGATGATCAAAGAAGTGCACTACTGCTAGAAAGTCAGCAAATGCTTTGATAAAACAAAGTGGAGAAAACAGATTTTGTCACAATCCATATTATCTAAAAAAAAACTTGCACAGAGGCTAAATGAATCAGGCAGTTTTTCTTGACTATGTTTACTGTATTACAAACAGCAAAAGGTGTATACTACCTTTCTTTTCAGTTTACGCAGCATGCATAGTAAATAAACCAGCATGCTCCAATTTTCCACAGGTGAAAACATTTTAGATTATACCATTGTCTACTAACAAAGCAGCAAATTGGTGCTAAATTCACCTGCTCTACGTTTTTGCACAAGTGCAAATCTTTGATAATCCAGCCCCATGACTTTTTTCCACAATTGGTTGACGAGCACATTAACCTGAAGTAAAACATCATTCTTCTTGCCAGTTCAATCTTCACTACTGAATTAGAGCAATGTTACTTGGTCATTGATTTGCCTATGATAAAGATCAATAATCGCTGACTACATTTTGGGGAATTGTGTACATTGAATTATGACATTCAGAGTTCCACGGTCAGCTTTATGGTACCTTGACAGTATTTGAAGAGAGAAGATTTGAACAGCTAGAGCCCAAAACATTTTTTAAAGATATTTTTATAACTGTCGTGAGGGGTAAAAAATCACTGTCTCTCATTTGCCTTCCCGGTCTCCCATTCATGCAGTAACCACAACAGCCCTTACTTAGCTTCAAAGGGTGGAAGGGAGCCAGCCTGGTCAGGCCATGCTGCTTGATAATTAGCCCAACCTTACAAGACCACTTAGAGGAATGGGCTGGCCCTTTTCTTGCTTTGAAGCTAAGCAGGGCCAGCCCCACTTTGAAGCTAAGTGGTATCAATCCTGGTTACTGCATGGGTGGTCAACCAAATGTGCATCTCAATTATTTTACTTTTTTAAAACTGTGCTACTATCAGTCCTTGAAGGGTTTGCACTCAGAGACAATTTTTTGCCTTTTGCTGAATAGCATTCTGGTATTTGTACTCTCCCAGTAAATAATAAAATGTTTATTTCTATGTTTACAGCAACAGTGGGTTTTCCACCCCTGCAGTAACTGAGACAAACCGTGCTTAGTTTCAAAGCAATGAAGAGGTCAGCCCACTAAGGTCATGTTGCCTAATAGGTGGGCTCTTCCTTAGAAGAACACATAGAGAAGCATGGCCTTAGGGGATGAATCCTTCCTCATTTTGAAACTAAGCAACGTCAGTCCCGGTTACTGCATGGATTGCAGACAGTCCACGCTCTTGAATGCTGCGTGTTTTCTTAGTGTTAAATATCTCATAACACACGGCATCCGCATTTTTATAAAACAGAAAAAATGAAATAAACTAAATCACATTAATGCTGAACACTGCTACCAGAGAACCCTGGCCTTAAGGAGTTTCAGATGCAGTACTTAAATATTATGCTACAATGATGTTATTGTTTGGATTTTTAAAAGTTTTGTACCTATCCTTTTATCATTGAACATGTTAAATTATAGGCTAAGTATGAAATGTATGCCCCTTGACACAACAAGCTATTGTGGCCTCGTTGTTAAATGCTGGGCTTTGGGCTGTGGCAGATCAGGATTCAAGGCTGTATTTAATTTTATTATTTAACTAATTTAATTTAATTACAAGTAAAGCAAAGCAAGTGGGAGGTGGCAAGGTTTGTTGCAGTGCAGTCCTGTGATCTTAATTAGCATGAGGGCATTTAGACGTGGCTGCAATATCAGAAGGGGAAATCATGAGAGGGCAAGTAAGTCATGAGTATTTGCCCAAGATGTGGCAAGAGAATTTGCAATTTTGGACACTGGTGCAGTTATTTTCCCCTGATTGAGGCTGCTTTTTAGGGCACAAGTATAGGACACATGCGGATGAAGAGTGTAACTTTTTTCCAAAGGGCAGAGGCATCCCCCATTTTCTTTTAGGTTGGCAAGCTTGCTCAAGTATTTGGTTACCAGGATTTCACTCCTGTGCAGACGCTTACCCACAAGACCACAAGCACTTGTTTCATATTGGGATTTTTTTTTCTCCATGGAATATTTCACTACGGATTGCTGGGTTTAAAAGGTGAGCAACTTGTATACTTTGCCAGCATAGTTATTGAAAGATTTCCTCTCTCAGGTTATTTTTCTGGTGTTCATTACCTTTTTTAAATGTCCCATGCTAATTTGTCTTGTGCACTTTCGTCTAAGGAGAAGGTCAATTGAACTACATTTGTGTATTTCACTTTAAAATATGTGGGCATATATCCATGGGTGCCAGCTTTTGATTTTCGCTATGGGTGCAAAAGTACCAGGGAATATGTTATTCTTGCAGCCGATAATTATTTACCCTTTTCTGTGCTGCTTAAACGAGGGTAGTTGGCATCATGCAATGTATCACAACAGTCACCATGAGACCAGCCATAAAGCAAGGGGCTTGTAGCAAGCTGCTTAACCACAGTGTGTGATCTTCAGCAAATAATTTATTTGCACAGGGTATTCATTAAAAACATTGAGCGTTCTCAAAGCCTGCAATGTTTTATAAAAATAGATGTTTTTGCAGTCACATTGAGGCTGAAAATTCACTGGTGCCCAGGTCTCCCATCCATACGGTAGCCAGGACTGACCCTGCTTAGTTTCAAACTGACAAAAGCAAAGCTCTCTCAGGTCATGGTACCTAATAAATGATGCAAACTTACAAGACCACTTAAAGCAACATGGCCTGATGGGGCTGGCCCCTTCCTCACTTTGATGCTAAGCAATACTGAGCGTATATTCATGGGTGCCAGCTTTTGGTTTCTTTCTTGTAGCCTGTTTTTTTTCCTGTTTCCGTGCTGCTTAAATGTGGTTAGTTGGGGTTGTGTGATGTATCAAAACAGTCACTGAGAGACCGGCCAAAAGTGGGTGCCAAAAAGGGTGCTGTGGTGGAATGCCTGTGCCAAATCGGCCCACGCCGAAATGATGGCACTGAAAAGGGGTGTATCACTTGGAGAACGCTGCTTCATCAAAGTGTGTACTCCACGGCAAATAATTTAATCTCACTGTGCATTGCATAAAAACATTGTGTGTCTCAAAGTTTTAAATATCTCATAACACACTGCATCCGCATAATTATTTTTTTTAACAGTGATAATGTCAGTCCTTGAAAGTTTTGTTGAATTGCATTCTGGTATTTGTAGCCTTACAGTCAAAAGGGGGAAATATTGACACACTTTTTGCCTAACATAGTTCTAAAGGATTTATATATTTGAGTGACACTATGGTATGAGTACTTTTCAAGTTAGCTGTATAAATCAGAGTATTGTTGAAAGCCAGACATGGGGGTGAGGAGGGGAAACGATGATAGGGCAAGTAAGTCATGAATATTTGCACACGATGTGGCAAGAGAGTTTGCAATCCTGGACACTGGTGCAGGTATTTTTTCCTAATTGTGGCTCCTTTTCAGGGCACAAGTAAAGGACACATGTGGGTGAAGAGCATAACTTTTTTTCAGAGGGCGAACGCAACACCTCATTTTTATTTTAAGTTAGCAAGCTTGCTCAAGTATTTGGCTACCAGGATTTTACTCAAGTTGTCATGTTCCCTGTGCAGACACTTACTCACAAGAACACAAGCACTTGTTTCGTATTTAGGGATTTCGTTTTCCAGGCAATATTTCACAACAGATTGCTCGGTTTTAAACGTGAGCACCTTCTACACTGTGCCAACATATTTTTTGGAACATTTCATCTCTCATGTGATTTTTCTGGTGTTCATAACTTTTTTTTAAAGTCCAATGCTATTTTGTTTTGCGCACTTTCCTCTAAGGAGTAGGTCTGTATTATTAATTTTAATTATGTATGGAACAACAAAAACCCTTGAAATTCAAGGAAACAGCTTTAGCTGCAGGAATGTTAATGTGAGCAATACATTGTAACAAAACCTTTGATATTCAAGGAAAAAACTTTTGTTGCAGGGATGTTAAGGTGAGAGCTTAATGCATCAAAACCCCTGAAATTCAGCTAAAGCCACCTTAGCTTCATGCCTATGTTTCCATTTCTACACAAACAGCAATGTAGTGTGTTTGTACATCATGATACCCATATAGCAATTATTTGCACAGGACGGCACACCTTAATAAGATTACATGTTTCTCAAACTGAACAACTATGCCATTACTATATGCACTGCACTATACACTTTACAATGTGTCTTATACAGTTCTAGGGCACGCTGCACCTTGCGCAATGCACTTTGCACAATGTACTTTAAAAGTGGGTTTTATGTGGACGTTCAGCGTTGCCATTTATTTTAAAGATATTAACCAGTTCTTATATAAATTGAGTGATAAGCGCTTATGTGGTGACAACTGAATTCGGAAATATAAGCCAATGGGGTGTGTATATATATAGCACAATGTACTTTATAATATGCTTCTTTCAAGTGATAATCGTAAAAGAACACTCAGCACTTTATATATGTTCAAATAATTATATGCAACACCTTGATCAGAAATAACAAACTCCTATAAAAAGCGTGCAATAGACAAGCGTAACCCAAGATGGCGACCGCCAATGACTGAATCTCAAATCATGTAACATTGAAGTGTCCCTATGGGCAACAACACTGTAAAGGGACTTGTCTTTATAAATACGACCTGTATGCACTGTGAACTTTCAAACCCGAGGAAGCCCACTTTGGGTGAAACGCTTTATTTGTCTACCTGCCCTTATTTGACTTGTGAGTCACTGCACCATCCGACTGCTCCTCAGTCTTTTTCTTTCATATATATGCTTTACACACATAGGTTGGAACAGAATCCCCTCCTGCAGCCTTAATGGTCTTTTGGGACTTTAAAAGGCTTTGCTCAACTTAGCACTCAGAGATTTAACCCACAATTGTATAGAGCTATTTCCATTGCATGGCACATGTTAGAACTTTGGAGAAAAATAGGTGAACACAAAGTATTGCATTTCATGCTGGAGATTGAAAGTATAAATCATTTTTACATGCATTCCGTGTTGAAGAACCAATGCATAAAACGTGTGTTTTTGCAAATAGCACTGTTTTTCAAATGAATACCTTGCTCTTGTATACAACTCAAATTGCAGAACTTCATAAGACTATGCCACAGACACTATGAGCATTGAGCACCATTTGTATTTTAGTTTCTGTACTTCTTTGACACTGTTCTATGAGGTGTTATGAGGATATCAGCGCCCCGATCATATATTTGAATCCTGTATTGTTGCTTAAATTAGCATAAACAACATGAACATCGGTAGTATTTGTTGGAAGTGGTTGTAAATTCCCTGGAATTCAAGCAGTGTAGTAGACACTGCCTTCGTACAAAGCAACGCCTCAGTAGTGGTTGTCTCTTAAATTCAGGGACAGTCCGAATACCTTAATCTTCTGTAAATCACTTCCCAAGGTCTGAAGACACAATATTTCTATGCCAGTAAAAGTCACGGTAAATCACTCCCATAAAACTACTTCAGCACTCTCTGCCAACAGTAGCCACTGTACATTATTTGCAAGAGGCTGCAGCCACAATATACGTATGTCAATATTGGTAACTGCATATCAAGCACTTGCATGATGAGGCAGTGGTCATAATCTATCTATATCAGTAATAGTGATTGTAAATAATTTGCATGAGGCTGCAGCCATGATGTATGTATATGTATGCTAGTAATGGACACTGTAAAGTTGTACGAGGATGTGCAGTAGGTGGTGGCCACAATCTATAAATGCCAGTAATTGTCACTGTAAACCACGTGCACGAGTCTCTGTCCACAATCTATCTTTTCCAGTAAAGGTCATTCTATATCACTTGCATGACCCTGTAGTCACAATCTACCTGGGCCACTAATGGTAATTATAAAA
Source organism: Ambystoma mexicanum (assembly GCF_040938575.1). Taxonomy (NCBI): domain Eukaryota; kingdom Metazoa; phylum Chordata; class Amphibia; order Caudata; family Ambystomatidae; genus Ambystoma; species Ambystoma mexicanum. The sequence continues at coordinate 154,856,683 of NC_090928.1, forward strand.
CACTTGCATGAAGCTGCAGCTACCATTTATCTAGGCCACTATTGGTCACTGTATATCACTTGCATTGGGTTGTGGCCATAGCCTATCTATTCCAGTAATGGTTATACCAAGTTATTTCAAGAAACTGACACCACAATCTATATATGTCAGTTATGGTCACTGTACGTTATTTGCATCAGGCAGAAGCTGAAATTTATCTATTCCAGGAATTGTCATGCTAAATCACTTGCATGAAGCTGCAGTCACAATCTATCCATGGCAGTAATAGTCACTGTAAATAACTTGTATACAGTGGCAATCACGGCCACATCTATCTTTGCCAGTAATTGTTGATGTAAATCATTTGCATAAAGATGCAGCCACAAACAATAGGAGTATTAAAGTATTAATTACTGTAAAGTGCTTGCACTAAGCTGTGGCCACAATCTATGTATGTCTGTAGTGGTCATTGTAAATCGTTTGAATGGAACTGTAGCTACAATTTATCTATGCCAGTCATGAAAGTGATGTAATGTGGTAGTTACTAGCTTACTTACGTTGTCAATGCAGCTTTGTGCAAATGGTGCACACTTGCATTAAGCTGTATCCACAATCTACACTAGTAATGGCACTGTAATATATGTTCATGAAGCTGTGGCCACAAGCTATGCAAGGATGTTCAATGTAGATCAGTTTCCTGAACCTGCAGCCACACTCAATGCATGTAATGGTCACTGTAATCACTTTTATGAAGCTACACTACACTCTGTGCCAGAAATGGCCACTGTAAATCACTTTCACAGAGCTGCATTCACACTTTATGCCAGTAATGCTCACTGCAAATCACTTTCATGAAGCTGCATCTACACACTATGCCAGTAATGGTCACTTTAAATCAGACTCATCAGCTGGATTCACACTCTATGCCATTAGTGGTCACTGTATATTACTTTCATCAAGCCGAGGTCACACAGGAAACTGGTAGAATTGCTTATGCATAGAATACTCATGACACTGTGCACTTATTATATGCCACTAGTGTTGCATTATATCACTTTGATGGCATCCCACACACAATATAGGACACCACTGTAACTAGATTACATGATGTGTTCCACCTCCCCAGCATACAAAGACATACACACATTGCATTTATATGTGCACTCACCCACACACAGAGACTCCCACACACTGATTCAGGCACACACACAAACATGCATACATGCACTGTGCAACTTAAAACACATACATACATGCACAGACTGTAATACTCTTGCATGTGCACATAATCACTGCATGCATTACATTTAAATATGCACACATGCATATAGTAGATACAAGTTACTTATCTTTGTCATCTTCTGATGAGTCTTCTCTTCGGCTGAGGAAGCAGTGGGAAAATATTTGCCAACAAGTAGTGTTCTTGAAGGACTTCGACATGCAGGGCACTAAATGCCAGATCACAATGTGGTTGATTAGTAACCTATGTGTTGCTGTGCCATGTTTCTTTTTAATTCCAGTGCTCTGAGCCAGCCCTGAAGGAGATGGGTGGGTGCATTGGGGAAATGAGGTAGGCCTGAAGGTGGTGACTGCACCTCCCGCCACATGCTGAGATACCACCAAACAGAATTACCGTTAATGACACTTGGTCTGGCAAGATACCACCAAACAGAATTACTGTCACTGCCACTTGGTCTGGAAGTATTGCCGCTGGATTACAGGTGGCGGTGGTGCTGTTAGTCCCCATTTATTTGAAGTCCATAGGACTCCATTGGGTATTTTGGTGGGATTAACACTGCAGTAATTACACCAAAATCGGGTGGAAAATTAGGGGATTTAACTCCAGCTCATAGCTGGAGGTGAATCCTTCAGCTTTTCACCCAACCTATAGTTGGTTGGTGTGGTAATGTAGCAGTATACAGTAATACTGGTGCACTAAACACACACCGCCCAACTTGTAATGAGGCCCAGCAGTATTTTTACAGGTATTATACCACAACGATGAACATCCACCAAGATGGACAGAGGTTGTGCTTTTAATTTAATCCACTATCTCGTGGGCAGGGGTGTTGCTAGGTCTGGAAAACATCCAGGGCTATGGTAATGTCGGGACTGTCGGGACTCGGGGCTAGCTAGCCTTTTGGTCATAGCCTAGAGCTTCTATCCGGGCTACAACCAGAAGACCCAGGGATATAGCCCCCTCAGCCACTGTCCTAGCAATGCCCCTGCTCATGGGACAAAGGGCAAAATGTGCAGATTGTATCTAGAGAAAATCCCATATACTGATCACAGTGAGGATGATATGCGAAAAATTGAAAAGGTGTAAAGTGCATACTTTCAGACACGCAAGTTATCACCACCAGCAATTATTCCTGAAAATGTTGCATGTCTGTCATTGTTTGAGATACAAATGCTTACAGTGATGCATAGCAGCAATCCCCCATTGTTTCAGGACGGTCTTGTGCAATTGTCGGAGCGTGAACAATAATGTCACAATTTCCTTAACAGACATTGGGCCTCATTACGAGGTTGGAGGTAGCCATGCCCTACCCCCAAACTCGGGTCCGGGTTCCCTGAATGGGGAAATATGGGGTCATTCCGACCTAGGAGGGCCCGGTATTTCCCCATTCAAGGGACCGGGTACATCCCCATTCCCATTTGAGCCCCCATATGGCTCAATGGGAATGGGGAGCATGCTAACAACGGGCCCGTTAATGACAGGCCCATTGTTAGCATGCTGGGCTACTCGCGGGACCCGCTAAGGACGTCTGGTAAAACCAGGCATCCTGAGCGGGTCCCACGAGCGGACCTCGTAATGAGGCGGTATGTGGTTAACGGCGCCGGCAGCTCTACCGGCGCCGTTAACCCCATACCACCTGGGTCGTAATGAGGCCCATTGTCTGCTCAATGTTAACCTTACTATAATGTTGGCAATACACCTCTTGTACTAATTTGTGGAAAGCTTTGGATGCTAGTGGATTACTGGAAAATCTGATTAGCGATGGGAAGCTCTCGGCCTCTGTTTTTACTCCTTGCAAGTAAAGCTAGTAACAATCAACAAGTTAATGGCCATGGTGGGCCATCCAATATAGCAGTCGGTGGGCAAGAAAATCTACTTCACCACGGACATGTGAACCAGTAATCAGAACATGGCTACATGGTCATCACAGCAACTTGGCTGGCAATTCCTTCCTCTTGCAGCCAAGAGGGGTCCCAGACTAATGCAAGGTGGTCACAGATGTATGCATGTTTACACCAGACAACACTGTGCATGCAATGGTTTGAAGGTAGAAGCCAGAGGGGAGTTGATTTCTGGGAGAAGGTGGAGGAGGTGGTTGCCCAATGGGTAATGACTCATATTTTGCATTTGGGCATTGCTTCAGCAGACAGTGGATCGAATGCTGTTGCTACTGTACAAATTGGAAAGACAATGGATATCCCCTGCTTCGCAGGTGTCCTGTGTCCTGTCATCACATGATTTATCAGCAATTACCAGCCTGTGAATGAGGTTATCACAGTGGGCGAGACGATCAGCACAGATTTCAAATAGGCTTGCCATGCCAAAATTGCACTGCACCAAATGCAGGTGTACCACAAGTTGCCATTGCACTACCTTAAGACTGTAATGGCCACTAGTTGGAAATGTTGATTTCACATGTTGGACTGGCTACGTGAACAGTGAAATGCCATTCAATGATACTAATGTTACAAGACTCAGAGTAGAGGATTAGATGGGTAATTTTCCACAATGTCAGTGGCAGCTGTTGTCTAATGCCTGCTTTGTGCTAGAACCTTTAAAGGAGACCACCAAGAAGATATGCAACCACAATACAGCCATCATTGAGGATCTCCATTGGGTTGCCTGATTGAGCTGAACCCGTCCTACACGATGAAGGCCATTTTCTTTGTAGGTGGTGCAGGTACAGCACAGCTGGTGAGGGACTTACTTTCAGCCTTATGAGGCTATTCACCCAGTAGTTTTATTTAAATATAACATTGAGTACTGCTGGCTTCGTGTATGGACCCATGTACAAAGGTAAAAGTGGCTGCTTTCCAGGCACATGTCTGGATCAGTGGAGGAAGACTCACAGAATACATCACAAGGAGAAGGCACTGCAAAAATGGAAGGATGCTTTGCTGCAGCACTTATAACATCAGTTTGAGAAAGAATATAGTTAGCTAGAAGTATATCAACCAGGAAAAATGTTGACACCTTCTCCTGGAATGGCAAGCTTGAGAGTAGGGGTGTACTGAACTTGGGCTTCATGTAAGTATTCGGCGGAAATCCAACTGAAAATTAGATATTTGGCTTTGGCCGAATACTTAATACATTTTCACTCAAAGCCAAATAGGTTCCCCTACAAAATGCAAGTACTGCTTTGACAATGCCTGGAGACATTCAGGCATGTCATGTTAATCCTTTAAAAGGATCCTTAAACAAATGCTGCTGTCACTTTACTTGATTGGCTGCAGAAAGGGCAGGGGTGTGAAATTGCAAACAAAGTCTCAACCCTTAATGGTCAGGATAGACAGACTTTAATCTGGTGGTCTGCTGGGGAGGGATGAGTTGAAGCAACATTTTCAATATTTTTAATGTGCAATGAGTTGTGTCTGGTCTTCCTGTATTTTGCAGTTGAAAACCATTAAGCTGGAACAATAGTTTACAAAGTCGCTATTGGAAAAGTTTATTTTCTTTAGGGGCATATTGATTTGCTGATGACCTTTGCGAGTAATATGAAAGTTAAAGGATCCAATCCACCTATTCCCATCCAAGTTATGTAATTAAGTGGATTAATATAACTACTGTGGAGATCCAAGAAATTCCAAACACTGAGTAAAAAAATCAGGGGGTAGTGTGCCTGCAGCAAAACACTGTATTTAGCCTGCAGGCTAAGGTTATGAATCAAGTAAAATGGCTGAGTGGAAAATGTGCCTGCAGCATAGATGTGACTTTAATAATCAAAAATAGATTACAATTCCTGCCCTGCAACCATCTCAGGTTGCTAAAATGAATCCCTTTAAATTGGGTAAAAGTGACATATGTTTCTAAAGAATGTGGCTATACAAAGGATCGGGAGTTTTGCAAATAAAGTGTAACCAAAATGCCTCAGTCTCTGGCATCAGACATATGCCTTCCAACATTAGAGATTTAAGAAAGATGGATATTTGTGCAATAATGATGAGGAGGTACACGTTTGCCATTTCTAAACATTGGACCAAATGGATGCACAAGTGAAGAAAATAAGTAAAATAAGCGTGCACATGCCAATTAAAGATCTGAAAATCAGCACTGTCCCTTCCCTAAGGGTCATCAAGAACCATGGAGGACAAAGCATTCCCTATATATTTTTTAGCTAGCTTTTTTTTTACCATGCCCTAAAACACCACACATGTCCCACCCAAAAATAAAGAAAAATACTATTTATAAAGGAAAAGACATTTTTTCAAATGCTCATTCCCTCTCAGTACAACAGGTAGAAAGCGTGACTTTAACAACCCAAAGTTTTGTATTCCATATCGCTTCAGCCATCAGCGGGGTGCTAATATATGTAATCGCTCCTATTGTGTTTCAGTGCACTGCTGGAGCCAGAATGCTAAAGACGAGGAAGGCCCAAAAGGTAAAGTACAATTAGATACATCCCAGTCTGCCCTCACCATGATTGCACACAAGTATACTATACTTTTGGGCTAGTCTTAGTTACTTGGGTCTTGCCCAACAAGCAACACCCATCAATGCACTAAAATACAAACTGTACTGTTATTGAACTATTTGGATATGTGTTCCTATCATCCTTTACACAAATATCTTCTGTAGACAACAAAGAAGAGAAATGCAATAAAACATTGATGTACATATTTTAAAGTGTGTGTTTCTCTTACAAAGAGTTTTTCTTGTCTACATAACTTTATTTATTAAAAAGGCAACTATTCGGCTGCATATTTGGCTCCAGCCGAATACTTGTCCAACTATTCGGTATTCAGCCAAATACTTAAATCTCTTATTCGGTACACCCCTACTTGAGAGTGATGCCATCAATGGACAGTATATTATTGAGTCCTGTTGAAAGGTTTGTGAATAGTGCAGATGCAGCTTTCTGTGAATGGTCCTGGTGCAGCCTTCATGGAGGAGATACTGTAGTACACCATCCTCAGTGATTCAGACATCTTGAATACAGATGGATCATTGGCTGGGACAGACACTGGACCATCAGCCAAACAGGTGCTTAATGCTCATCTACTGGACACTTCACATTTTGGAAAGAATTATGATGCAGTACATAACTGGTAGAGCAAACTGTCTTTCTGGCCAGCAGCAAGTGTGCAAGTTGTTGTGAAATGCTATGTTGCACTTCACAAGTGTGCAGTCCAAGTGAGATTTTAGTGCAGAAGTGGCTATTGCATATAACGACAGGCAAAACTTTGCAGTGCTTTATGTTGAACACGTGATTGGATCATAATAATGATGACATGTTATCTGTTACATTTCAGACATGGACATGTTGAGCAGGTTTGTTTTCTGGTGTGTGGTTGGAAAAAGGACAGCTGTAGTAGCGACTGAGAAGCCCTGACCAGTAAGTGACTTGCTGATGACAGCACCCCTTTGACTTTAATGCCAGTACTGTTTTTGATCCTACCAATGTCACAATAATAACTGATACTTGGAGTAAGTTATCATCCTAACTCACAAATGCAACCGCGCCCAAAAATCCTGAGCTCTCTCACAAAGTGCTGACACCCCTAAAGTTCAGGGGTATGTGAATGGGGGTGATGCTCTTGTGCTCTGTGATAACGCTGGCTTCCATGTCCTCTCTGCAATGGAAGTCACAAGTCAAAGGATCCTCCTCCTTAACCTTCTTGCTCTCCACCTCCTCCTTCTCCTCCCCATCAGGTAGGTCCACCACCTGTTGAGGCACCACCCCAAGATGGTCCTACCCCAGAGACTTCACATGTTCACTCTTATTTTCACCCTCACCCTGCTGGGCAAAGTCCACATCCTCCTCTGCAATGATCCCCACGCATACAGGAACCATCTCACTATGCTCCTCAAGGGTACTTTAATGCTCACTCCTGCCCATGTCCTCTTCCTGCAGCACATGCATGTCCTCATGTACCACAAGAGGCCCCCCTCCGTGGTTAAAGTAATGACATAGGCAGAGGATTGGGAGGGCCCAGGCTTCTTCAGTTATTAAGGCCCAGGCCATTCCCCAGTCAATTTGAGCGCCCCCCTCAGGCCGGGTGATTCAACCTCGGATCCCCCTTTCCTCCATCCCTGCTCCTGTTTGGACCAGTGTGCCAGCAGGAGAGTAAAAAACAGAGCAGGACAAAACACAATAGTGATGATAATTTCCTTAGAAATTGTGCATGGTGGCAGGATGTTGTACGGGTAAAACAAACTCTGGTTCAGTAAAAGGGTGAATAGGCAATATCACTGGGGTGATACATCAATCCTAGTGCATGGGGCTAGATACAGTTTAGTCATGTGCAAAGTGCAAAAAAGATGTAAAAATAGGGAAAATTGCCTTTGCACCTTTCTTTTCCGTTACAAAAAGTGTAAATGTGACCTGCAAGTTACAGATCGCAGCCATCATTCACCAATTGATTTAGCAGGTGAATAAAAGTGGTGAATCAATAGGATTCAATTGGTTTTATGTTAGCCTGAAAATGTCATGCTGGCTTAGAACCCAGTGGATTTTGCAGGCGGAGCAGAAACGTGAATCAGAAGTAGTACTCCCACTTGTGCCACCACTGTGCTTCCAAAAACCGTTAAAATGACCTGGAGTTCAAATAAAGTGTTAAAACAGACATAAAGGTGTTACAACTGAGTAAAATACAAAAAAGATCACAATAGGGAAAATTATCATAGGTACAATATGCAGGACTTGAACCCGTAAAGGACTAAAAACTGATAGAACTGCTTAATAAATTAAAGAATGCATGGTAGTGGACTGGAAAAGAGGAAGTGTAAAACTGCAGAGAGATTGGTTACCCGTTACATAAAAGAAATGCATTTTGAGTAAGCAATTTGTGTTAACTACATTTCCCAAGACATTTTAAGTTCATTGAATATAGGAACTTTTGTGTTGATATATACAACCGTAATTCAATAATGTTGAGTGAAAGAAGAAACTACATTTCCAATGGTTTTTGTAGTCCTCTAAATACAGGAAGTGATGCATCATAAAAAGATTAGCGCACGTTCCACATAAGGCTAACGCACAAAGTCAGCCGGGAATTTTCAATAAACAAATAGTGGCGATTTAAGAGTGGTAAGTTCCCCAACTGGATCATTTTTAAACATTCAAATGTTAAAACTTTGAAGCATTTTATAAATGACAGTAGCAAATTCTACATGTGGTTAAATCCATCAAATCTAGATATTGGGACAAGGTGGCTGTAAGGGAATCAGTAGCTCCAGGTTAAAAGGAGTGACTAAAAACAAGGTTAAAGAAATATATTTTCACTTAATGAATTGAGATGGTACTATATGATTTAGGATTGCTTTGTGAAGAATCCTGCAGATACCACTCTGAAACCCTACCTAAAGTCTCCTCCCGGGTGGGCTGGAGAAGGCAGACACTTACTGAACCCAACCCTGAGAGTGGTGTACTGTGGGAGGATCACCTGGGTGGAGACAAGGCCCAGTGACATGGAGAGATTACGTGGAATGAGACGCAGTATTTTTCCTCTGACAGGAATATTCTTACCACTGTACCAGAAGAGGTTATGGCCTATACAGAAGTGATTTGTGTGCATGGACAAATGGAATAACATCCCATATCCTTCCTTGATGTTACTTTTCTAGGAAAGAGTTATTCAATGTATGTGGCTGCAATATCTGGCCTTCCCATTACTTTGGCTTTGGGTACTGAATACCCATGTTTTGATGAAGGGATTTTTAACATTGTTCAGAAGAAGAAAAAAAACTGCAGTTAAATCTGTTAAGCTTGGAGAAGGGAAAAAGCCACATGGTGTACTGCGAGAGGATCGCTTGGGTGAAGACAAGGTTCAAAGTGGGGAGATTCTGTTGGATGAAACACAGTATTTTTACTTTGACAGGGATATTCATACCACTATAACAGAAGAGGTTATGGCCAATTGCCATTTTAATATCTCTCAACCTACTATTAAATCTAAGGTGGTAGAACCTAAGGTTGTAACACCCAAAACTAATATACCAAAAGAAAGAATCTTTTGTATCCCTAAAATCAAATGCCCGCCTTAATACCAGGGGTGCACTACAAGGAATAGCGAAAGTGTTGTCTTCTCTACACCATCTTCCTCTAATAAACTTAAAACATACAGTCCCTTTGTGTTAAAAATGGTAAGGGAATTGGTAAGTGGTAAGGGAATTAGATTGACCTTTAAAAATAGACAAGAAGTAGAAAAATCTAACTTTGAGAAAATGAACTACACATCCAAGAATCCCATATGGACTGAGATGAAGAAGAAGGCTGAAGAAGCATGTAGCTCTAGAGGACCGGCAATTAGGCCTAATAGCCTTTACAAGGGTCAGGCAATTGACAGTAATGGCTTGCACCTGAAACCAATTGCCCCACCTAAAAGGCATACAAGGCTGAAGCAGGAGATGGAAGAAGGAAGAAGCTGGAGCAGGAGCAGGAAGGCTGTCAGTAGCAGCAGAAGCAGAAAAGCAAGAGGCTCACAGTTCATGAGGAGGTTTGATCACTTGAAGGACACTGGGACATGGGGATAGCAGATTTGACCTGCAATATCTGAGAGGGTCCTGTGTTCACGAACCCTACCTTGCCGTGGTTGCACTGAGGCAGACTTGCTGAGAGTGAAGGTGTTCCCAAGTGCGCCAAGTGGTTGGTATTGCAGTGCCATAACCATGCTTAAGTCCGAGACCCGTAGCAAGAAGCAAGCAGAGGGACAAAGGAGTGAAGGAGAATCCCAGTTGGCCGGGCTGGACCTGAGGGACCCGTGCTGCAGAAGGGTGTGAGTCCCACGTGTGCCCAAAGCTGTAGTGGAAGAGGAAGAAGTCGGGAAGGTGAAGCAGTCCACAGCTGCAGTGTTCCTGCAGACTGTGAGTGAAGGTCTGCATTCAGGTTCACTCTGAAAACCTTGCTGGTATCTGTTACCAGCTCTAAAGTGACTTGCATGAGGGTGGAAGCAAGTATAAACTATTAGTCATTGTGAAGAGTCTTTCTAACGATGGAAATGTATCACACGCACGTCTAGTAAAAGTCGGAGTGATTGCGTAATTTCCCATTGTTGAACTAATAATGTTGCTGCAGTGGTTGTGTATCTCTAATTAAAAGGCGGAATGCTTTCTAAATCACTCCGAAACCCTAACGTTGACTTTCACAACTGTTACTAGGAACTTATGACATCAAATGAAGGTTGCGTGTGGCCAATTGTGATTCCCGACCGGAGCTAGAAAGCATCTCTGTGTTAATACTTGTAAATACAACACGTAGTTATTTAAGGTTAACGATCTACCTTAAAGAATGTTCGGGTGTGCCTAAATCTGTTTCTCCTTTGAATACAGAACCTTGTAATTTGAGGAACAAGTATTCTTTAAACCTAGAAGTTGTTGACCTGACGAGAAGAACATGCATTACCCAAGCCAAGAGGCAGTGTCCTCTGATGCAAGTGTGATATTGTTATCCAAAGATGGAAGTGTCGCAATACAGCATCAAGGTAGCTACTGGAAGCAAGAAGGTGTGAATAGGGCTGGGTAAGGGAGATGGGTGCTTTTAAGAAGATTGAGAAAATAATCTGTAATGCTGAGACTGTTGAAGCTGAGGGAAACTTAGTCTAGAAGCAGAAACATTGCTATACCTGTGGCAGTAAGACAGACAGAAGAGGGAAAGCGGCTGCCCTTTTCTTGAAGCATAGGAAAGAAGAGTGCCTTGCCTTCCTGTATAGGATGAAGAGTCTTGTCTTTAAATTGCCTAACAATCCTGAAGTACAAAGTTGAAGCAGAAATACCAGAACTGTGGAAGTCTATCATAATGTTAGTCGATGTTACCTTGAGGTTGGTTGAAGTAGTGGCATACTGTCTAACAAAGTAGTCAGTTCCCACGGTAACAGTAGTAGAAGGCTAGTTCCCAGGAGGCAAGAAACAACCCAAGAAGAAGCATCCTGACAATTATACCAACTACACTGCAGAGGTCATAAACACTTGGAAAGTTGTAGAAGGAGAAGTTGCTCATCTAATCTTTGAACTGTGGCAAAACAATCTTGGAAAGAGGATATCCAGGATTACCATTGGTGCTATTTCTTTGGCTGGAATTCGAAATGGACCTTTTCAACTGAAAGCTGAAGAACTGTTAGCAGTGGATTTTTGTTTGATGAAATTTTGCTTTATTTTGAACTTACCAGAACTGGTTCAAGACTTTCCTTTTCCTTTTGAACATTTGGGGAAATTGACTTTGGACAATCCTGGGGAAGGGATTTACCCAGGAAATGTGAAAGTCATACAAATTAATGGTTATTTGCTGTTTACTCCTTTATGTTGTTTATGATTTACCTTGAATGTTTTGTTGTTTAGTGGGAAGGCCAGTTTGTTTATGTAAGCATGAATTCCCTTAGACTTTACACAAGGTAGTCATTCCCTGATATAGTAGGATTAGCAATGATTTATTCTGAGCCAAATGCAAGCAGTTGTCCGCTTTGTATTACTGACCCCTCACATTAGTAACTATAACATACTTGTTGTGCCCCTATTTTTAGACTAGAGCTTGATCATTATCAGACTCCAACTATCAAGAAGATAGGAGCCCATAAGCATTTACATTAGGAGTCAAATGCAATTCAAGTAAGTATCCCTTTGCTATTCTTCATAAAATGAAAATATAATAGAATATATATACGTAAATCTGACATATAGCGCTGTTATTCTTTTCAGATCAAACCCATTATGGAAGAAAAGATAATTTAATAGATCAGCTGGAGGGACAGTGATTTAGATACAATTAAACAAAGACAGCAGTGACTATTCCAAGGTACAGAATGTGTAATAGAATTAATTGACCCTTGATACATTTCTGATTCATGTTAGCTCTGTACAGACAGAAACATGTACATAGCAAATAGTACCATCTTTTTAAAAATACACAAAATAATGTTGGGAAAAGGGATACAAATTAGTAATGTGCTGAAAATAGGCTTTTATATTATTATTATTATTATTATTATTATTATTATTATTATTATTATTATTATTTATGTATTTATTTATTTCATGTATGGTGCCACCAATAGGCCTTAGGGCACACACAAACACAGAAGTGGCAGGACAGAGACAACCCCGAAAACAAGAAAAGCATCTAATGGAGGAGTGAGGATTAACCAAATCCTAAAGTGAGAAGTATGTTTTAACTGCTCTCTTGAAAGAGGTCAGGGAGGGCAGGGCCTGAAGGAAGTATGGTAGAGCACTCCAGGTTCAAGGGGCATAAACATCATAGCTGGTGCCAATTAATTTTTAAAGCTTACAATGTGGCTGCCTGATCTTCGTGTCCTTATTAGAGCATGAAGACCTTGTCGATGGAACCGGCTTCAGTCGTTCCATCAAGTATTGAGGTGCCTTGTCTGATTGACATTTATAGGCGAGCGAGAGGAGTTGTGAGGGATCCTGGGTTCAACGGTTAACCAATGCAAGGAATATCTAGTAAACTTCACATGGTCCCACTTAGAAAAGCCACAGGTGACACTCACTGCTCCATTTTGGATGGTTTGGAGGGTGTACAGTTTCGTTTGGGTACTAGCTGCCAGAAAGCTATTACAATAATCCCATCTTGAATTGACAAGAGCTGTAGCTACAACAGATCTATTTTCCTCTGATAGGGAAGGTTTAATCTGCTTCAGCAGCCTTGTGACATATGCGCAGGATGCATGTAAGTGGGAGGTGTACACCTTCATTGAGAGCAGGGAGACAAAATACACTCCCAGAGTCTTTACATGTCTGGATTCAGTGATGGTGCAGCCAGCAATGGTAAAATGGCTATATCGTGATTCAAGTTTTTTCTGTCCATTTTGTTATCATTAAGAAATAGAGAATTAATGGCCATTCGGAATTGAATTGATGAATACATTATATTGATGGACTCTGTATCTTGAGAATAGACTCCCATTAACTCAAGAAGGATCTGTGTATCATCAGCAAAATATGTATATCTCACACCTAAGCTATCCAAAAGATCAAACAGAGGTCTTGTATATATATTGAAAAGTTTAGGCAAGAGGCAAGATCTCTGAGGCACACTGCAGAAGGTTGCGCTCAGCTGTGCTTGAAAATTGCCTATTGCCACTCTCGAGGAGCAGGGATTCAAGAAAGATCTTATCCAAGCAACGCCACTCTTGCAACATGCAATTTCACCTAGCCTGTCAGCAAGGATTGCATGGTCTAGAAGACCAAAAGCAGCTGAACGATCGAGCAGCATGAGCAGTGCTGTGTGCCCATTCTCAACGATGCCTGCATGCTTAAATTTTAAATCCAAAAATGCTGTCTCTGCACAGTGCCTAGCCTAAGAGCCTGATTGAAGAGTGGCAAGTAGATGATCAATTATTACAAACTCCTAGAACTGGCGAGAGGAAATTCGGTCCTCTATCTTCCGGAGGAAGGGCACATTTTTAATCGCCCTATATTACATGCTATTGAAGGGTCAAGGTTGTCGTTCTTTAAGAGGGGCGTAATACAAGTCTCCTTAAGGAAAGAAGACAGCACATAAGTCTCTAGAAAAGAAGTGTTGGCAATTTTAGTGATCCACAGGATCAGTAAGTCCAAGGAACCCTTAATGAAACCAGACGGACAGGTGTCCGCAATACAGGTGGTTGGTTTTAAGTTTTTAACACATTTTTAGAGCTTCATCTTTAGAGATTTGCCCAAATGCAAATATAGGAAGGTCAATGTTACAATTGTAATCTGTTGTGATGGCTGATATATCAGAAGAAGGCAAGTTAGCCTTCATAGAGTATTGTCGGGCTCTGATTGACTGCTTGTGTATGAATACTTTCCTAGTAAATTTATATTGGATGTTTTAGCACCAGCGGTTGCTCTTTTCCACCTCAATGGTCGGATTCGTTTTTCCTTCCAGTTCTTTCAATATAGTAACATGTTCTCTGTAGCTAGACCTCGCATTGCTAATTCTAGCATTAAAGTCGGTCTGTTTGGCCCAGAAGTTGAAATGATGTATTTTTGTAGAATTAATGGAGTTTTAGGTATTGTTAGAATGTATTTATTGGATCTTGTAATGTGTTATAAGAAAAGCACATAAGTATCAACAAAACACTTTAACTTTGGCACTTTAAGTGTTTATGGGAGTGGTGTGTTGTCTGTAGATACATTATATCAGGTGTTGTAAATTGTAGATGTTGTATAAAGATGTTCAATTACTAAATATTTATATTTGGAATAAAATATGATGAATTCAGAATTATACTAAATAAACACTTTTTGTTATTACAGTCACTTCTGCAGTATAAGATTGCACATTGGTAATATGATTCCCATATCTATGTCGTGTGTAGATATACAACTGTAGTTAGCACCTTGTTTTACACTCTGGAGACTTACAAAATGACCCTCTTGTATTCGCAATTTAAGTTGAAACTAGATAGACCTCAACCATGCTAATGATGGCATGTCTGAGCAGTCAAAGCAATTTCTGATAATGTTCTGTCATGCAGGTTGTGAGTATGGCTGCAACATAGGACAAGTTAATTTAGAAATACTGAAGTGCTTTATTTCTACCACAAAGACTAGCGAGTGAAGGGACTAACTGAAAGGCGTGCGAGCCGGAACTAGAAGTCTGTTTTAATTCAGCATAGTTAATGTCTATTTGTGCAAGCAAATCACAATTTTGAAAATCCAGAAATATGAAAATGTATCAAGAGTTGCCTCGTAAAACTCACCAAATAATTATAAAAGTAGTCAAAAAAGGAGTCTATGCCAGTGCAAGAAGTAACAGTTTCATTCAGGGCCCCAGATACAGCTGGTATAGCAGATTCAAACAGTTTGTGGAACAGAATAGCATGAAAAGGCGCTGTCAAAGAAACACCCCTAAAATAAGGACCTTTATATGAAGCAAAATAATTAGCATTTGCGATCGTGCAACACAAAAAAATCTCCCCACACAGAACTGATTGGACTTTGTACTTGGGACACGTATAGGAAAACACACATTGCGATCAACTATTGGGTTAATGAACCTTCCCACACCACCATCAATTACAGTTTGCGACATCTCAATCCACCTCCAATTCCTACAGCACAACATTAAGTCATTGAAACGTTTGAGTTGACCAGCGGAACTTTAATAATCTGCCCTGGTCGTCTCATCCTGATTCTCATGAGAATGGCTGCCCACCATGACACCACCTGAGCATTGAACCACCGACATACTGCTGCACAAATGTTGCATATCGGGAACACTCTAAACCTTTTCCAGGGAAAATAATCTACGGGTTGATTTGAAGCTGCCATGTTTCTTGCCAGCTCCATTAGAAAATTGCATTTCATAAATGAATTTGATTTATAAAATGGTCATCTATTCATTATTCGCTTGCAGAACCTGTGAGTTCTAATCTGTTGACCTAAAAAAATAACAGCCACTGTGTACTTCTCAACGCTGGCCTGGGATCGTAGACTCTGCACTAATTCACAAGCTGCAGTGGCCTTTGCCGCAAACAAAATGCTCAAACACGTTTAAAGCAGAAGCAAGCTTTAATTTCCTATTAACCGCTTTTCATTCTACCACTATGCATGATTATACTTACCTGTGCCCTAAGATTTATCGATTTGTTTTATTAAGCCTTTAATGTCAATAACATCAGAAAGAGCCCCCTCCTCTTTTACTGTGCTGCTCTTGCAGCTAATATGTGTGTTCCTTCATACCACGCTGAACTTGATCTTTTATTACATAATCATGATAAAATAAGACGTCTCTTAAAAAGTTACCGGTTTGGGGTCATCCTGGCACCAAGCATCTATCTGAAACAAAGGTTGAATACATACCAGATTAGGCAGGTACTCAGATCGAACAATTACAATATGCTTCTGATACCACGTGGCAATCCTGAGTAAGCGGGAAAATGCGCCTTTGATTTTCTTCCCGCAACCTGTGGAACACCCTTCCGGCCTACTTATGGTTCAAGACCACCCTTGATGGATTTAAGAAAACATTGAAAACATTCTTGTCTTGTTTTAGATGCTCTTTCGTCCCTTGCTGCTATTGTCTAGTAATTTCATGGTTTTATTAGTTTTTTTAAGTGATTTTATTGTGCTCCTCCTTTCCCCAGTTTCTCTTGTTTATATTCCTTTTATCTGGTTTTACTCTGTATTGGCTCTGACTTGTATGTTGTGCCTTAGTCTTTGTATTCGTTATTAGCGCCTGCTTACCCAAGGGCTTAAGGCGCTTTACAAATTGATGAATAAGTAAATAAAGCCGTTATTTCCTACACTGAGTCTTTGGGTCTGGCTAGGTGGCTGGGATCTACGTTTAAAGACTGAAGCCGAAAAGAAGACTGAAGCCGAAAAGGATAAGTCTCAATACAGCGAAGCAGAAAGCTTTGCATTGCGAAAATGTCGAATGCCGCCTTTCGGGATCTGAAGAATGTAGCGCATGTATGCAGTAAAGAATAAACGCTTTGTAAATGAAGTTTTAATACCACACAGTAATTTAGATACATTACAAATTATTTATAAATGCAGTAGTACCCATACTTGGTAAGCTTTGGTGTGTTTGTCCGAAGACTACGTAATTTCCTCATCCGGAAGTCGCGTACTAACTCTTGCAAGAGTTCAGAACAATGAAGTTAACATTATTAACCATAACCTGCCACTATTTTAGACTCTAAGGAAAGTGGGGGACAAAGCTGCAACCCCCCAAACCCCTATTCCAGTTAATCCATAAACACAAGCCAACCATACCCAAACCACCCCATATCTCTGCAGAAAGGAAAAGTTAATTTCAGGTAGGAATTTATAACAGGGGACAGGCAATTCTTTATTTAAATTGAGGGAGACTCGCAAGTGGCAGAAAAGGAACTATAAGGAAGATCTGCATTTAGCAAAATGAAAGCAGATTACATTAAAGGGCATCGAAAATAACACAAGCCATAGGAAACCATGTCATTTTCTGGGTAAGAAAATGCGAAATTGCACAGGAAAGCAGCATCTCTGCATTATTAGCAGCAGTTTGGAATTTTGTATTTTATTTAAGATCGTGTAAATGTCTACCCATTATTTAATAAGATTACTAGATATAGGCAAACAGTCAGGATAGTCAGTTCTACCACATAAGACAACTTG
Organism: Ambystoma mexicanum; assembly: GCF_040938575.1. Classification (NCBI taxonomy): domain Eukaryota; kingdom Metazoa; phylum Chordata; class Amphibia; order Caudata; family Ambystomatidae; genus Ambystoma; species Ambystoma mexicanum. Next base: position 154,873,934 of record NC_090928.1, read on the forward strand.
CACAAGAATTCCCCTTGGGCAAGGGTATACAATATTGCTATCATTCCTATGTCAGGGGCCGTATCAGTGTGGTCACTGGCTCACCTGCACGAAATTCTATACAGGATTGGGGCTGTTACCAGACCTGGAAAGACCCCCGAGAAGGCAGTGATGGCTATTGGCACCCCAGGGCTCCGTTCAGGTTGTGAATAGTATTATCATTTTTTTTTCCATGGGAGCTGGGTCCAGCACATTTTGTGTAACGCCTATTCTCCTGTAAAAAAAGAAAACAAGATGGCTGCCACCATAGTAAACTATGTTACTATGGCGGCCCAGAGGATGAGGATGCAGCGCCAGGACAGCAGTTAGGTGGGTATGAAAGGGAATGCCCGATGTCTTGGGGTTTGGTTGGTGCTTAGGGGGGAGGATGGGAGCAGAGTGAGGCAGGAAGGTGGGGGTTCGGGCCATAGAGGAAAACTAGATGGCAGTATACAGGGAAGTTACTGGGGTGGCTGCTGGAATGTGGGTAGGACACTGGCAGTTCTAGCTCACCTTTCCAGACACCTAATTGGCTGAGGCCCTTCCCTAGGTGTGAATTAAACTTACGTGATATCACCAGAGAACACTAAATGAGAAGACTGGGCTTAAATAATCCACCATAGCTGAATTACATTTTTGTTAGCAACAGCTTGAAAGTTTGTATGTGAGAATGGGTCCCATAGATGAAATCAGAGAGGACCTTCAACAGAGACTACTTAGACATCCCAGGAAATACTCAGATGTAGACATTGTTGGTGACTTCTGAGGCCATAAGTCCAAGAAAGAATAGATTGTCTTTTCACCGTTTTAGAAGGAACACTTGAATCATGTACAAGAAAAGAAGCATTTCCTACTGCAGCAAAGGATCTTTATAGTCTGCTGGATGGCAAGCGAGAGCTTACATGAAGGGAATGCCTATCAAGTCAAGAGTTTGTGTTTCAACCTATCTAGAGGTTTCAGCACTTACATCACCAAATTAATGTCACAGTGCTTAGCGAGGACTCCTGTTTCAAGCAAATTGTCTGCTTGCTCACAAGGAAGGAGTCTTTAGTCCTGCTGTTTACAAGGTAAAACCACAGTTAAGCCCAACCACCATGAAAAGTTAGCTCCCGAAGTTTGGGGGAAACAGACAGTACACATGATTTCTTCATGCACATTTACTGTATTTAATGTATTTGCTGAATGTGTGCAAATGATTAAATAGGATCAGCTACTTACCTGCAATGTAGATAACTTCCTATTCTCCAGCTATCCGGCACGAAAGTGAATTCAGGAAAAGCACATTCTTCGGGAAGCGGAGAAACATTTAAATCTGCCCCTGCTCTTACTGGACACCAATGTAACAATGCTACAGCTCAAGTAACCACTAACCTTGCTGCTTGATTTTTACCTATATGCAAATTGACCGGTCCTGCTTGGCAATACAAAAAAGACTACATTGCAATAATCCAATCTGGAGACGCGGGTTTGGGATTATTCAGGGTTACAGTTTCTAGTAGTTTTATTGTCTCAGATGGTGGTAAGATAATTCTAAACATTCTCTATCTGTGGTCTGAAGGGCAGCTCCTGGTGAAACAGCACTCCAAAGTTGACCGTGTTCTTCAAAAGTTAGGTTGAGCACTAGTACAGCTGTCAGAAAGTGGAAATGTTCACTAGACGCCTACCACTAGGAATATTATAACTGCAACTGTGTTAGGGTCCTGGGTGTGATTAACAGGAATAAGAATCTTCACCTTATACCTGTATTAAATTCATGCATTTTGGAATGAGCATTTCCTATAACATGTCTCACGTTGGACACTGGGTTTTATCAAATTACAATTCGATTATTGAAAACATTCCTAATGTATAATTTTCAAATCACAAGATAGTGACAAATAAACATTCTATATTTTTTTATACTATCACATGTGCCATTAAATATTCTGTAGCAACACAATTGAACATGCTAAGCGTTTTGGCTCTCTGGCTTTCCGTGTGTGGGGAACGTCGCCGAGCAAGCATACCAACTCCATATACCCATATGAAAAAATAAAGGATCACCCGGAATAACAAAATTAAGAAATTGCATAAGAAAGAGAAAAATCAGTACATCAAGAAAAGTAATACAGAGTAATACACCATGTGATAAACTAACCCAAATTAACTTGGAACAATCTCAGTCACATACGTGCAACAGGACAAATAAGAATTAATTTGTTGACTAACCCGATGCAAGATAAATAGCCTTGAGAAAGCCAGATTGGCAAAACACTAAGCACATGCAATTATGTTGACACAGAATATTAAATGGCACATATGAATGAATAGAAAGATTTGGAAGACGCAGGCTTGCAATCGGTGTACTTTTTGGATCTAACACAGTGAACAACTAATCATGAATGTGAAGGCATATCAAAGGTAGGCGGTAAAACCGCCAGTGTAGGGAGACACTTAGATGTGTTTTATATCCTGAAAAATAGACTCCCCTGGCCACATGTCTAGTCCTTTCTAGACCCAGAATTGATGTTGGGTTATCGATGTGCGAAAGAAAGCAGACAATATCTTGTGGAAAGAATGGAGGCATTCTCGGGTAAGCAACTGGGCAAAATGTGGCTGCTGTTGCTCCACAAAGGTACTCCCACAGTAGCAGAAAGATATGCTGGTAGCAGTGTGGAATTTAATATTTTATTTTAGGTCTCAGAAACTTTAAATCACACATGATATGATATGATTACCAACAGTAAGAAAAATCAGTATTTGCATTTTTAACACAAATGCAATTACCAACTTTCTCTAGAATTAGGGATACAGGATAGAATGAGTAATTAGCCATTTAACACCAGTAAGATAACTCGATGAGAAAACAAGGCATGTGGGATGCTTTCAAAGCAGACAGGAAGCCACTGTTGTTAGCAACATACTGGGAGCTGGCATGGGAAAATGGGCACAGACTGTGAAATGGGGGAGGGCATTGAAGCAGAGCCTTTTGAAATAACAGAGGAAAGGTCAGATGTTGGCATGGTCGCTGACCAATAAGGCCAAATCTGCAGAAAACTGACTGGCTGTAGCCTCATCGTCCCAAAAGGAGCGGATATAGACAAAAGAGCATCCGGTCAAAATCGAGGAGGAATATCTTCACACAAGGAAGGTACCTTGTAAATAGTCCATTAGAGGATCCAGAACTTTAAAGAAGAGCATGCCCATATTTTAAGGATTGTAAGACACTTACATAGAAAGATTTGCAATATTTCCAAAGGCGTTTTTTTTGTCAACCCAGCTTAAATCTGGGAAATAAATACATTGTTACATTGTTGACTAAGCCAGATCAATCCAATGCCAGGAATAAGGGTACAGAGAGTTATGAAAGGTATGAGGTTTCCAATGCAAAGCTTTAGCCCTTCCATCACCAGCTAAATATCACACACAGCAACTCTGCTGATTGTTAAAAAGAGTGAGTCTTTGGTCCTGCTGCTTCAAAAGTGAAACCGCAATAAAGCCCAACCACCACGACAAGTTAACTCCTGAGGTTGGGGAAAATGACAGTAGAGAGTTTTGTTTAGAACAGCATGACTTTATTTAGTTTATTTTTGTCATACTTACCTTAAATGAAGTTTAGTTCTGATTCACCACCTTTTGGACACTTCTGTTTATTGATCACTGCAGCGTCAATTTCAAATGCAAATTCTGTCCTTGCACCTGTGCTTCTGATGAATTTATTTGGTCTTCAGGATTGGCATCAGTTACGTGATTTGCTGCTTTACCAATAAGGAGATTGGAAATGTTGAGAATGATGTCCGTTTGAGGTACACGTAAGAAGGTTTACAATATGCCATGCAGGCCTTGCAGGAAATTAAGGTGTTATGCAAAATGGTGTCTGATCCTCCAACACTTGAGATTGAAACATTAGATTAAATTATTTCCTTGTATCATTAGGCCATATTCCATTTAGAAGATTGTGACAAGATAATTCTTGAGGTTGGGAAAAATGACAGTAGACATTTTTGTTTAGAACAGTTTTACTTTATTTAATGTACTTTTCACATTCCAAATGCATGTGTCCAGTTACTTACCTTAAATGAATTTTAGTTCTGATTCGCTACTTTTCAGACACTTCTGTTTATTGCTCACTGAAGTACCAAATTCTGTTGTTGCAACTGCGTTTCTGCTGAATTAATTTGGTTTTCAGTATTGGCATCAGTTGCAGACTTTGCTGCTTTACCAGATTTGATGTTTCAATGTCTGTGCTTGGCAAAGCAAAAGGATTTGTTTACCAATATTTCCATGTGGAATGTATGTCATTTGATGGCTGAGGGGATAACAGACAACTCAGATATTAGTAGTGCAGATTCAGCAAGTCTCAGGGTTTTCTAATGTGGCTCTTTAGTAACATAGTCTTACACAATTTACTCTCTTTCGCCATTAAAGGTAAACAGTCACTCAAAGTCTCTAAGATTTATTTAATAGTGCTGAGTCCTCCTTTCTTGGTCCAGGTCTTGTTTCACCGATACTGAATCTGTCAGGTTACCACATTGGTCCTCCTGGGTTTTCCTACCGGGTAACGCCATCTCAGTACCCTTGTATTGTTTGTCGCAGTACTGGAATCACACACTGCAGAAACTGTTAGACCCATCAAGAGATTCAACTTTCCCTTTCTGTGAAGAGTTTAATGAAAATTCTCTGAACTTGGGAAACACTACAGGTCACATCTGCTATGCTCTTGTCAAGTTGTTTCTCTCCTTTGCCTCCTCCTCCATTTTATCTTTCTTGCCCAGATGCAGAAGTGCATTCCTTTGTCGTACCTCCCTTTCTCCTCCTGGTTTTCTCTTTCCTCCAGTTCTTTCTTCTGCTCCTCTTCCTTTTTACTTCTTCCCGTTTTGTCATTTCATTCACCTCTCTCTTTAGGTATTCCTCATCTCTAACCATGAGCTCAGTGTTTTTCCACCTCTTTTCATTCCTCTTGAGTTGTTTCTCTTCCTCTTTATTTCCTCCTCTCTATGCATTCAATATCCTCTCCTTCCACTCTAGAATCTTCTCGGCACCTCCTCTCCCCTCTCTCACACCCTTGCTTTCTCCATCGCACCAGGAGAAATCAGTTTCATGCTGGGGTAGTGGAATGTTTGTGGTTTCTTTTTTTTTACCATGGGGAGGGAACATGAATGAACAGAAGGCAAACAGCGTCACTGATTGTTCTGCTGCTGTTTCGTGTGGGCAAGATATACAACATTTTATGTATTTGCCAAATTCAATCTTTGCTTCATCCATGTCTTCGAGAGTGCTATCCTCCACAACCAGGCTTTTGAAAAAAGTATTGAATTTTCAATGGTCTGAACAAGCTGGCAGTACATTTTATATCCTGAAGGAACAATTCTGTTCATGATCAATATTGTACTCAGCAACCATAGAAGTACTAGGGAGAACTGGCATATGTGGAGGTACACAAAGCTTGTGGGTGTTGTGTGGTTATTTTTCCACCCATTGACTGCCCATGGCGGTGCTAATCCCTCTGGCGATTGCCACCCATTTCCAATCTCTCCTCGGCCCAAAACACCTCATCATGGGAACTCATTGAGCTTGCTTCAATCAAGTCTTGCCATCAACGGCTGCTCAAAGTGCCCGCCAGTGTTTTTTCAAAGCAGTCTCTGAGAGTTAATGACTTAATTGAAGCTGTAAACCTACTTCTGGTATAATAAAAATGTCTTAACTAGGTCTGCCTTCATCCACTTGATTTATAAGCACCATGCATGTCCTTTACTGAAGTCCTCTTAAAAACAAGCACTGGCAAAGCCAACCGTTTTGGCTTGTGTACAAGTATTAGACATTGCTTTGCCAATGCTTGTTTGTCTAGACAAATGCCTCCACTTTGGCCCTACAGGTTGCACCCTTGCAGATGCATAGGAATCAAGTCAGTTGCATCATAATGCTTTTTATTTTTTTACAAAAGGTTACTGCAGCAGAGGGCTATCACATAATTTTGAACAACTAGAACCTGACTACTGAGGTTGCATTGCAGGAATGGAGACAACATCGTCTATGAGCTTTGCATCCTGTGACCAACTTTACTGATTACTGAAACCGCCAGTTTCTACATTCTGCCAAGACAGTGACCTCCAATGATCTGCCTAGGACATTTATGTTCAGCCCAGGAAGACAGAATGGCATAGTGGACTCCGTATCGTGTCAATTTCAGAGCAGTCTGAAGGTCCTGCAGATGGGAGCCAGCAACAGTGATACCTTCTATCACTTTGTGGGCAAAGTCTCACTTTTGGGTGAAAGACAGTCCATTAAGGCTGCAATGAGACTAGAACAAATGTGGGAATCGGAGGTAGAAGATACTAAGAGAGGTTACCGGTCATTTGGTCGAAAAAAAAGGTCAACAGGACAACTGGTCGACACAATTTGGTTGAAAGACAAATGGTTGAATTTTTTTTTTTTTTGGTAGTTTCACTTTTTTTTTGGGGGGGGGGCCCTCCCCCAACCCCCTTTTTTTGCTTAAAAACCCTATTTTTCCTAAACGAAAACCTGAAAAATATATATAAAAATAAAAAAAAAATTCGACCATTTGCCTTTCAACCAAATTGTGTCGACCATTTGTCTGTCTACCAATTTTCTGTCGACTAAATGACCGGACAGCCTAAGAGACAAACTTATTTACTTTTTCATTTGTTAAGCGCATCAAACCCACAGGCATCAAGTCGCTGTTTCAGAAACCAGTTAAATGCAGAGAGATACTAATTACAAGAGTACCAGGCAATAGATAACAGTTACATGCAGATCACTTGGCAGTTATTACCTTTTTAGTACTTTAATGTCCTGGATGGGTGTTGTGTGAACTGCCGAGTTTTCAGGAGAACAGCCAGATCCAATAGGATTCTGTAGCCCTCAGTGTGGGTGGACGGAAGTTCTATTGTTTAGCCACTATGGACGGAAAGCTGGACCCACCTGCTTGTATGCATTTGAATTTGCGCTGGAGAAGTCTTTGGGAATGTGGGGTTCTAGTGGGCCTAGAGTAGAGAACCTTGGAGATATTCTGGGATAGGTAAGGTGGGGTAGACTTGGAGATGCATCTATGTTGAGGCTGTTTTCCATATTGGTTCTTATTTACATTTGACTATGGGAGATTGCTTCAGATAGGTTTCAGGGAGGCCCATGGATCTCTTGTGGTGTTAATTCGTGTAGTTTGAGACTTTAGACCACCACCAAAGTAGAGTAAATTGGGAAACAATTGGTTCTGACATAGGGAGTTCGGTGGCTCCTGTGAATTGTTTGAGGGCAAGGTCAGACATGACCAAGCCATCTGGCATTTTGGTACGTCTACCTCTAGTACCACCTAGTCCATGAAATACTGTTCAGGACTTCACAGTAGACCTTCCCCAATGATAAGGGACATTCAGCAAGTAGTCTGCAAGTAGTCTACTCAGTTAATTGGGCTAGTGATTTAATTCCACTCAAGGGAAGGGCGAGTTTCACAATTCTGGAGCAACTATTCTTTCAGCATTTAGTATGTCTACATAGCGTAGATAGTGTGATTGGGGATCATAACTTTCATTGCATTTTGAGAGATTATGGGTTCAGGCATCATTGTCCTGTGCCTGAACATGCAGAAAACAATGGTCAGATGGAAATGGCAAAGTAAGAATTGGAGAATCAATACATTGCTAATTGAAATGTGTTTGATTTGGGTGGAAGACTAGCCACTAAAATACTCAATTAGACTTCATAAAGATGTCCCAATCCACTGCAATATTTGATTTTCATTTTGATTTTGAGGAATTTCATAAGGGCACCAGACAGATGAGACTATATTTTCCGGTGCAGATGACAACTAAATGTCAGAGCATGAAGAAAACAGATATTTAACTATAATCAAGATTAAATTTATCTGAACAAAAACGTTTTCAACCTTTTCCTAAACATGTCCAATGTCTCACATGTTCTAATCTCCAGTGGGAGATGGTTCCAAATTCAAGGCCCAAACACTCCAAATCTTCTGTCTCCCCTGGAGACACAGTTAGACCGTGAGACAAAGATCAAAGTGTATCTCCAGAATAGAACTTTCTGGTTAGGCAGTAGAGACTGATCTTCTCTGCAAGATAGTCAGGAGCAAGCCCTCTCAAGCATGTATAGACCAGACAGTCTACTTTTAAATTATTCCAATCCTCCACCATAAGCCAGTGAAGGGATCTGCGCATTGTAGAGACATGGTCCCATTTCCTAAGATGTCTGATCACTCTGATTGTGGCATTCTGTGCCTTTTGCAGTCTATCAACTTGCTTGGCTGGAATTCCTGCTAAGAGGCTATTGCAGTAGTCTAGGTGGGGGTTAGTCATTGCCCCCACCACCACTGCCTTATCCTCTGTGGAATAAAAGGAAGCACATTCCTTAGTAAACATAATGAGTAGAGCACTCCCTTCACCCATACCTGTGCTTCACTACCCAGGTTCTCATGCCATATACAACCCACGTTTTTAATTTTTTTGGCATAGTGAAGCTGTTCCCCTAAAATCAGGGGTGGAAGTCTCAGTCTCTCTTCCATCATTTTATGATTTGGGCCAAATAATACAATTTCTGTCCTGGTTGCATTCAACTGCAGATGATTAAAGGTCATCCACTCGTCAAGCTCAACCATACACAGATTGCAGATTGATTTTTTCAAAAGCATCAGCAATGTTCTGAATCTCAATATAGATTTGATTATCATCTGCGTATGAATGAAACCGCAGACCATACTACTTGAATATGTTAAATACTGGACGAAAGTACAGATTAAAAATTAAGGGAGACAGAGATAAACCCTGTTGCACTTCACATTTCAAATCCACTATTTCTGAAGTGAAACCTTCCAGTATAACTCTTTGCGTCCTATCTTTTAGAAAAGATTTGCACCAATTTCCTACCAGTTGTGAGGCTTTCTCCACGTGCCTAATGTGTTGTAACATGCGTTGTAACATAATTGGGTGATCCACATCCCGGGGAGACGTGGGCTGCTTTCCTTGCTCGCAAGGCTCTTTGCTCAACTTCACTTACGCGAAGGGGAATTCATATCCCAGGCTGCTTCTCGGGAGACGGGAACGGTGGTCTCAGTGACACCTAAACTGTTTGCAGAGGGAACGATGTTGAGAGGTCCTAAATCCATCGGTGCAGATACGAATCATCTGCCAACCAGTATAAGTGTGGTTGATAGCAGCTAATTCAGACGGCCAGTTATTGTCACGACCCTCGCCCAAAACCCCCTCTGGCAAACCCATTGGCCAGGTGGAGTCAGGACTCGGGCCTCTAGAGCCTGACATCCTCTTCAAAAGCGCTCATGAGGCCAGTCCTGGCGCCTACTGTGCCAGGCTCATACACCATGAAAAACAATGTGCTTGGGAACTACTTTATTGTATTGTCAGCCAACATGGAGGCATCCACATAGCTTGGTTCCCAAGAAACAAGCTATGCGGTCTAGTGTTTTGGGTGTGGTAGCCTAGGGATTACTTTATCTGGACTATTTTGTTGGGGCTATTTAAACCACACCCGAGAAAGACAACACGCTTCGCGTTACTTTGCAGCTTGCAACGTGATGCTCAACGTGTCCAGCTATTCCCTCGAACCTCGGAGAAGCAGAACCTGCAAGGAGACAAAAGGAACATCATTAGCAGCAGCATCTTACCTGCAGTCTTCTTCTTTAAAACACTTGCAGCTACTGAAAACAGCTTCCTCGAATCTGCACGCCTCCCGGACAGAACGACCTGAAAGAGGAAGATAGAGGCAACATTAAAGAAAGCAGTAGGGACATGTACAAATTACGAACTGCTCAGAAGGCTTACCTGGCTGGTCGCCTCTCAGCTGGCACCACTCCGGACATTCCACTCGCGCTGAAGAACACCGCGACCTACAAGGAAGGAAAACACAGGTTAGCAAAGGCAAGACTTTGCAGCGCTGCGCATAGCGCTTACTTACCGCATCATAGCGCTCTTAATGCGCCATCATTTACCAGCGGGGCTCAACCAAGCCAGTTCGCTGCGCTGAAGCTCTGCATACCTACGGGAGAAAAAAGAGACATTTTAAACAAAGAAAGGCATGCAGGATAGCAACAAAACTGAACAACAGCAATAGGACCTACCTGAACAATATCAAACAGGCTGGTGTCAGTGAAGTAACTGGACCGCACTCGCCCATGAAAGACAACGCGCATCTGCAAAGAAGGCAGGATGGAGAGCACGCCTAATTCTACCACAAGGTGAGGAGAGGGCACCAGAGGGACTGAAATCATACGGGGGTGGAGGGAGGATACTTACCCCAGTCGGTCAATCTTGAACACAGTCCTCCTGTATTTTCAGGCAGAACCTTCCCCGCAGACCACATCAGGGCAAAGCTGAGAAGCATACCAGCGAGTAACCCGGCTGGGTGGCGTCCCTGTGGATACCAGGTGAGCGTAACAGAATGCGAAGCCTACCATAACAAATCCACCTGGGCGCCATGGAGACATCAGAAATGGACCAATTGGCCCAATTACTAGGAGAGCTTCATGCTGAGGTTCATTCTGCCCGACAAGAGACTAATGCCCTCCGGAGAGACCTAATAGTGACCAAAGAACGCACAGAAGAGATTAGCAGGCAATACTTGCAATCACAGGCAGGACAGACGCCTCTACCTGGAAGCAATACAACGATGCAAAACCCAGCTATACCACCCACTCTGGTACAGATCACGTTACCTGGAACAGTGCCCCTGGCACCACCAGAAAGGTTCTCAGGCGACCCACGGAAGTATGCGGCATTCGTCAATCAGTGCCGCCTTCATTTTCTTTGTAGGCCTGGAGCATTTCCAAATGACAAAGCTCGGGTAGCTTTTGTTTTATCATACCTGAGTGGTAGTGCAGCAGATTGGTCGGTGCTGCTGGTAACCCATGGCGATCCTCTATTACATGACTTTGGGGGGTTCCAGAGAGAAATGGAAAAACTTTTTGCTCGCCATACCCAGGAACAAGCAGTAGACAATGAACTCTTGTCCCTCCGACAGGGGAATCAGGACTTGTTAACGTATATTTCTACCTTCAACAGACTGGTTGCCGAAGCTAGGTGACCAGAAAACAAAAGAAACACGTTAGTCCATTGAGGCTTACGAGGTGAATTAAAGGACGTCTTAGCCCAGGTGGTTGATACACCCAGAGACTGTGCAGAATTCATAAATCTGGTCATACAGCTAGACCACCGGTTGCAGGACCGAAAGGCAGACCGGTCTAAGACGGACCCTCGGACCGTGTATGTTCGACCAAGGGAAAACACACCCCGTGTACATGAAAATGCTGTAGAACCCATGAAGATTGGAGGGATACGGCCTCCATTAACAAAACAAGAGTGGGACAAAAGAAGACAACAACAGCTTTGTTTGTATTTTGGGAAACCAGGACATTTCCTGAAGGACTGTCCAGTAAAACCCCCAAGAAGAACAGTCAGGGCCACAGAGAAGGATGAAGCTAAGGAATCGGAAAACTAACAAGCTCGACAAACGTAGAGGTCAGTTTGTCGAGTGAGAAGAAAGAGTTGCTGACCTCACACTTTGCAATACCAGTGATCTTAATTAACCACCAACAGTCATCAAGAATGCATGCCATTGAAGCATACATTGATAGCGGAGCAGTTGGAAATTATATTGATCAGGAACTGGCAGCAGAGATGGGGCTTCCTTTGTGTTCTAAGCCAACTATGGACAAGGTAACCACCGTGGATGGGACAGAAATCGCTTCTGGACCAGTAACCCAGTGCACAGCGAGGGTAACCTTGCTGTGCCAGGACGGACATCGGGAGTCTATTTCATTCGATCTCATCAAGGCACCTCAGTTCAGGCTAATACTAGGGATGCCATGGTTGGTTGCTCACAACCCTTTGATAGACTTGCGGGCACGAAAATTAACCTTCCCCGGTGACTGCTCCCCTGCTTGCTATTACCAAGAGGAGAAACCCGACGTCTGTATCCCCATGACTTCCGGAGCAACAGTATCAACCCTGGAAGCAACTAATACCTTGCCAAGTGAATACCATGATTTCCAAGATGTTTTTCGAAAGGACCAAGCCAATACATTGCTGTCGCACATGCCCTATGACTGTCAGATCGACCTTGTTCCTGGTGCACAATTCCCTTGCGGCAGGAAATACGCTCTCACAGAACCAGAAAACCTTCATTTGAAATCCTATTTAGACCAGTACCTTGCAAACGGATTTATCTGTCCTTCGAAGTCCCCCGCAGCCAGTCCTTTGTTCTTCGTACCGAAAAAGGAAGGAGACTTGAGAACCTGTATTGACTACTGAGCATTGAACCAGATCACCGTGAAGAACCGCTACCCTTTGCCACTTATCCCTGAGATGCTAGACCAAGTTATTAAAGATGCCCAGATTTATACCAAATTGGACCTTCGAGGAGCGTACCACCTGGTCCAAGTCAGACAAGGAGATGAATGGAAAACCACCTTCTGTACTAAGTACGGCTTGTTTAAATATCAAGTCATGCCCTGAGGGTTATGCACGCTCCTGCGGCATTCCAGTATTTCATGAATGACGTCTTAAGGGAGTTAATTGATGTCTGCGCCTTAGTGTACATACACGACATCCTAGTATACTCAGCCTCGGAACAAGATCATGTCAGGCACGTTCGTTTAGTCCTCACCAAGCTCCGTCAACATCGCTTGTTTGCAAAGCTTGAAAAATGCTTGTTTCACGTCACCGAAGTAGAATTTCTTGGTTTTATCCTTACTCCAGGAGGCATCAGTATGGACGTGCACAAGGTAGAAATGGCCTTCACCGATGTCTCTGAAAGGGGTACAAAGCATGCTTGGCTTTGCGAACTTCTACCGCCTGTTCATCCCAGACTTCTCTCAGGTTGTGCACCCAATTACAGTACTATTACGAAAAAACAATAAAAAGTTTGCTTGGACCGAAGAAGCAGAAGAAGCCTTTCAGGAACTTAAACAAAGGTTTACCTCCACTCCAATCCTGCGTCATCCTCATCCAGACCTCCCTTATGTCGTTGAAACTGATGCGTCCAGTCTCGCAATGGGGGCTGTCCTTTCACAGAAAGACCCGGAAACCGGCCAGCTACATCCTGTGGCCTTCTGGTTGAAAACGTTCTCACCTCCAGAGATTAATTATGCCATCACGGACAAGGAACTCCTGGCTATCAAATCCGCCTTTAAAGCCTGGAGGCACTACTTTCTGGGGGCCAGACAAACCATTACAGTCATCACAGACCACCAAAACCTGCAATATCTCAGAACAGCCAAGGCCCAGTCCGTGCGCCAATTACGGTGGGCCCTTTTCTTCACCGAATATGATTATGTAATCACATTTCGACCAGGAGTCAGAAACGGAAAGGCGGATGCTTTATCTCGCATGGGTATAGATGAAATAGTATATACAACTCCAGACCCAGTACCTATTATACCTGAAAACAAACTCTTGGGTATCACGACAGCCTTAACACAAGCAGATCTACGAAAAGAAATCCAATGCACAATGAATCCTGATGCCTACCTTGCATGGCAAACTCAAGGAGAACAATATACCATCAAGGACCATCTACCCTTTTTTAGGGATCGCCTATATGTACCCAAGAAGGAATTACAACACCATATTATTTCAAACTATCACGATTCACTGATCAAAGGGCATCCTGGGATCGCCAAAACCCTAGCTAAGGTGAAAGAGAACTTTTGGTGGCCTACCTGACGTAAGGACATCATTCAGTATATTCAGTCCTGTGGTGTCTGCGCACAAAATAAATCACAGAAACAAAAACCATCTGGTCTCTTGCAACCATTGGACATTCCTCCAGTTCCATGGCACACTCTTTCCCTTGACTTCATCACTGATCTATCTCCAAACCAAGGGTTCAACACCATCCTTGTAGTTGTAGACTTATTCTCGAAGATGGCCCATTTTATTCCTCTCAAAGGCCTCCCAGACGCAGCCACTTTAGGAAAAGTGTTCGTGGAGGGCGTGGTTATGCTACATGGCTTCCCTTCGGTTCTGGTCTCTGATCGAGGCAGCCAGTTTGTTTCAAACTTCTGGAAAAAATGTTGTGCAATGGCGCAGATCGACGTTCGGCTTTCTACCAGTCACCATCCCCAAACGGATGGCCAAACTGAGAGAACCAATCAGACACTCGAGCAATATTTACGGTGCATGCTGCACCACGAACAAAGGAATTGGAAAGACCTACTATTGATAGCTGAATATGCATATAACAATTCTTTGCATTCAAGCACGGGACAAACGCCCTTCTATACCCGTTATGGCAGACGTCCACGTACCTCTGAACTAGACCTTCCAGCCAGCTTGGAAATGCCAGCGGTAAAGACTCTACACACAACCATTACTCAGGGTTTCAAAAGGGCAAAGTAACACCTTATTCATGCCAAAGAAAAAACAAAAGAGATTCTCTGACCAACACCGGAAAAAGGCCCCTGATTATCAAGTAGGAGACAAAGTTTGGTTAGACGCTAAATTCATACCCATCAAGGGAACCCAGACCTTTCATCCCAGATTCTTAGGACCCTATACCATTAAGGCAATTATCAACCCAGCAGCCGTGAAACTGGATTTACCACCTAATCTACACATCCACCCGGTATTCCATGTGTCCCTCCTGAAACCAATGCAACCCGGCACACGGATTGGGACACCACCTAAGCCCATACTTGTTGACGGAGAACCAGAATTCGAAGTCAAAGATATCTTGGACTCTAAATACTCTAGGACCAAGCTATATTATCTCGTCGATTGGAAAGGATTTGGACCACAAGATAGATCCTGGGAGCCCAGTGAGAATATCCATGCACCACGTCTAATCAGGAAATTCCATCGGAACTACCCAACCAAACCTGGGCCAGACAGAAGGAACACCATGGGAGGGGCCTTAGGGGGGAATGCTGTCACGACCCTTGCCCAAACCCCCTCTGGCAAACCCATTGGCCAGGTGGAGTCAGGACTCGGGCCTCTAGAGCCTGGCATCCTCTTCAAAAGCCCTCATGTGGCCAGGCTCATACATCATGAAAAACAATGTGCTTGGGAACTACTTTATTGTATTGTCAGCCAACATGGAGGCATCCACATAGCTCGGTTCCTAAGAACCAAGCTATGAGGTCTAGTGTTTTGGGTGTGGTAGTGTAGGGACTACTTTACCTGGACTATTTTGTTGGGGCTATTTAATCAACACCCGAGCAAGACAACACGCTTCGCGTTACTTTGCAGCTTGCAACGTGACGCTCACCGTGTCCAGCTATTCCCTCGAACCTCGGAGAAGCAGAACCTGCAAAGAGGCAAAAGGAACATCATTAGCAGAAGCATCTTACCTGCAGTCTTCATCTTTGAAACATTTGCAGCTACTGAGAACAGCTTCCTCGAATCTGCACGCCTCCCGGACAGAACAACCTGAAAGAGGAAGATAGAGGCAACATTAAAGAAAGCAGTAGAGACATTTACAAATTACGAACTGCTCAAAATGCTTACCTGGCTGGTCGTCTCTCGGCTGGCACCACTCCGGACATTCCACTGGCGCTGAAGAACACTGCAACCTACAAGGAAGGAAAACACAGGTTAGCAAAGGCAAGACTTTGCAGCGCTGCGCATAGCGCTTACTTACCGCATCATAGCGCTCTTAATGCGCCATCATTTACCAGTGGGGCTCAACCAAGCCAGTTTGCTGCGCTGAAGCTCCGCATACCTAAGGGAGAAAAAAGAGACATTTTAAACAAAGAAAGGCATGCAGGATAGCAACAAAACTAAAGAACAGCAATAGGACCTACCTGAACAATATCAAATGGGCTGGCGTCCGTGAAGTAACTGGACCGCACTCGCCCATGAAAGACAAAGCGCCCCTGCAAAGAAGGCAGGACGGAGAGCAAACCTACTTCTACCACAATGTGAGGAGAAGGCGCCAGAGGGACTGAAATCATACGAGGGTGAAGGGAGGATACTTACCCCAGTCGGTCAGTCTTGAACACAGTCCTCCTGTATTTTCAGGCAGAACCTTCCCCGCAGACCACATCAGGGCAAAGCTGAGAAGCATACCAGCGAGTAAGCCGGCTGGGTGGCGTCCCTGTGGATACCAGGTGAGCGTAACAGTTATTAACACACCGGCCCGTAGAGAGATAAAGAACCAGTGAAAAATCAGAACAAACAAATGTTATAGCTCAGAGATTTTACCAGCTAAACCACAACATACTAGATAATGTCGGCTGCCACCAGAGGTCCAAGCACTCCTTCTGAATTAGCCTCCATGACTGAAAGATAAGGAAGGGGTCTCAACAACCAACGGTCCTCCGCCAGTAGAGGGAGAATAAGTGAAGAATGAAATAACTCACCCCAGAATGATGGCGAAGATATGTATATCTGTAGATGACACGTCAGAAGACTGAAACTTCAAGACATAAAACTAAACAAGGCGGTTTATGAACTACAACTAAATATTGTCATTTGGGTTGTTTTTGTCACAGTAGGACTGATGTTTCTGACACAATAAGAAACCCTTCATGACTTTCCATAGATTCATGTAAACAAGAGTATCAGGAAAGAAACATGTTGGGTGATTTTAGATGTTTTTTATGCAAATGTCATGACATGCCTGTGATAAGTATGGTGTGAATGGTGTGAAAGGTGAATAGTGTTTTAGAGTGAAGTTATTTAGATTTAAGTTCACACAGCACTAGTCACTTCATTAGTTAGGAGTCGCAAATAAGATTTGTTTGCTTCTTTTCCATTTTCCATGTGTCTGTATTCTATGTGTCCGTGTACTGTGACTACACAAATTGAATTGTTGTATCATCATGTATTTTGCTATGAATTTTTAACCATGTTGTAATAATATTAAAATATGTAATTTTTTTAAAATCAAACTTTTGGCTAGAATGATGAATGGTCCAGATAAGGCAGTAGCAGTGAATATCTATGCCTTTTACAAAAACATCGGCCACAAGCGCAAGTTGTTTGCCTACTGAAGGCTTTCATTCCCTCTTGCCTCTTATAGGTTTATGTGTGATCCACAGTGTCAAAGGCTGCAGAGAGGTCCAACACCAACACCACCGTGAACCCCCCCATTATGTGTGTTACTACTCCCTTTCCTAAGAGAAATGAACACTAAGGAGATTGGAAATGTTGAGGCACATGTATGAACGTTTACAATGTGTGTGATGCTGAAGGTCTTTTCCCCCTCCTCTGGGTTAGCACAGAAGCCCAGGTTCATATGCAGGGTTGCTGGGGTGGTAGCTGTCCATCCGCCAACAGGGGAAGTCTCTTAGTAAATTTGAAAAAGTGTCTTACTCAGCACCTAACAGAAGATCTCAGAAGGAACAGAGATTAGTGGCCCAGTACAGAGATCCATGTGGCAATCATTCTCCCCATTAGGGGGACTATTGAAGGGATTAGTAGCTCAATAGACAGCAGTGACAGGTCCAGGTGTTGCGCTGGGGTGCATAATACTCGATGACAAGAGTTTTCATTACTTCCAGCACGTGTGTTCAATTGGCAGTGATGAAGGACAATGTTAATGATTAATCATTTCTTTCCCTTATCATCTTTGTACTAGGAAATTGATATACATATAATTTTGTTTGATTCTAGTGCTCTTGCCATCAGTGTTATAGTGCATGGCCTACAAGATGTGCATGTTTGCTTTATACTGGTGTAGAGTACCTTTACTCACTATATTTTCAAAGTCAAATCAACACACAGACACAAGTATAAAAGTAAAGCAATTGTATTATTTGTCTTGAAACTTTAAAGTGTAAAGGTGTTTCATGTAAAATGTACTTTGGAGTTTCAATATGATATGTACCCTTAAAGGTGTTCTAACTATAATACATTACCAGTTTGTTTTGGAAAAAAAGCCACCTGTGAAGAGAAAACAGCCACAATTTTAATATTGACACCCTTGCCTGATATCCTCTGGGGACAATGCAAGTTGGTACAGTTTATGGGCTGCATATAAATGAGTTAGACCACCAAATATAGAATAGAGTTGAGGAGAATTTGGCTGTAGAACTCCTGCTCCTAGCAACAATCTGAAAGACATTGTAAGCTTGCTCTGGGCCTCTTTCCTGACGTGGTCTTCAGTGGCCCTTAAAACTCAGAATAACCCATGCTTGGTGATGGTGTTTCACTCACAGAGACAAAAGGGGAGAGGAAAAGAGGCCAACAGACCCTGATGAGCCCAACTGTCAATTTTGTTAGTGTGTTGCATGTCCAGACTGATACATTCTATTCTGGGCTCAAACTCGGATGCCCTAGGCCACACTGTATCCCCGCATCCCAGGGGAAGGTGAGAGCACTTGTATCTGTGCCCCCAGAGCAAGGGCTGCGCATGCAGTGCCAGGCACAGCACAAATCCACTTCACGTCCCGTGTAAGTGAAAAGAGAAGAAAAAATAACTGCTGCGTAAGATTTTGGGCTCCTGTTCGTGTCAGCATGGGCATGGAGTCGATATACCTTTGCTGGGAGCTATCCCTGGGCAGCTCATACAAGGAAGTACACCTCCATTTTGTGTGTCCCTCTAAGGTTTTGAGCTTCATAGACAACTTTTATGTTTCTCTCCATAACAGATAGAATGACTCTTCCTGTTGGGTCACTAGGGTCTGCACTGCTTGTATTTTTGGTCAACGCTTCTCTTGTAGTACATCTTTTTTTAAAGGGTTCCAGCAGTAGTTTTCCTTTACAATTATGTATATGATCTTTGGCAGTATTGGCAGAAGTGATAGCTGCCTGAGATTGTTCAAATATTCAAATAACAGGATAACCCCCGTTGAAGCGTGAATTTTCATGCCTAGAGGAATAATTTATACATTTTCAGAGATTATTTAAAGTGATCGTAGATCAGCACAGGGGAACTAATATTAACAGGATAATATTGATTGCTTAAATCATTTACTGGTCATCTGTCGTATGATAGGTTGAAAGTTTGGTAATGAGTGCTCCAGTTGTGTAAAATATCTTGTGATCTTTGATGAATTAGTGTCTTAATTTGTACTCACTTTCTGCAGAATCGGCATGTTATCTGATGTCTGATTTTGTCAGAGAAGATTGGATTATTTACAATTTTATCAGCTAGAGATATACCTGCCTTAGAAAGATATTCTTTAAAGACTAGTATTGAAAGACACGTCAATGCTATGGAAAAAAAAAGTGTATCCCTTCAATTGAACCTACACATTTGCGACCATTCTCTTCTCGATTGCGACCAATCTTGTGTTTGTGTTGATTGTAATTGAGCCTACACATTTGCAACCATTTCCTTCTTTCTCCTGACCAATCTATTCTTTGGCCCTCATTACGACCCTGGCGGAGTGGGTTTACGCCAGCGGTATTCGCGGCGGACCCGTCCGCCCTACTACGAGATTCCGTAGCGCCATGGTGAGTTTTCCGCCCGTTTTTTCCGGGCGGAAAAATCCATGGCGCTACGGGACCTTGTTGTTAATTACGCCACCGTATTTTACGGTGGCGTAATTAACGCCTTCCCCACTCCCATTATACCCTATGGGGCAAAAATGGGAATGGGGAAGGGTAAAATGGGGATTGGGGATTTACCGCCCCGCCAAGGTCGGAATGGGGCGGTAAATCCGCCAACCCCCATGGTGGTATCGGCGGCTTTCCGCCGTGCTCCATGGTGCATATTGCACCACGATTTCCGCCAGGGTCGTAATGAGGGCCTTTGTGTTGATTGCACTGCAGGCACGGTGGCACTGCAGCAGCTGATGGTGTCTATTGCCTACAAATCCTGGAATGCGGCTGTTAATCCTGATATTGGACCTTTCATCTCTATTTGACATATCAGCTTTGATGCTGTGATTGGCATCTTAAAAAATCCTATTGCTATTGAAGGCAGGCTATTGGAACTGCTTCCCTTTCAAGAAGCTTGTTTTTGACAGTGAAAAGTGCGCAGGAAAAGTCTGCCATACAAGTTCAATCTGATCCCCTGTACTAGT
Source organism: Ambystoma mexicanum (assembly GCF_040938575.1). Taxonomy (NCBI): domain Eukaryota; kingdom Metazoa; phylum Chordata; class Amphibia; order Caudata; family Ambystomatidae; genus Ambystoma; species Ambystoma mexicanum. The sequence continues at coordinate 154,893,885 of NC_090928.1, forward strand.
CAGTCTGTACTTGGTGCAATTGGGGGTGGGGGGCTGATGATGAGGTTTCTTTGATTGCTTTTTAATTGTGTGTTCTGATAACATTGTTCTGAGCACCCTACAACACTGCAGCATGCTGCAATACCAGGACAAAGACAAGACTCAGACAGCCACACTAATCAGTGAGAGCACTAGTTTACCTCAGGCTCTGTGCTATGTGCTGCTCTCCCGGCAGCCTTGCCACACTAGCTCTTTCTGTTTGAGGCTCCATTGGTGGTGTGACGTCCTACGACCATCTGGTAATTATCCGCAGATGCAATTAATTCCCACACTCCATCCCTGTTGTGCAGTTGCCTCCTAGCACTGAAAGGGGACAGCAGGATGGACCTTGAATGTGGGCTGCATGGCAATTACTTGGAAGCATAAGAAAATAAATCTACCGATAAAGTAGAGGCCAAAGAATCTATGAAGGTCTCAAAGCTGATGGAAGCTGAGGGGGCACAAGTACCCCTATGGAAGTACTAGTCCATGGGTTCCCTATTGCCTCTGAACACAATTGACTCTCAGCTATAATTGCAGCTGTCAGATATTGTACATCTGATGAGTGGCCTTAAGTTGATTAGAACGAATCCTTTCTTGAAACTATTAACAAAACTGAGTTCTATTGCTGCCCGCATGCTTCTTAGGTGTAGACCATGTGCAACCAGTGGCATCGAAAGGATGGTGTGAAAAGGAAATCTCTTCAATTGATTTGATGTCAAATGCTAGCAATAAATACTGTAAAAATGCATTAAAACACATTTTATAAACATATATGTTATGACAAAACTATCTTCATCTACATACACTATTGCTTGCTTTGTAGTTTCTGAGTATTTGCAACCATCTGGAAAGTTTGCTTGTGCTAGTTCAAATCTAAATGTAATTATTCTTATGGTGAACTTCAAATTGCCCCTTAAAATATCTGTTGTTTTGTTGTATCATCTATCCAGTGATATATGTCTCCCCGGATCACAACCTGGTGACCATCCTTGCTCAAAAGCCATTGTATTCTTCCTGGTATTTATCTTTATCTGATAAAGGGAGATAAATAGCTAAGAGTCACAGTTGTATGGTATTTTCTTTTTTCTACATTTTCATCACATTCATATTAGCCTTGTAAAAAAAACATTTGCAACTAGTGGTTTTCCACATATCTTTAAATAAAACATGTGATGCTTTAATACCTGTAATGGGAAGCTCATAGAGCTGGATTCCTACATCAACCCAGGATCCATTTTCACCTTAAACACAAACATTTTTGTAGCCTGTTCAACAATTTCAAAGGGAAATAAATCACCTGTTAGTAACCTGGGTTACTTTGTTAATTATGCCTCCCAGGCTAATGCCTGTGCAATCTGAAGAGATAGTCAAGACACATGAATTTCCGTGTCTTTCCATTTTTTACAAATAATTAGTGAAAGGAAAAATGTGATTACCATCCGTATTTATGTGTGAAATTAGTAAAAGCAGAAAACTGGGAGCCCTATATGTAACTGCCAACCCATTGGTAATCCGTGGAGTATCTAATGACTAAAGGAGTGTCATTACTTCTGTAACTGGAAAATGATGGGCGATGCCACTAGTGGTACAGCCTGATATGTGTACATTGGGAAGGGCAATAGAATCTGGCATTATGCAGTATATCTTTAATAGCCATGCCAACAGCTGCAATAATAAAAAATAAAGTAGAAACTGCAACACAGTTTAGCCACAGAAGCAGAGCAGTGCAGAAGAGATGTATTCTGAGCAAAACAGGGAATTAACTTGCAAAGAACTTAAAGAAAATACCAAGGACAGTGAGACTATTTCTCAATATTAGTACAAGGGAAAATTGGACAAGGGAGCACTAATTACATGGAAACAAATAGAAGTTAAAATAACAAACCAACATAAAAATCAAACAGAAAACAGTAAGGTTCAAGGTGGTCGGCTGGATATCATCATCATCGCTATCCAGCAGATCACCGCGAGACCACTAGCGAACGCCGAATCCAACCGGGTATGGATGATGTCCAGCCGATCATCTTGAACAACTCAGAAAGAAACCCACAAGGGACCCGGAACTTACCCAAACTTGCCTTGAGAAAAAACATCAGTTGAAACACTTGTCGGCCCCTAAATCTAAAGCATGCAGTTTATGATTACATTTTGAACAACGTATGACCCATAATGTATGTCACATCAGTGACAACCAATGTTAACTAATGAGCATAATGACCAACTAACACATTAAAAACAACACTTTTTCAAAGCTTAAAAAGTGTCAAATATTATTGAAGAATGAATTAAAGTACTAACATAGGACAACGGGTTAAAACCTGATTCAGCGCAAGCGTACAACAGGGTTCCAAACCCCACAAAAAGTAGATTTCTGGAACTTGGACTGCAGGAGCTCTGTCCATTTGGAAACCCACATACAGGCAGCTGGAGTAAATCTATATACCACAACAAACTAAAACCAACAAATATTCACACCTTAGCGCAGAGATCTACAGTTCCAACAAGCTCCAACCTCATCACTCAATCTAGCTCAAGAACAGAGCAACGCTTTACAACAGGATTGTTCCGGAATTGGACTTGACATTTTATACATTAACCCGGTACTGTTGGTGGAAGGAGAGAGAGATTTTTATTTGTCCATCCGGTATTGTTGAAAGAGCCACGTTTTTAGTGTTTTTTGTGGAAATGGAGTTTTGCTGTGCCTTAGATAAGCATTCACCTGTGCTCAGGGGCAGCATTTCTTTATAGTGATGCACACAGATGCTGCCTCGTCCTCAGGCAGTCTGTGTGCTATGTGTCAGGTGCAAACTGCGTCTTTGTGATCCTTACCAGGTAGTAATCATCTATGTAAGTTTGCTGATTAAACAAATGATTTGGTGTATGCATGCATATATGGGATTTATGTAATAGGACACTAGCTGGGAAGAAATGGAGCACCACACGTCGGAGATACACCCAGCGTGTTACAGGTAGGGTGCATGGGTAGGAGGTGCATGGAAATGGGATCTGTGGTGTGGGGGACAGAAGTAGTGTGGAGTGAAGCAATCACCAGTATTGTATTTGTTTGCATTGTATGCATTGCTACATAGTTAATGAGTTGGTACAATCACAGTTATGATGACAAATAAATGGCAGGACAGAAAAGCAAGAAGAAAGACAAAGAAATCCATGGAGAGGAAATGTAAAGATGAAGCAGTAGAACTGCACACATGAGGGTCAAGCAAGTGCATGAATTTTGCAGGACAATGAGCTTAAAACACTAAAAACGAAAGAGGGAGGATAATAGAGGAGTTCAATGAAATTCGGGTGGTGAAGGAGGGAAGGAAGCAAATGATACAGGGGAACACATATGCGATTAGCCAGTAGTACATCAGGGACATCGGCAGTAAGAGTAGTAACCAAAGTTACCACTGCACAGGATAATGTAGTCAAAACAGTACAGTGACTCCACCAAATGACTACAAGTTAATAACAGTCACACTGAGATGTTCAAATAGCATGGCCAGAACCAAGCCAGTCGACTGACTTTAGTCATAGTATGTCCTCAAACACAGCGGCAGCAGCAACATAGAAAAAGCACAGCAGTAACAGCCAGATGGAAAAAATCACTCGCCTCCGCTCATGCAGGCCGTCAGTTCTGCTTGTCAGCCTCGCCATGGTGCCCAGGGACGTCATTTAGGGGTCACCAGAGGTCGCAAGAGCGACCTCTGCCGATTGGCTGGCGACCTCTGGCAATCTCTTGCAACCTCTGAAAGGCGTGGCCATAAGGGGCGTGGCCACCACAGCAAGCACGTTGCCGCGTGTGGTTTCCTCCTTTTTGCCTCCTGTCACGTCACCTCACACAGCAGCAACACGTGTTATGTGCTACACTGCTTGCTCTCCCTCACTTGTACTGACGGGCCTGATGCGAGCTCGCTCCAAAAGAAGCAAAGAAGGAGGTCAGGTAAGTCAATCAATCTGTGTGTTACCCCGCAGTTCGCATTTCTGCTTTCATATTTTCTTTTGAAAACCCCGGCCGAGCATGAAGTTTTGCATGCAATGTCACGAAATGTCAGCCCATTAGAAGGACACTTTTCATGCAATTGAGACTCGCAGGCAGAGGCTGCCGCTTATTCAGGATGCAGGGGATCCATCCACCCTCCCGTGTTCTAGAGATTACAGAGAAGACAACAGTTTTATCTCTGTTTATACTCCTTGTTTTGTTATGCCAGCGCAACGCCACAGCAATGTTAACTAAAAAAATAAATAAATCATCTTGCAGCGCTGGGCCTGTCAGACTCACACAGACAAACACACACAGGGGCGTGTCCCATTTTATGCACTTTTCTATAGTGTTAATGCACAGAGCTCGTAGGCTCTGCGCACTTTACGTAATGAAATATCATAAGGGCACGATGAAGGCTGGCGGGGAGCTAGAGCTGTGACCCTGCCAGTATAATTAGTGCGCAAACAGCGTATTGTAGGATCTTCTCTCTGCACTTAATAACAGTCAATTATTTATGGAATTGTCATTGGCTGTTTGCCAGCCAATGACAATCCCGTTATGATGAGTAGGTGGGGTGATGGGCACATGCATGCTCTCACCATGGCAAGTTGCACTTGCCGCACAGAGCCCTGAGCCAGGGCATGGTCGTGGCCTAGCTTCCACGCAGCAGGGCCTCAGCCAGTGGCCACGTGCACAGTGCAATAAACCTGTGGAGGCCAACTCCGACAAAACGGTAAGTAGTGCACCCTTAGGACAGGCGATTCAAGTTAGTATTGGAAAAAGGCGTGTTGCGTGTGTTTTGAAGTACAAATATTTTGTGCGTGCAGAGTTTAGCAGTGCTAAAGCTCATAAAAAGAAACGTTAAGAGCATGCACAAAGGAATAGTGTGTACCTTCCAGTACCACTGATTTTACCCAAACCATCGATTGGGAACAGAGAGGGAGCAAAGACAGAGTTGGGTTTGTGGCTGGGAGGAGATGCTGCAAAGCAGGCCCTCAATAGACTATGTGAACTAGTGTAAGGATTCGAAGCTTGCTTTCAGGGTGGAGTTAGCAGCTACTTAGCTATAAGCCTCTCTTGTGAGAAACATGTTGTTGCACTACTGCCATGGGTTTGTGCTGTGCTGCCCAGTGTCCACCCTTTCATCGTGGACCTAGAGGGAGATCAGCCCTGCTGCCAGGCTGCCAGTACAGCCCAGTTTCTATTTCGACGGTCTCCGGACAGTCCCCCTGAGTAAGACAAGGACAGACAGAGAGCGTTAAAATAGCTGAGCTGTCTGTTACAGTCAGTGTTGCGACTGTGACAACAGGCTCCAGTGTTCCTCTGTGACCCGTCGGCATTCGGGAACAAATATGCCGGTGGTTGGACAACCTCGGATGTGCCCCGAGGCGAGGCCTCAGTCATGATTGATAGAGGTGGTATATCCAACAAGCAAGGCGATGCACTGAACTAGCAGAATGCCACCCACACCCACCTTTTTTTCACTGGTGCTTAGCAAAGCAAGGGAAACGACTGGCACGGACACAGCAGTAATTGCCGTCCGGGGGTATGTTTGGGTCATTGGCACAGGGATTGGTCTAAATGTATGTGTCCAATGTCAAAAGAGCACACAGGCCCCAGCCCCCAAACAACTGTCCAGTTCCTGCATCCAAAAAACAAACGTGTATCAAATAACAAAGCAAAACGCTTTCCTTGCAAACCCATCTATTCACTTCCATGACGACTGTTGAATAAAATTAGGTGTAGTACTGCATTGCATGTGCTTTCATGAACAGATGTGACAAAGGCAAAAGCACTTCGGGCTGATCAAACCTACCCCAGTTTCAGACGAAACATACAGAAATGGATTCGAACCAATGACGCTCACCCAACAATTTAGATCAAGCCAGTATCTGCCACCATATAAATTGGCACTGAAACTTCACCTCTTACTGCCTTCCTTAATGCAACTGTAAATATTGTAATGTATTGTATATAGCTTTAACTTCCTGCCGGTAACCTGTGACCGGTAATTCTATGACTAATTCTATGACTGTAACTCTATGTATCATTAAGCCTAAAGCCTCCTTGTACTGCTTGCGCCCAGTTACCCTCGGGTTTGGTGCGCCATATAAAAACAATAAACAAACAAACAAGAAATAACATTAGTCACTCGTCGTTGTATGCTCTTGCACTGTCCACGTGCAAAACGACTGGTGGGCGACTTTGAAACGACCACCTTTCAGAGTCATCAGCCGCCACTGCTCACAGGTCTCTCCCTTTCATTTTTCTGTGAAGCGCCTCTGCCCCCTGATTATTAACCCGCCTCATGGGTAGTGCCGGCTTTTAGCTGAAAGGTGATTCAAGGAGGGAGGGGTTTTTCACTCAAATGACCTTTTCACACATTTATTTTCTCATACGCACGTGCAGCACAATCGATCAATGACTTCAACATCAGTCTCAGAATGTATGTGTCGATAGTGATATTCTCTTAATAGCATTTCAAATAATTGAATGTTGGACTGATGTAAGCTCTCACTGCACTGTAAGAATAGGGAAATTCCCACAGGTCCTTCACCAGCATTCATTGTTCGCAATCTCCACTATCAGCCTCAGCCTACAGCAGACTTCAGATTGCACTGCTGACACTTTTCCTCACTTCTCCGCCATTTATAAAACTATCATACATCGAACCTCAGAGAATTACATTTTCAATGCATAATTGATGCCAAATATACCATCTGAGACGATCCTTAATGACCGAAAGTACACATTTGCAGGGTATCATGGTGTATGGAACAAGGGTGTGGGAGCCCCTCTACTGAGAATAAACATTGGTCAAATACCCTGTTCTATGGAATTTCTCCCACCATGTTTCAGCTCACTGCACCTTTCACAGAGGATCCTAGACTTGTGTATATATGTTTAGGGACTTGGAGTTTCACTCGAAGTTACCCAGGGTAATGCAGACGTGTACCCGTTGCTCACTGTGCTTAGAGAACCACAGCTCCAGCTCACAGATAATACCTGACTAGGCCAAAACACATGCTATTGGCAACAAATGATACTTGTTTTGAAAGTTCGAGAGTGCGATGCTAGTAATGCATAGAAACAAGAAATGTAAAAATTTTTTCCTATTGAGTTATGCAAGCGCTATGATGCCACTTCCTGTGATGTCACGTGGGGCGGGGCCAAATTACATCACTTCCTGTGATGTCGCTCACAGGCATGGCATTGTGATGTCACTTCCGCTATCCCTGGCATTTTGGTGAAATGACGTCCCTGATGGTGCCACAGTCCCACATCAAAGCAGGGCATCAGAGTGGCAAGAGAACAGCAGCTGCAACAATGGAAAAAAGAGCAGCGCTCCAGCCGATGGACGCCGTGGAGCAAAGCAGAGGAGTGCCACAACCACGCTGAACCAACGCCAGCCTGCCGACACATCGAGCAGGTAGACAAGCGAGCGTTGCCAAATCCAAAAACGGCACATCGGTCCACTCCCCACAGTGTAAGCCGGGCTCCCCTCTCACCAGCACTTGCGCCATAAGCCCAGACGGGAGCAGGCCCCATCTCACAGTTCCCCCGAGCCACGCCCGCCACACCATCCCTCCAGCGTGCAAGTGCCTTTACACTACACTGACGGTCAGCCGTTACGGAAGGCTCCGGTAGGTGAGATGTTCTTGCTACAGCTGCATATTGGGCTCTTGTGTCCACTCCTTTTTCCCAAGTTGACTTAAAAATCTCAAATGGTTGCAGTAAATCAGTCACTTGATATGAAGGTTGGTATTCTTTTGTCATGTGCAAGTTTGATAATGGAGTCCCACTGAAACCTTAACCAAGCACGAGGGCACTATTACCCGAAACCTGTTTTTGCATTTTTGCCCATGTCTAATGTCACCTTAGTTTCCAAACATACAGTTACTACATGGTCAACGACGTTAGCCTAGCACAGAGGTGAATGACGTTGTGTGATGGGAACGTCTCTTTTAATATCTTATAAAATGCATTATTATAGGTTCCTCGATAAAGGCATTCCAGTTGGAGTAGTTGATAAACCATATGTATTAAAGATCTTGGGCTTCCCATCACAAAATAATTAATTCAAAGTACGTATGTGTCAGCAAAATAATACCAATAATGCCACAACATATCTAAATGCATTGTAATGCCGAATTGCAGGTCGGTGCAATCATAGAAACATGGAGGAGGTACTATGTGATTTTGTCGATTTTTTGATAGTATTCGATTTCATTTAAATGTTTTTCTTTGTGGTAGATTTTGCCGCAAATATTTGCAGGTGGAGACCCCCGCACCTCCCCATAACCCACTACATTATTTATTCTCCCAAATCCACTCCCCACATATATTTGCGTCAACTTTAGTTCAAATAAATTCGATAAAATCGACTTCGACTAAATCTGCCGCTCCAAAACCTCCCTATGTCGATGCAAGATGCTCGTCTTTCCTGTCTGTAAACCATTTCAGTCCCGCCTAAAAAAAAGCCCACATTGGACACCCTACAGTTACCGATAATCTCCCTGGCGGAACTCCCTATGGCATTCTAGGCGACTACCTGACACGTGCATCGATATGACAGCAAAGTGCTGGATAAATCCCAGTAACCTCACATGACATCAGGTTAACAATTCACCATTCCTATAGTTTTGCCCCATGTGCGTCCATGTTTGTTTACAAGCTACTGGCCCAGAGCCATTGATTGAAATGTGTGACAAGCATCTGTCTGAAAAAGTACGCAGCTCGCTTTTGCATATTGCCTCTGAAATAATCAAAATGAAATGAAGTAGCTTCCAGCCTTCTTAAGATTACTTGAGTATTTATTATGGGTACTTAAGTTATCTTTCTAGTAGGTTACACAGCACCCACCACCCAGGCATGGGACCTTCCAACTGCTTGGGCCAGGAACCTTCACTCAAGCATTCCATGTATCACAAGACAACATTCCACATGGCATCACTGATACGCCATCAACCAAGGAAAGCACATCACAACACATCTCCCTCCTTTATACAAGCTCCACACACACACACAGGGGTGACACACAACACACAAATGCTGAAGACCTCAAGGACATGCACAATAAGTACAGCGTAAGAAGACCTTCGACACTTCTTTGTATCTTGGTATGTTGCATGCTGCTTTTTTATTAAGAAATGTCCCGAAGCACGCTACATACCCACAAGGCTGCCTCGGTATATGCATGATTTGTAACGTACTACGTAATCCTTATCATAAGAACGGCAGTGCGCTAAAAACAATATAAAAAACACCTTTATACCAACACCAACTTGTATTTTACCTTGCACTCCAAAAGGCAAATAAGGACACTCTGGGCCTCATTACGACCCTGGCGGTAGCCATGCCGCTATTGGCGGAATGGCTGCCGCCGGAATCACGTCCGGGTCCTCAGAATGAGGAATTACTGGGCCATTCCTAGTTCGGAAGGCCCGGTAATTCCTCCCTCCAAGGACCCGGACCCGCTCCATTACGAGTTGGCCCGTTGTTTGCTCCCTCTTCCCCTCGCGGGACCTGGTAAGCACGCCTGGTTTGACCAGGCGTTACCTCCTGGGTCCCGCGAGGGGACCTCGTAATGGGGCGGTACGGGGTAAACGGCGCCGGCACCTTTTACGGCGCCGTTTATCCCGTACCGCCAGGGTCGTAATTAGGCCCTCTATTTACTTCATGGCAACTTGCAGCCGTTTGACAGTGTGGGAGGACAGACTGTGCCAACCCTGCACAGTGTCACAATAAAGATGACCTTATACATCAACAAGCAAATAAGAACCATGTGGGCATCAGCGTTACTTCATGGCAATTTGCATACATTTTTGCAGCGGTGGTGGCAGGGTGGATGGAGCCCATGCCAACTCTGCATAATCACACAATACAATGTGACCAAACAGTCCAGGCTGAACTGCCTCTTTTGGGGTGGGACCGATCCTGATCTGGACGTGGTCCCTCCCTTTCTGTATGGGCTTGGCAGCCGAATAACCATGGTCTGGAGAGTTACCCAGAGCGATGCCAGAGGTTCAGATGAATTCGTCTTTTTACTGCTATCACCTCTTTTGTTTTGTTTTAACGGGTATGACTAGATGTGGATCTGTGCCTTTTGACTGATGGCACCCAATGAGGCAGAATATGCCTGGGGTTGATTGTGGTCTTCGTAGAAGGTATGTGAGCAAACACTTTGGGCTGTACTGGCCCCTTTTGGGGTGGGACCAAGCGTGATTTGCATATGGTCTTCCCCTTTTGTGAAAGGGCTTGGCAGGTGAAGAACAATGGTCTGGAGGGTTGCCAAGGGTGATGGCAGAGGTTCAGTTTGAGTCTAAACCTTCCAGCCATGACCTGTTTTTTTTTTCTCCAATGCATGTCTACTGGAAAGAGAGAGCTAGGGTCTTGCTAACACGCTTACACATACACAAGAAACGGAACACAGATAGCAGGCAGTCACACAGGAAGACATAATGGCCAATAGACAAAAAATCTTGATTGCATTTCATTTACGAAGATTCCCTTTAGCAAAAACAAATGAATTTGAAAAGCAACTTCAATTTAACAACTATTTACCATCCCTAAACAAACACATTTTTGTGAAGTAGAAGCGACAAACTGAATTGCTTAAACAATCAAAGTATGCGCTTAACCACATCGATATATTTGTATGACAGAGTAATGGACAGGAATTTGATTGTTGCATTTAAAGAGCATTTCTTACAGAAAATACGTCCGTGGTTGATTTTTGCAAAATATTCCCATCTTTTATTTTTACAAGCTTGCCAGTTTATGAGTTATATGATTATTGCCTCGGTGTTGAATAAAAGGAACTTTGCTGATGGATGGATAAAGTTAATAGGAATTGGCAAATTAAAGTGTCCCCCCTGGACATCAAAATCTCCTTACTTGGGGTTTTCAATTGCATGAGGAATTACCTCTGTAATTCACGCAGCTCGAGCAAATATAAGTCTGCTTCTTAATCTTATCGGAGTCTGACAAAATCACACAATTCCTAGGTGTGCCTGCACCTCCTGAATGCCAAGCTGCAAGGTGGCCCAGTGATACTGATCTCTGCTTTGTGTGTGCTATAAGAACAACAGAACACCAACCTACACGCGTGTTTCCTTTCAGCTGACCCAGCCAACCAACACACCCTTCAACCTTTTACCGAAAATATGGAAATACATGATGCCTCCTGCCCCAGGCTCCATGAGGACGTCTGTTGACTTTTAGAATGAGAGGGAACAAACATCTGTCCTGTTTTCATATGATGATAATCTGCACTTCAGGCTTTGGTGAAAAGGGCCATGAAGATCATACTGTGCCAATACCCGCTAGCTACCTTCCCAGTCCCGTATGACTGCATCTCTTGGCTCCTACCTGCACAGCAGCTTGGCACAGTCGGGGAATCCATGCCTGCTCCTGGGTTCAGTGCACCCTACACCAGAGCTGAATTTTTCAGCCAGTTCTCATGTCCCCACAGTCCTTCACCATACTCTCCCACCACCCGCTCCGCCGTCTGCTCCAGCACAAAGATTCAGGTGCCCCTCATTACCTGTCCGCCCGTGATGATTTGCTATGATAGGTTATTTATAACGCCATTAATACCCAGAGGTTTCTAAGCAGGGACGCAGAGATGGAACCTGTGTTGCTCCATGTTGTCTTGCTTCCAAGGCGAGCATGTTGCCCCTGGGCTATCTTGCCGGGACATATTGAAGCTACCTTCTCTGGGACCCGTCCTGCCCCTCACTGGCATCACTGAGCACATGCCACGGAAATGGAAGAAGGGCAATCCTTTCTTTTTACATTTTTCTTTAGAGTTTACCTTCCATTAACATCCAGGCATTTTCCCTGGGGTACTTATAGCTATAACTCCGACTTCTTCAGCCTTACTGGGTCTGTGGTGTGTGTTAAAACTCCTTGCTTCATTCGGTCCTATTAATATAAGCCACATGATATTACCACCTGGAAAAGCTTTCAGAATGCCACATTATTGCTTAATGGAAGCCTGCAGTGGACAGTAGGCCCCTGCCTCTGTCTCAGATAATATTGCCAGCTACTGCACTTTCTGTCATTTAAAGAAATACAAGTGCAAAGGGAATTGAAGACATTGGGCCTCATTACACCTCTGGCGGTAGCCGTGCCCTTTTTAAGGGCATGGCTCCCGCCGGAGTTGCATTTTTTTGAACACACGAATGGGCAAGAACCGGGTAATGGCGAGCTTGGCGGACCCGGTAATTGCCCATTTGCGGGTGCCGGAATCAAGGGCCTCCCGATCCCCACTCTACCCCATAGGACTGAATGGGGATGGGGAGGTCGGATGCACCGGCACATACAGAGTTGTGCCGGTGCATCTGACGTGCTCTGCTAGCGGGTGCTGTTACACCCGCCAGGAAAAACCTGGAAGGTGAAACGGCACCCACAAGCAGAGCACGTAGTATGGCAGTCCGGGAACTACGGTACCGGCATGCTTAGCGGCACCGTCGTTCCCGGACCGCCATGCTTGTAATGAGGCCCATTGCCTCATTACGAGGTTGGAGGTAGCCTCACCAGTTTTAACGGTTTTACCGGCAAGGCTACCTCCAAACTCGCATCTGGGTCCAGCACCCGCAAATGGGCAATTACCGGGCTATTCCGGCTCAGCCAGACCCAGTAATTGCTCTTTCACGAATGCCGGTCCCAGTAAATCCCCATTCCCATTGACCCCATAGGGCTCAATGGGAATGGGGAGGGTGGTAGCACCGGTAACGGTGCTACCATCATGTTCTGTTTGCAGGTGCCGGTGCCTGTACGGCCACCAGGTCAGACCTGGAGGCTGTAAGGGTACCCACGAGCAGAACTCCTAGTATGGCGGTATGGTAGCAACAGTGCTGGTAGTGATACCGGCGCCGTTGTTGCCTTACCGCCATACTTGTAATGAGGCCCAATTTGCCGACATGGCTTTAGGAGTCAGGTCATCGATTTTGTGCCCCTTATAATAAAGAATAGATTTATAATGGTCACCGTCTTCCTTGTCACTAATTGTGCCTGTTCTGAATATGAAGAAGCCGTTCACAATAGTTAACTTTTGACAGTGTATCATACCGTCAATATACCCCTTTGCAATTATGACGAAAGGACTATTGCCAGCAATAGTACAGAGGAGAGGAGAGTGGTTTCTAAATTGAATGCTCCACCCAGCATTACCACTAGCAGAGGAGTGAGCTCATCCTAAGAGAGAACACTGCACCCAAATGAATTGTATACCACCTTCACCCCTCGAGATAGCATGGTTTTGAGGTAGGCTATGAGCGCTGGGATCTGTGAACCAGTCAGGAAGCATCCAAACAACAATAGCACTGTGGTACCAAAACTTGAAGGAGTGTCTAACAAGGTTCTTTGAAAATAAACATACTTCACGCAAACACTGATAAGTGGCCAAAAACACTAAACAAAACCTCACCTGTAAAGCAAATACACCAAGGCAAACATATATCACACAGCCTGCGGTAGCAGCCGTGTAGTTACGGTTAAGTTGCTCAACTCATAGAAAGAGCACTTTTTGGGCAGCTTATAACTATGGCACCATTCGAAGAATCCACACCAAACTTTGCAAAAAGAGTATATGGCCACGTCAGTAATTATTTGGCTTTTTCGTTCAGGGGGGCAAAGGTATAGGGGGGTCCCAACACTTTTGAAATCCTCATAGACACACGCGCCTACAGCCCAAACCGCTGGACGGATTTTCAGCAAATTTGTGCCAGGAGAGGTGGCCTGGTCCCAAAAGCATGCTTTTGTAAATTTGGTGTAAATCTGTCTAGTCGTTTTTTTCTGCTGACTCATTTCCTGATTCAGAGTCCACAGACACTTCTGGGCCAATCAGAGGGTTACTTGGTGTCTGCGGACATCAAAGACGCACACTGATTGGATGTAAAAAAACGTGAGGTGCATCAGAATTTTTGAAATGGTCGCCATAATGGTTCCGCAGACAACTGCTGTTGTCCCCAGACAATACAGTGAAAAAAGGTCTGCAAATTGTATTTGGGGTTATTTTTTGGCTGAAAGAGGGCCTGGAAAGGGCGAGGGAGTGGGAAAAAGTTGATAGAAAGGTGTTTTTATATGTCATAAAAGCAGTGCAGCTGCCAAAAAGTGCGTGGTTACTGTTCGTGTCCGCAGATTGGGTTTGGGGAGATTCTAGGTGAGTCTTGTTATTTGAAGGTGTACTGTACGTACTTGTAATATGGTTTAATTGTATTGTGGTGTTGGTGACCAGTGGACAGATTCTTGGCGGCATGGCCATAGGACATGCCCCCAAGAATCTGGCCAGTGGTCAGAAAAAGTATAGTAATATGGGTATAGTAATTATAGGTACTGTAGGGCGAGTATACAGTAGTTGTAATGTGATGGGATGATATTGAATTGTATATGGTATTTATGATTGTAGTACAATTGAGTTTAGTGCTTCTGGGATCTGTAGGTGAAGTAAAAACATATATAACACTGGGTATGGATCCTTAGTTGAATATGGAAATAAAGCTGGAATCTCTGGTTCTTTTTCTGTCGAAAAAACAGTATAATGTGTTAAACATGATAGTTTAAAACATGTATTTACTTTGAATTGGCATATGCATATACTTTATAGAACCTCATAAACAGTATATTGCAAGTACTATGTTTGGAAAACATTAGTGTGTCTTACAATGTTGTTGTATTGACTTGAAATAATCATTGGGTTATTGGGAAAAAACTCCAGAGTGTATTAAAAAGAAAACGACTACATTTTAAAGAATATACATAGAACACATGTCAAACAAACATCCTACCACACCTACACTCACAATATATGTCAATACTACCACACACATGTTCTGTGTAATAAGTACAGATACTTTTAAAGTAGTTAGATACCCATTGGTGTGTTCTAACTATGTTGGATTTTAGATGAAATATTGCAGTAACAATACGTGTTATGTTATATTTGAAGTGTATTAGAATGGAAGTGATTTTTAAAGTAGTTACATACCCATTGGCGTATTCTAACTGTCTTGGATATTAAAATTACTATTGTAGTATTATGGATGTAGTTAGATACCTGTTGGTGTATTATAACTGGGTACTGTACTATATTTTAGTGAGCACACTTGGGTTGAAGGAATATTAAGTAGGCATTTGGTAGATTTGCTGGTAACATCTGTTGTGGAGTAACAGATGTGTCGTTACATTCAAACCAACCACATGTTCTTTTAACATATGCATTATAGTGGCGGAAGTGGTTGAGCCACCAGTGTGGTAGATTATGCCTACTGTTGTGAAGGTTTTCTTGCCAAGAGATACTTGGCCGTGTGTGAAGCCTGTAAGCTTACAGTCATTTTTGGTACCATCTGCATTGTACTGTAGAAGCATTAGAATTACATATTGCCCATGTGAGTTTATTTGTATGCTGGAGCGATTGTCTGAATTGCCAAAAAGGGAATAATATTCCATGATTTGCATTCTGAAGAAGCTGCTGAAATGGAATGGATTCACAATTCGGTATGGATACATACACAAATCGTTCATTAGGGATGTGCTCTTGTGAAATATGGTCGCAGAGAGTGCATGCATTTTTTCCACGTGTATGAAATATGGAAGATTTCATTTATAGGGATGTCATTGGCTTCTAGAACTTGTAGTAAGTACATTAGGAATTCCTGTGGATCTTCCTGTGTGATTAAGGCAAATTTTACCATTCCTACCCAGTAGTCTAATTCTTGCCTCAGACACTGTAAATTGTGTCAGGATTATTTGTGGCACTTCTATGAATGAGGAGCATTTGCAAACACAACTGGTCGGAGCCATTTAAGTAAATGTTGTGTACACATGGTGGCAATTGGAACTGAAGATTGATTGCTACATTTTCATAGCAAGTTACTCCACTGTGTTTCTGAATTTAAATGGACTAGAACGTTTTGCTTTTGTATCTTTTGATGGGCCTGCAGTTGTTTGTCGAGAAGAGACATCTGTCTCTTGGTCTTCAGATGGATTTACAGTTGTTTTTGGATAGAGAGTTTTGTGGTTGTATTATTTGATGGAGTAGCCGCTTTTTGTTTTTCAAGTGGTATTGCTGGGAGATCTTTTATAGGTTGTGTGTGTAGTAGCTTTCTATTTAAAGGTTTTCTTTTTTCAGGTACAGGCTACATAGATAGGAGAGGGTGTACAGTACACATAGCATGTTTTATTCTAGGATGCATGGAATGTCAGCATTGACTTTGTTTGCATCAAAGTTAACTAGGAAGAGACCATTGAGTGTATGGAGACATGAAATTGCTACGTAACTCATACCTTCTTTGAAGACTGTGCTGCCAATGTCAATTAATGCGTGATCTAGGGTTAGACCTTGCGATCTGTGAATAGTGACAGCATATGCAAGGGATAGAGAGAATTGTTCTCTACGTAGGTACATGTTTTTAAAAAGAAGGAAATGTGCTATTGTGCGTGCTATTTCCTTAACTCCTGCATGTTTTTCAAAGTGGATGTTGACAAACTGAATGCTGTTCTCATGTGGATATGCTTGGAAGCCAAAAACAGTACCAATTGCTCTATTGACTAAACCTTATTCTGTGTCAAGGTTACGTTTTAGGATTACTCTGCAGTTTTGACACAGTTAAAACTTTTCCTAATCCATCTTTTTTGGAGATAGATTTTTCTAAGCTATTTAGTCGTGCTGTTGGTTGTTGACATGTAGGGAGTGTCATGCTGTGCACTTCAGGTTTGTCTGTGGAGCTCATATGCACTATTGGTTGCATTTCCCTTTTCAACATTGTATCATTGAATTGACTACAACTTGCAAGGTTTGTCATTAAGGTCATGAATTTTATATTTTGCTGCGTTAATTGTTCCATTACTACAGGGGCAGATGTGTTTATCCCATATAGTTCCTGGATAGTCTAGTTTTTAAGATGAATTTTGCATCTTTAGTAGGCAGGGCAGTTCTAATGCTTTTTAAATTGTTAGCATAGGTGAGATCTGCATATTGACGCATGTTTTAAGTTAGTTCTCTGTAGCAAAACTGTTGCCACAGATTTACATTTCCAATGCTGCCAAGTCTGTTACGGCATTATTGGTGTCCTAATGTTTTAAAAATAAGTTCACCTTTTACAGGTATTAACTGTAGGAGGTCCCCGAAAACAATTACTTGTTTTCCTCATTACAGTTGTTCCTAGTTAATTTTTAGGATTTCTTGGATTCTGAGATGAACTACTGGGAGGACCAGTACTTGGTGTAAATTTAGACCTCCTATGTTGTAGGCAGCTAAACCTGTGGGCCTGTTAAAAGAACTGAAAGTTTGTTGTTTGTTAAGTCTTGTAGAAATTTGCTGATTATTTTAATTAAGAACATTTTACAAGAACCAGCTTCACCACTTACATACAGGAGCAGAGGTTTAAAATGTTTACAGCTACAAGTTGTAGTTTCATGTTCAATTTCTTCAGTGACTTCTATATAAATGGTGAGTTGCTAATCAGTTAGCTGTGATTTGGGCACTGACAAATCTTCTTTAGATTGTTTAGATTGATACATGCTATTTTCAAGCTCAGTCATGGCTATTTCTGCTTCATTTTGAATGAGCGGTTCTCCAAGTGATTCTTGCCTTCCTGTAAGGGAATGTTGACTGCCCTTAGGAGTGACTTTATCTATTATAGCTTCCATTTCTTCCTCTTGTTGGCGTTCGTTGCCCAATACTTGTTTGAAACTCACATTTGTTATACTGCTTTCGTATGCTTTGAATGCAGCTTCAAATGAGTCATGGTAAGCTAACAATTATTTTTCTTTTGGCCAAGGTTTAAAACATTGTAGTAGGGCCATGTAATAAAGTCTCTATATTGCAGAGTTTTAAATAACTTTATATGATTAATTAGACTGGGTTTTGTATGTTTCACTATGCTTTCTTCACAGGTTAAGACTGAATATTTGCCAGTTATCTCATCTGGTGGGACATTGCTTTTGTAGGAGTAGTTGTGGGCTATGTCGTACAGACACATGTTTTCCAAACTGGCATTTCCTTTTGGGTATTATGTGTCAATAAAATAGTTTTTTAAAATCTCCTTGCTGTTGGGATCATTTGTGGCTATTGTTTCTGGTTATTGCTAGGATTTTAGTACTCTTTTTCAGGATGTAACTGGACCAAGATTTAGCCAGACAAATGTGTTTGGATTTGCCATGTGAAGCTGCACCTGTTAGACAGTCTGCAGCTTTGTACCACCCACATTCTCTATGGGAGAGCCTTTTTTTGCTGAAACTGCCCAATTTTTGTGACAGTGTTTTGTCATACCGGAGGTCTTTTAGCTCTGTTTTCTCAACTTTAGTGAGATAGGCCGTGACATTTCTTGCAACTGCAGTGGAATTGGCTGCAATGTATTGGATGTCTATATTTGTATCCCATGAGAAAGCAACGATTGCATTGTAATCATGGTACTTGGATGCTTTGTCCCTTTTAATGTTGTATGTGTCTTTAAGGGATTTCCCTTTTACACTGTGTCTAACAGAAGACATTAAGCTATTTACTTATCTTGTTGTGCAAACTGGTCTAGGAATACAAAAGTGACATTTGGTATAGTGTTTACCTTTGTTTGTATATTGACTTCAGCAGTATTTGCCAAACCTATGTTTTAGGAAGCATAATATTTGTGTACGTAGGTCACAATCTGTGCTTTCTGAAGGGATGTCACAGATAATGTGTTTTTGAAAAAATTGTAACACAGTGTCATCACTGTCATGGCCAATTTTGGGAGCATCTTTTATCCATAAACGCATGTGGATGTGTGGTGCTCCTGTGGATTGATATTCTTTACTCCAAAATAAGTGTTTCACTTCTGCGAGTGGAGGGGTATTTTTATTGCAGATGAAGTGCTGCATGGCAATGAAATGATGTGAAAGTACCCTGACACATTAACAGGGTCAAGAGAACAGAGTTCTCCTCTTGTTTTTATATCGATTCCCTCTTTGTTTTTGTTTGCAGTGTGTAAGAAGTCATGCAAGTCACCCCTGGCATATTCTGCACAACTTAAAATAACAAATCATGTGGGTGGGCCTAGGTTCCTTAGCATACAAACTATTTCAGCGTGACGTCGGAATCAGTATTCATCTGTACCACGCATGTTTGCCCAGGGATTTGTGATACTTGACTGCAAAACATAATCTTTGTCTTTTATCTTTTAAAGCAATTGCATAGCTGATATGTTTGAAAAATGAGAGCCTGTTTTTAATGTGTGTGCAACTCCATAACATAGAGTTGTATGTGCACTTTCAAACAGCAGGTGCAAAATGTATTGTACATTTTGTCTAAATCTGGTGTCTTCAGAATATATTCGTAAATAGCGATATTCTGATGCACTAAATTTTGTGGATCTTTCATCATATCTTACTCCTTTCCCTGTAGGAAAGAGTAGAGGAAAAGAACGAGCTTCTACACTTTTCTCCCATAAGCTTGTTGGGAAGCATTTGGCTTGACACATTTGATATGTTTCAAATGCATCTTCTATGATGTCTTTGGAGTGTAGTGGGGGAATCGAATACTGGTCTAAATGTTGGCTGCAGTAACAGGATATATGCGTTCAAATTGGCCAGTTTGTTGTGAATCTTGAATTATTTGGGTGGTTACTATTAAGTTTTACTCTGTGTTTATATATTTGTAGCATTCATTGTTTTCTTTAAGGTATTGTAGGCCTTGTCTAACTTTGTTTAAGTCGACTAGTTGTTGCCAATTTTCTTTTGTCTTTTGTTGGTACACCATTAACTATTACAATCTATTGAGGTGTCAGTTATTTTGTATTTATTTTTTGCTGTTAAATATAAAGCTAATTGGAATCTTTGGGATTCTTCATTGCACTCTATTTTGTCGGCTATACATACCATTTTGGTGTTCTTTTTATAAAATGCTCTGCAACAAAAGATATATGCTTGGTCTGGTATTTCAGCAGATTTGTTTTGAAATGTAGCTATTTCTTTTTTGTATGTGTTTGTAAGGTGGGTGCTGTTTGTGAGGTTTTTGTGAATGTTTTCAAAAGTTACTGAATTTTTAAAGTCAATTTCAGTTCCAAAATATTTACTTTGGATCTGTTCAATTTCTCGAAGGAGTTCTTTGGCAGTGCCATGTAGGATAATGCTATTTCAATTTTGCAGTTGCATCGCATAACTTTTTGCAAAGTATAGTCTATGCACAAGATTTGGTTGGTATAGGGCAATGGTTTGTTGCTCACATGTTGACGTGATGTAAGGTGCTTATGCAAGCAGTTCCTTAAATGCAGGCTAATGAATGTCCTTCCAGTTCTGTGTGGATGTGCACTGGGCAGGAGTCCATGGTTTCTAAAGTTTTTATTCTACTTGTGTGTTTTAGTTTGGCATAGTGATTTAGGGATTGTCGTAAAGAATTGAAGGATTGTTGTCGTACATTATATATTGAGCTGCAAATCCATTAGTATACTGGATGGTTTGTTTGGGTAAAAGGAATATTGGGTTGAATATTTATTCGGGAGGCTTTCTCTGTAAGGGTTGCTTTTGACATAATGATATCTCCTACCATTTCATAGCCTCTGCCATTATTGTCTCTGGCAATTGGGTTTCTTTGTTCTTGTTTGTAAGCGTCTTCATTGAAATATGGTTATGTGCTGCTTGTGTGAATCCATTCAAAGTCACAGAAATAAGAAAAGGTATCTCTGTTGAAATTGTGCATGTTTAGATGTACTTTCTGTAATGTATTGTTTAATTTAGTTTGTGGTATCATTCTGTTTAATATTAATATAAATAACTTTCTCTTTAGTAGAAATGCGCTGTCAATTAGAGCTTCGAGGATTAGTTTTCTGCATTCGTTTTTAAGGGTAGATCATTACTTTGTAGCTGTCTTTATAAGATTAGTAAGTACTCTACGGTGGAAAATGTTTTGTAAAATGTATGTTTTGGATTGCTTTACTGTGGCTATGCTAATATTGGTAAATGTAGTGTTAGGTTCATTATTTTGTTTTGTTTTGTTTGTACATTTTTTTACTTTCAGATTTTGCAAGAGCGGCGTTAGTTGTTTTAGTGGTGGCTGTTTTACTTTTGTTGAGTGAGGTTACTAACTTTTTGTTTGAATGTTGCCCTGGAATGGGCAATTACTGGGGTATCACAACCCTGGGGGACCCGGTAATTGCCCATTCCAGGGTGCCGGAAAACATTCTTCGCCATTCCTATTTGCACCCCATAGGGCTCAATGGGAATGGGGAAGCCGCATGCACCTGGACCATTCGTGAATGGTGCCAGTGCATGCAGCATGTTGTGCTCGCAGGTGCCACTCTGCCCACCAGGTCCGACCTGGCAGACAGAAAGGCACCCACCAGAACAACTCATAGTTTGCCGATCCGGGAACTACGGTACAGGCAAGCTTACCTGTACCGTAGTTCCCAGACTGGCAAACTTGTAATGAGGCCCTATGTCTTGTTTTTATTCTTATCTGCTCTATTTCTCTTTGTTTTCTATGGATTTGCTTTTTAGTAGACATTGTGTTTTGCCTGTTGGGAAAAAAATAAAGTTTGTGTTTGGAAATTGTGGAATGTTTATGCATGTATTATGCATGGGTGTGTGTTATTGTGCAGTGGGATGATGGGTGTGGTTGTGAAGGTTGTAAGAATAAGAGGCTTTACAGGTGTGATATGCTTTGGTTAGTGACTAAGGCCGTGGTGGTGTGATGGAATAAGCAGGGACATTGTGATGTTTTGAAGAAAACAATGGTTGTTATAATTATATCATTTACTGCAAAGGTCTGAAGGTTGTGTGGATGTAATGGAAAAGGCGTGAAGAAGTGTGTTTGTCTGTGCTAATGTTTGTTAGTGATTTGGAATGCAATGAGTGTCAACGGTGGTGCGTTGGAATTAGGACCTTATGTGCATAGGGGTATGGAATATTAAGGAAGTAAATTGTGGTATACACGGTTTTGAGAAATGGCTTTATTTTGAAAAAAGAACAGTGTTGAGAAGGGAATTGAAAGGGTTCACTGTGATTGTATTGTGGAAATAACAGTGACATACAATTACAAAGTGTGATGAATAGTGCATGAAAAAATATTGAAATGCCTTTTACAGTGCACATTGTAAAAATACTTATTTTCTTTGGGGGGAGGGCGAGACCCACTTACCTCTCCTACTCCTAAACTCTCATTGTCTCCCTCCTCTTTATACACATTTTAACCTAAATCTTTTTGTTTTTTAACACCTAAAACCCACCCCTATCATTACATCTCCTTTTCTTTATTTCTATATTTTTCTGCTTTTATGTATTTTGTACCCACTCTGTTATTTCTTCCAATATGTTTTCATCTTTGTAAATTAATTCTTTATTATTTCCTGCAATATTATCACTGGATACCAATCAAAAGAGTGTACATGTAGCAAAATAATGAGTAACAGTGAAATACAATGTTGGTGGGTAGAACAGAATATTCTAGTCCAATATATAGTGAAAGTACATTGTTACAATTAGAGCAGTGAACATGCTTTATTCATGTACTTACTTTGTAGGATGGGAAATGTGTTCTTTCTTCGGTAGCTGTTTTCTTCAATCTTCTTTTTCCTGTTATTGTAAAAGAAGATTTGTGGGTATTTGTGGTAATGGCAAAGTACTTTTAGTAAAATAGTTTGTTACTTATTAAGGTATTTGAAATTGCTGGGAAAAAGAGTTAATGAAGGTGGATTATGGGCGGTGTAGTAAAGAATATTAAGTATATTATGAGAAAAACTGGACTATGGCTCTTATTAGGAATAAAAAGTTACTGCCAGCTTTTCTGGACCGGCTCACTCAGTGCTTAGTGGTAGGGGCACTGCAGCCCCAGCAGGTCTTACCTGCTGGGAGTTGAGGCCGCTACCAGCAGGATTTACACTGAAGCACTGGTTATTAATGGTGCCGGTGCTTC
Organism: Ambystoma mexicanum; assembly: GCF_040938575.1. NCBI lineage: Eukaryota > Metazoa > Chordata > Amphibia > Caudata > Ambystomatidae > Ambystoma > Ambystoma mexicanum. Next base: position 154,916,780 of record NC_090928.1, read on the forward strand.
ATGGTTCGCATTCCCATGGAGTCCTATAGTACTGTATGAGTACTGATGCTGATTGTGATATTTCGTTAGCATCGGGATGTTAGGTGGTGGTAACAGTAATATGGGAGGTATGGCAACACGCAGGCTACCGGTGGGTTTTACCGGCATCCGTAATGAAGCCCATTATGAGTAGTGTTGTTTGAGACATTATAATGTGTAGGGCAAAAATGGGTGTGTAAAAAGATGCATATCTAGGTCATGTTTGTGCTGGTGATTTAATAAGAGAAGGGCTGTGTTTGTTGTGCAATGTATTTGTAATGTGTTGCAGTGTTTTTAAAGAAAAGGGAGCTGTGGCCTACTGGTATTGCAATGGCAGATTGTAGTTGGAGCAGTATTTAATGTGTTATAGTAGTGGTTGGAAACAAAAATAGTTTATATATAAAGAGAAGTGTTATATATAAGTACTTTGGGCCCAATTAATCAATGCTGATTCTCCTGCAAGGACTTCTGGTAGCTGTGGTAATCAGGCTAGCAAGGAACAAGCTCACCCCCAGATCTGCAGTGGGGAAAGGGGGGAGGAGTAGACCACAGTGTGGCACTCCAAAGCAGGGCATATGTCGCCCCGGTGCAGCACCCTATTGGATTGTGAAGATTCCACCCTTCAGAAATCCATGAATATGATGAACAGGAGAGAGGGGCACACTCTAGTTCCCTGCACAGTTAACCTACTCAGCCACTTATGTTCTCCTCCTACCGGGTTCTGTGCTCTTCACATCATCAGGGAGGCAGTCTTAGCTTGCAGCTCACAGCAAGTGAAGGTGTTAACAATCAATGATAATTCTGCTGCAAGGACTTCTGGTAGCTGTAGTAAACAGGTTAGCAACGAACAAGCTCACACCCAGACCCAGAGTGGGGAAAGGGGTGAAGTAGCCCACAGTGTGGCACTCCAAAGCAGGTCATATGTCGCCCTATTGGATTGTGAAGATTCCACCCTTCAGAAATCCATGAATATGATGAACAGGAGAGAGGGGCGCATATATATATATATATATATATATATATATATATATATATATATATATATATATATATATATATATATATATATATATGCGCATGACTCTGGGTAAATAAGGCAAGCGGCAGGAAAAACAAGTAGAAATGCAGAAATTCAAAAAAATGCCTTTTAGCGTAGGGGATGGTGTTCTGATGATCTCTAGGGTCATAGGTGTAAAAGCCAGGAGTGAAGAAATAATTTTAGGGGCCCCTTGTCAGTTTACAACTCTACCTTACTCTTTTGCAGTGGCTCAACAGCATCAATCCGTTATTCGTAGTGCCTTGCAATTGTGCGAATCGTGGTTCGATAATGACAAAATAGGTAATTCTGTCTTGAAGGTTTGATGCGGAAAATGCAACTCGAAGTGACAGGATCAGTTGTGAATGGTGTCCACTTCAGTGCTCCACTGGAATCTATGGAAGTCTCGATGCAGAGAAATGGAGCTCAGTGCACAAGCAATGCAGAAGTCGCTTTGCGTCAATAACTCAGCAGTATTTCAATGTCACCTCAGTCACTCAATATGACTCAAATCAGGAAATGGTGGGTTTTGCAACAGACATTTTCAAAGGCAGCACCTTTTGACCTGCTGCACTGTGGGCCCTTTGACCAGGCACCATGAATTAAAAAAATGCTTGCCTGGATTTTCAAAGTACACAAACATTCTTCAGAGCTGCTTGCAGGGCCAACAACTATTCTGGGTAGGCTCCTTGTGTACCAGAACTCTTCAGTGTCAGGCAAGCCTCCCTCACAGCAGTCTTTACTCTTTTCCACCAAAAGTGGTTAAGGTGGGTGCTGTCAAATCCCATGGAAATCTAGCCTTTGCCCCATGCAAGGGATTTTGAGTAGCTGTGTGTCCAACAAGACTTCAGTGTTGATCGTTCTTCTTTCAAGTTGATTAAAACCCACATGTAGTCAAATCCTAAAACGGACTGTTCATTTTGCTAGCTTCCTGTTAAAGGCCAATTCATGTCTCTGTTACAGATTTTACCCATTTGGCTGTATCATAACCAGTGCCCTTGATTTGTAGGAATTTAGGAGTGTGTGTGGGGCAGGCTGAGAGGGAAATGATGTTCAGATAAAACCAAAATAGCCATAGTTTTCTTCCTTTTGATTTTTGACCTCTTGGATTACCTGCATCTCCCATCCCACTTGTCTGCCCTACATCAAAGTGCTAAGTGCTAATTAACCCCTTTCAAATATTCCCCTCTGTCCTTCAGCTTCCCCTCAAGTGCTTGCTGAGGAAGTCAGTCTTTCCAGCTGTGAGAGGAGTCAATTCCCCTACTCAATCCACTTTGAATCTCCCATTTCCTGCTTCCATCCACCGTGACTGAAGCCTGGAAACATTTTTGGGAGTAAAAAGGCACGGGTCCCTGATGTCCGCCTGCAGAAAACAAAGTATTCAGAGGCAGAGCTGACTGCACTGGTCGACACTGTGGTGCAGCATACTGAGACACTCTTTGGGGTTGGCCACAGAAGCACCAGCCAGAAGAGAAAGACAGCCATCTGGAAGGAAGTTATAGAAAGGGTCACGGCCATGGGGACTGTCCCCCACACAGAGAGAATGCCATCAATGGTGGGATTACATGGGCCTGAGGGTCCGCAACCTCTTCTCAACACAAAGGAGGGAATCTGCTGCCACAGGCTGAGGGAAGGTGAAACCCCTCAACCTCATGCCTTGGGAGGAGAGGTGCAGCTCCATCCTGCACATGGAGGGAATAGAGAGAGTCGGGACAGCAGAGGCAGGAGCTGGGACCCCAGGGGATGGTGCTAAGTACAACAAACCCCATGTAAATGGAAAGGTTAAGTCCAAATACATGCATCCCCAGGCAGAGAAACAACTAATGGGCAAAGGAACAGGTCCACCGCGTGTCAGTCACAGCAAATGGCCAGATCACACACATGCTACAGGAAGCGGGTAGACTTTATTTATTTATTCATATTATATTTATAGCGCTAGACAAAGGGCCCATATGCATAATAGCGCTGGACAAAACAGACAACAAAGTACAAGGAGCTACAATGAGACCAGTGCCGGAAACAGTGGTTCAATATGAGGGAGGATCAGTAGAATAGAGCAGTTTTCAGTCCACGTTTCAAACCGGAAATGGATTAACCATCTCTTAAGTCTGGTGGCAGGGCTTTCCAACACTTTAGAGAAACCTAGCGGAAAGGCCCCTGGGCCACTAGTGTTAACTTAGCCCTCGGTACTTGCAGAAGACATTAATTGATTGATCTGAGTGCCCTCCAGGCCCAGAAGCTAGAGGAATCTGCTCGATAAATAGCTGGGGCCTTTGCCATATGGGCACTTGCGATTAATGCACAGCAACCTAAAGGAAATTCTACTGTTCATGGGCAGCCAATACAGGGCCCTCCTGGCTGCTAACACATGGTCACTTCGGTATAGGACCTCAATGACATGCACTGCATTATTTTCATGATTTGTAGTCAGGTGATTTCACCCTTGCCAATGCCCTGAAGAAGGCTGAAACAATAATAAAATTTGACCCTGATAATCACTTGTGCGATAGTGGCACAATTAGTAGAATTGAGAAAGGGCATTAATTGAGCGAGCAATTTTAGATACCAGAGACCAGACTGTTCACATGTGCCTACATTTTAGGTTCCTGATCTAAAATTACTCCCAGGGTCTTGACCGTTGGAAGTGTGGCAACGGCACAACCTGCAATCCAGAATTGCAGATACTCAGGACTCATCTTAGCAAACTGGGGCACCGTGCCAGCTATCATAAGCTCATTGTTTGCATTGTTGAGTGCTAATTCATTGACCACTATCCAGGTTTGTGTAAGACTGTGGATGGAATTGGTGGTGATGGTCTCTTTGCTGTAATCGCCTGTAAGTGGAATAAGACATTCGGCCTCATTACGACTCAGGCGGTAAGGGGTTTACGGCAGCGTAAACAGCGCCGACCCTTACCGCCTGATTCCGAGGTCCCTTAGCGCCATGGCGGATTTAACACCTGCTTTTAGCAGGTGTTAAAATCCATGGCGCTAAGGGACCATGTTGTTAATTACGCCACCGTAATTTACGGTGGCGTAATTAACGCCTTCCCCACTCCCATTATGCCCTATGGGGCAAAAATGGGAATGGGGAAGGGAAAATGGGGATTGGGGATTTACCGCCCCGCCGACCTCGGAATGGGGCGGTAAGTCCGCCAACCACCATGGCGTAAACGTAGTTTACGCCATGGTGGTAAAGGTACGACCCAGGCGGTAACTTACCGCCTGGGTCGTAATGAGGCCCATTGTGTCGTCAGCATAGTTAGCATAAATCACGCCTTTGGTGCCCAGTATTTCGAAGAGTGGTAAATTAAAGATGTTAACAATAATTGAAGATGCACAGGAGCCCTCTGGGACTCCACAAGTCACCAGGAATTCATCTGCCATAGCATCCCCATAAAAAAACGTTAGCTTTGCAGTCTGCAAGGAAAGATTTAATCCAGTTAGCTGATGCTTGAGAGAAAGAGGCAGAGGCTGGTAGATGGTATTCTACATGGAAATTAATATTTTTTTTATTGAATTTAGCTGAGAATTACATTTATGCATTAATAAAAGTTCTGTTAAATGATATTTACACAGTAAATTCGAAGCACCCAGACATGAAAATTATAAAAATAAAATTAAAATAAAACAAGTAAAGTTATGTCAATTTAAAATAGGAAAAAAAAAGTATTAAGAATGATCATCAAATTCTACACACATAAATAAAACAATCAGATAAACATACAATAAATCCTAATCGGCAGCCATTTCATATATAGTAGAATTAACACATAAAAACATGTAAACATTCAATCTGCTCCCACTAAAAGCTATCATACTGCAAATGTGTGCATGGTTCAAACAACAAAAGGCTCTAACACAATGCATCCACAATCATGGCAAATGAAATTCTAAAAAGGCTCTAACACAATGCATCCACAATCATGGCAAATGAAATTCTTAAAGGACTATTATCAATAATATCCTATAGCACTACCGACACAGGAGCAACACCTAAATTTAAGGCAGTCAGAAAGTTATGAGTGGCAATTCGAATACTTATGGATTTAGTTGACAAAATAACTGGCCATCGATTTTCCGGGAACATTAAACTAAAGTATGGCATATGTTTCCAAAAAAATGTGGTTCTCAGGTCCGTTAATGCTGGACATTCAACTATAATATGTTTAAGAGTTTCTCTAATAGAGATAATTGCGCAGAATCTACAATAATTCTCTTCTGCATCAATCAAACTTCTTCTTGCCAATATGTCTTGTGTAGGAACCAAATTGAATCGCAGACATAAAATTGATGTTCTCAACTGTGGAGACGGCGCTTTACATAAGTATGGTGTTAGTTCTTTAAGCTTTTTCTGTTCTCACGCAATGGCCTGAAAGTCTTTGTAAGTGAGGCATATGGTTCGAGTATCAATCCAATCCAAGCTGAATATTTTGACTTTAGCTCTGTCCGGATTCAAAATAAGAGTGCCCAAGCTTACATCTGCCCTCGCCAAAATCTTATAAATGCAAGCTGACCAAGATTTAACAAATGCATGAGAGGACGACAGCATAGAGACTGATAGTGTTGCTAATATATTATCAGTTCTAGTATAGTTCAAACATTTACAGAACAAAGCAAACAGCCGCCAATTATATTGACCCAGCTCGTGACGCAGCCATGGACCAGGTACACATTGTGGAAGATGGAGAACTCCCCTCCAAATTTCGCCTCTAATTTGTTCAGATATGATTATAAAATTATATTTTTAGTTTCCAAACCATAAAGAATTTTTAGTAAGACTTTCTGGCGCCAATCCATGATAGCTGGCCTGATAGTAAATGTATGAAATCTGTATAGGACTATCCGTGTCTGTGAAATAACTGTCATTATCTTGTGATCTAACGTCCTTAGGTGTGACTCAACTTGTGGCATGCCATCAAATAGAGTACCTCAGTAAAGATAGGTTGGTACAACTTCTACATTCCCATTCTTGATTTTCCAATCCTTTTAGTGAGTCTGGGAGCATAAATGACTATCTGTGTTTTCTTAAGATTAATCACCAATTCATTGTCATCTAGATAGGCACTCAGAGCGGACAATAGTTTTTGCAGACCTGACAGAGTTTTAGAGACTAATACCAGGTTGTCCGCATACCACAGGGCTTTAATTATTACACCGTTCATTTTCAGTGAATCTGAGCACACCAAGAGAAAATCTTGCAATACGTCATGAATGAAAAAATTAAAGAGGGCTGAGGCAAGGGTACATCCCTGCTTCAACCCCCATGACGTAGAAATGGCAGACGACAAAAGGCCTGTTATAGACAATCTGACCATTATCGAGGTAGCTCAGTATAAAGCATAAATGATGTCACATAGGGTCCCAGGGCAGTTCGCAGATAGCAGTTTTTCTATCAATTTGACACGTGAGACTGGGTCAAATGCTGAGTGTAAATCAACAAAAGCGAAATAAATAGGCTGTTTGGTCAATTGAGCCTGGGATTTTAAGGCATTAAGAGTTAAGAGATTAACTATGGTTCCTAGACCCGCAACAAAACCCGTTTGTTTGGTGTCACGTTGATTGCATGCCTGTGTCCACCGGGAAAAGTCTCTCAGGACCAGTCTAGCAAAGATCTTTCCCGGGGCATCAAGCAGTGCAATTGGTCGATAACTTGACGGGGCACCCCGATCACCCTTCTTAAAGATAGGAACAATCAAGGATGACTTCCACAAGGGTGGAATCGTTTTTGAACTTATAATTTGTTGGAATACATTATTGAGTATACTGGCCCATTTCGATGGATTTTGCTTAAACATAAAGTTGCTTAAGCGATCTGGTCCTGCGGCGCGTGACGAGGATGATTTCTTTATAAATTCTTCTATTAATTCCACTCAACACTCTAACTTCCATTTTTTTGTGGCCAAGTTTATATAGGTGTAGTTGTCATAACTCACATCGGCAAATAGATGCGAGAAGTGTTCAAGCCATTGAGTTCCTGTCACACCGCTCAGTTGGACACTCACTTGTGTTTGGTTAGTGGCTTTGTTAAGTAAGGCCCACACTTGAGCAGCGTTTTTGTTGTTTACTGAGTGCACAAAGGCTTTGCTATCCAGTTGGAAAAATGTTGCCTTTGTCGCCCGGGTCCAATTTCGATATTGACATTTAATCCTCCTTCGGGCTTGATCTCGTTTGCTTGGAGACAATCTAAGGATTAGTCTCAGCTCTTTCTTATAAGCACTCTTGGTTTGTTGTACAATTGGATCCCATCGGTGCTTATGAGTAAGCACACATGGGTCTTTTCAAAAATACATATTTCCAAAGGAGGGCAAGATGTCTGCATAGAAATCAAATTCCAAATCCCCCAAGGTTTGAGTGGCTCAATTCAAAGCATCAAGGGATTTGTTTGACCATTTAAAGCGAGTGTTTGCTTTATTAACACACAAGGTCTGACTGGCCCACTGTGAGTTAGTCAGAGTCTGTTGTTAACATATGATGGTCACTAACTGATTGCTTTAGGATCTCAAATTTGACAGCCTTATGAAAGAGAGTTTCCGACACAAATATATAATCAATAATTGAGTTGGAAACTCCTCTTTCCCACGTAGAGCTAGGAGGGATGTCGCCCGCAAGAGATCCATTGGCCATATATAAATTATGGTCTGTTACACATTTTTTCCACTCTGGCGAGCACTTGAGATGCTTTTTTAGGGCGAAAACAATCAAGATTTAGATATCCTACTTCCATAGTTGTGGCAATGGACTGATCAAGAGAAACAAGTTCTAGAACACTGGACAGATCTTTATAAAAGATGTCATCCGACAGACCCAGTGGATTTCGATATAAATTAATCAATGCTAAAGATTGAGAGGAATAAGTTATTTTAACTAGTTGAGTGAAATTATTTGGAGAGGCCCACTTATTGATATTTAGTTCTTTACTTGTTTTTACTGCCACTGGCAGGCCTGACGTGGGTCGCCCTCTTGAGGCCATCAAAGCTGGTAACAAAATGACATCATGATTGTCCCACATAGGGGTTTTCTGGAGCCGGTCTCCATTGGTTGATGTCCTGAGTTGAACCCCATTGTAAGTTTGTGTGACCCCTGGTGTTCCAGCTAGCTAGTGAGTTAACAATTCAAGTGCTTTCGATTAATGGTTATGCTTGGGCAGTGTTCAATTTCTCTTGTTGTGGAATAACAATTGGTCCACAATATGAACATGCGCATGCAGGTTGGCATCGTGAATCCAACATAGGAGTCTGTAGGTGTTCAGATTTTCTTGTTTCTTCCATAATGCGATCAGGATCCTGAGCTACCAAGAAACCCATCTTAAACAGTTTCATTTTCTCTTTCCAAATTGAATTTAGTACTTACGCGGACCTAATCCACAAGCGCACAATGGATTGGTTCTGGACACAGACAAATTCAATCTGATCGATGTAACTCGAAGCAATGTCCTGAAGATTACTTACATCACCAAAAATGTTTAATATGCTCAATCTGTACAAGTCATATTTTTCAAACGGTGCATCTCTGCGTTTAACAATAAGTGAATGACAATTTGCAAAGGTATTTCTGGTCGCATGTTTGCCTGAACGCTGGTTGCAAGCTTAGCTGGCTGATCAGGTAACCTCATTTCAATTCTCGGGCAAAATGGATCCAGTTGTCATTGGGCCTCAATACTTTGTTTGGGGTTTTCCACCATTGCTTTTGTTTTTGAACAAGCCTGGAAGGCTTTGTTGGTGTTATCAGCCACATTCAAGGAAGGAGGTTTGAGCAAAAGCACTTCGGCCACACGTTCAGTCAAATAAGCATCGACCGCTGCTTTTATAGAAAACATGCGATCTTGCAAAACATGCTCACCGGTGAGGTCACTCAAGTTATTACGACTAAGCTCCCCTTCCAGGGGTCTGGTTGATCGAGAACCAACGTTGTGTCTTGACCACTGCACACTAAGGTGGTCACCTCATCCGTTGCCCTCTCAATCAGATCCACAATCTCAGTTAGAGGGGCATAGTTTTCTGGAAGACGTGTAGGGATGGAAACCGCCTCCACCACATGAGGGGCGGCTGGTATTATAACCGACTTCTGAGATTTCATTAAATGTGAAGTCGATGGAACAAGCGTGTATGACGGAGCTAATGTAGGATTTAATTCAAGTGAATGATTAGAAAGGACAGGCAGCTGGCTCATCTGAATCGGCCGCAACAATCGTCGCCGCTTCCGTGACATTGCCTTTGTCTTGGGCACGCTTGGTTTCAAGCAAATTTGCCTGGACATATTTGGGGGTCATCAGCGGTATGCCCTGCTTTACCAAAAGAGCGAGTTTTTTTGGCACTCCTGTCAAGACTGACCCAGAAATCATTCACATTATTTACTTCAGCTGTTGGTTGAGTGAGAGGGCAAATAATATTCGCAAATGACGGCAACACCGACGTGAAAGGATTCCCACCTTTTGACATTCCCACCGCCGATGAAGCCCCAAAAGCTGCTTCATTATCACCCCTAAAGCCTCCATTCCTAGAGGGAGGAGATTCCACTGGGAGTTTAACTATCCAGTCAAGAATTTGCTGGATTTGACCGGATTTTTGTGAGATTTTGGAGTCAAGGCACTCAAACATTTTGAAAAGGCAAGCCACTGTGGTGTGTACGGCCGCCAGAGAAATTTCTATCAGTGCCAAATCTTCTGTGGAATGAACAGAGCTTTTGGTCGGCAAACAGCGCCGAGGTGTAGGTTGTAAAAATGAATCATTAATGGAATTAATAGTCGAGCCCATTGAAGCCGCCACTGCTTCATCATTGCTAAGGTCCCCATGTGTACTACTTAGTGTCCCTTCACTCGCATGTATGGATATATTAGAGACATCCGCCGAGTTTGGGACAAATTCAGAGCTTTCATTCACAACTGATAGTTCGTTGTTGGTACTTGCATGGATATGCACAGTTTGCGCATAAGCCAAGATCGTAAGATCAGAAACATGAGGCAGGGAGATAGCTATATCAACATTAGACAATGGTGGCGCTGAAGGTACCGCACTATTTGTGCTCTTGGAGGATAGTACTTTTGCAGGAAGTAATTCATCTGCCATGCACTCCTTTCGTTCACCACAAAAGGAGCGAATGTCTTTGTTCGAGAGCGGTGTTCTCAGGATCGGAGTAAGAGTAATGGATTTTTTAGATGTGTGTGAGGTTTTTTGCTTTGTTGTCACTGTTGGTGTATGTGTGACTGCACCAATAGAATCGGGCATGTTTGTTTTTAGCGTATAAAGGCGATGTGACATTTGAAAATGTTATTTCGCACCAACAATGGTTACTTACTGTTAAAGAAGCAAAAATGTCACCCACTCCTCACAAATCCAGAGAAGCACTGAATGTACAACTAAATAAATTAAGAGTGAATAGTACAACAAGCAGAAACTGCACCCGCAGCCCACAGCTCTGCGGCTAAGCGGCCAAGCAGGACTTTCTGGGACAATATCAGCCGGACTTACCGACAAATCCAATCTCAAAATATGCCAGTCTTACCATTCTGCCAGTATTACTGGCGCAGGTTTCTAACCCATTGGGTATTTTTGTTGCCGTTTTTACTGGTGCCAGTAATTCTGGATAAGGTGATACCAGTGCCAGTATTTCCAGCAACTGTATTCCTGCAGACCCATACTTGACCGGACTGGTAAAAGTGCTGGTAAACTCATAATGAGCACCAAAATATTTGAATAGAATATAGTCGTATGTGTCCTTATCCACTGTCTCCTTTTTTATAAAGGGACAGTTGCTCTGCCACCATATTTATGAAGTTAACATTTTACCATTAAAGCATGTCTGGTTACCCTCAAATTGATTCCCATTTGTATTGTAAAAATAAAAGCCAATATAGAATTTTGCATAACTATATTTCAGAGAGGCTAGAAATTAATCCATTGTAGGGTACCCAACAGATGTGGTCAGGAATTCCCCCCTCCCCCCCTAATGTGTAGACTGTTACCAAAATTGTTGCAGGATTAGAAACTAAAACCGTGTTCGTAATTTGTAAGTGAACAATTCAGCAGGGCCATTTTGATAGAGTTACGCCAGTGCTGTGAAGGATGAGTTTAAATTTAGCTATCTCTTTTCCATGCCATACATTCTCTAAGCTTCTAATATTAAGAAAGGTAAGGCTCGTCAGTAGTCATGTGTACGGTATGAAAGTATTTCCTTAGTGCCAATAGAGCTTTTAAAAGGAAACTCACTTGAGAAGCTGCTACTCAGCCCCTGCATGTACACAGGTGAAGCACAAGATACCTTTACCTGAAACATGACTAATTCACATTTCAGCTGCTGGGATGTTGAGGAAATGTGCACATCAGAATTATACTTGTACATGCTATATTACTAGCAGTTATTATGTTACACACTCACTATGCCTGAAACCTGCCCATGTATGATCACTGACAGTACATTTTAGTGACAGTGCATATGGGGAGAGGGTTTCTGTTTAACAGCAGCACTTTCCTGCAGAGAATTCACTTCACTTGGTAAAAATCAAAAAGCTCACGATTGGACATCCACATATAGCATTATTTCACAGCAACATGTTAGTCATATGGTCACAAAGGGTATCAATGGGGTTTAAAAATTGAAATGTCCTCCGTTTCATGTAAAATCGCACGGATTAGAGGTTCTGCGGTAGCAACCCTGTAGTTATGGTTAAGTTGCTCAACCCATAGGAAGAGCATCTTTTGGGCAACTCTCCACCATTTGCAAAATCAAACCCTTCATCCCGCCACAGGACTTCCGGGCTGTAGGGCAGGCCTTTTGTAGTCTTGCACATCGATGGGGAAAATGCCCTCCACACAGAGCTCACTGCTGCTCACTTGGCTCCCCTAAAATCAGTCCATCGCGATTAGCACACCAGTGTACGTGGGGGCAAAGCCCCACATATCGGGTGGCAAATGCTTGTTGCGGAGCAAATTGATCAACCGGCTTAAATCACAACTCGTCTTCGAGAGGACCTGCAAACAATCCTTCACTTTCTACGCACACCTGCTCTGGAACTTGAACCTGGTGTTGGTTCAGAAAGCCCCCACTATTCTCCAATTTCACAAATCTCTCTAAACATGGCTTTTTTAACAACACCTGACCAAGGACTAATTCCAGTAGATGTGCATACCGAGGCACCGGCCTCAATTCACAGTACTGTGATACTGTTAAAAGATGGCCGTCCTTACCCCCATCTACACACACACTGCACAGTGCTCTGCTGCTCCCGAGCTAGGTCCATGTTTTATACAATAAAACAAACAAAATAAAAGACATACTATAATTATGAAGGGAACACATGTGCAGTTGCTGTTAACTGCACCTTTGAGGTGCTGTATTTCAACTACTTTGTTTACATGCAAAAGGAGTGCTCTGCCAGGAGAATCTCCTCACAGTGCCTGCTTTGCATTCCTGATGGTTTACCAGGGCTGTTGTCAGGCCATGAAGCAGACACATGCAAAAGCCGAGGCTTTCATGTTAGCTCGCCACATTCCTTCCTTATCAAAATACGGTGCTTCTACGAAATGTGTTGTTCGTGCTCGGAACCACACATTTCTATGTTTTCATTGACCTCTGAAAATGGTTCTGGGTGTGGGGTGTGGACCAGGTGGTGGGAGTTAAAGATAACAGTGGGAACACGGACTTACACATATTACTATTTTTACTGAAATGTGCATTTGCTAACAGTGCAGGAGGTGTGCGTACTAGGTGGGAGAATGAATTCCCCTTTTTACTTCCGGGTATAGCAAATTCCAGTAGTCATGTTCAAGGAGGGTACATGAGCGCAACGGGGAAGCTTTGTAAGAGGTATGGGGAAGCTCTCAGATTGTGACGTGCAAGAGATCACAGCATACAAAGGGAAAGAAAGGGTCACAGCCTTAACCAGGTGAGGAAGGCCATGTATGGTTTTAAATTGCAGGGTGAGGAATTTGAAGAGGCACTGGTGTTGAATAGCGAGGCATCCCACGTGAAGGCAGTGTACAGAGGTAGAAGAATAGTGTGGGTGCATGTGTAGAATGTGAGTTTGAAAAGTCAAGAGTTTTGTAGAGGGTTAAAACAGTAAATAGCGCAGGAGGAGGCTAGAACAGTAGTCAAGGTGGCTCAGGACAGAAGTGCAAATCATGCTTTTAATGAGTGCAACTATGTTAAGAAGGTTTAGCTGGACACTGTGGCAGTAAATGAACTGGACTGCTAGAGCCTTAACATGCTGTCAAAGAGTGCCCGTGGGTGTCTAGCCTTGTGGGCTGGGGAGAGCAGAAATGGGTGAAACGACAAGCAGGCTGAAGGCTGTGGCATTGGAAGCTAGATGTCGTTATTCTTGGAAGACTTGGGCAAGAGGCACTTAAGTGTATTTAATTAATGTTTATATCGCACTTAATACGAGAGACCATTCTCTAAGTGCAGCCGGGATTCAAACTTGTGTTGCTTTGTGTTGTCTTGCTTCCAAGACAAACGCGTTGCCCTTGAGCGATCCACCTGGCACATAGTTAAAGGGTCAAGATTGAAAAGGAGATACATGAAGGTGTCTTCTGTAAACAGGTGATAAAACAAAACCAAAGGAAGTATTCGTTTGCAATGAGAGGGGTGTAGATCATAAAGGGAAGTGAGCAAATAACAGGCCCCTCTCACTATGAAGGTTGGTATGGGAAGGTGTTTCTGTTCCAGGAGATGGAAAAGGGACAGCACCACGGGTAGGGGCAATACAATCAAGGTCAGAGTCAGGAATGCCACCCTTCAAGAGGGTAAGTCGAGGATTGGGTGATGATCAGTGTCATGGGCAGAAAAGATATGAAGGCAGTTGAGAATTGAGGACAGTTTGGCGGTGTTGCCAGCAGGAAGTAAGATGGAGATGTCAGTGATTGCCATATCTGTGGAATGGCTGCTGAGGAACCTAGGTTGGATGAGATCACAGAGACTGCTGGTATCCATACAGGAAGTAAAACAGTTGAAAGGTACATTTTCAACGACTTTGGTTCAGTGTTGCACGACCAAGCTAGGCATTACGTTGATTTGGTTACTAGAGTGATCAGCTGATTTATCTGAGGATGGGGGGGTGCAGGCAATATTTTGTAGCAAACAGTGGATATCTGAGGAAAGGGGAGAGGTTGCAAAGAAAGAGTGGAGAGCTGTGTGCATGTTAGAATTGTTTGGACTTTAAAGGCCGGTGTGGTGAAGGCTGGCAAACTGGGTGGTCACTCGGGGGACGGGTGCTATCTCGTCTGGAGGGACTGCCTGCGGGGGTGACACAGGTGAGAGGAGCTGGGGGGTGGTGTCCCGCCTGGAGAATGGGGCTGCCTGCGCGGGGTGTCACGGGTGAGGGGAGCTGGGGGTGGTGTCCCACCTGTAGGGGGCTGCCTGCGGGGGGTGTCACAGGTGATGGGGTTTGGGGTCCTATCTCGCAGGTGCTTCCTGTGGTGGGGGTACAGGTGAGGGGAGCTGGGGGTGGTGTGTGGACTACAGTGGTTCATGTGCAACAGGGGGCTATGTGGACAGGGTCGGTGGTGAGGGTGTAGGGGGAACTCATGTTTTTGTAAGGTGTCTTACGAGGGGGCGCTGAGGGTGGTGTCCCATCTGGAGGGGGTTTCCTGTGGGGGATGTCACAGGTTATTAAGGCTGGTGGGGGTGTCACAGGTGATGGGGGTTAGGGGGTGGTGTCCCGTCTCGAGGTGGCTGCCTGTGGGGGGTGTCGCAGGTGATGAGGGTGGTGTGCCCTCTGGAGGGGGCAGCCTGTGGGGGGTGTTACAGGTGATGGGGGCTGAGGAGTTGTGTCCTGTCTCGAGGGGGCTGCCTGCGGGGGGTGTTGCAGGTGAGGGGACCTGGGGGGTGGTGTCCCACCTGGATGGGGCTGCCTGCGGGGGGTGTCACAGGTGATGGGGTTTGGGGTCCTATCTGGCAGGTGCTTCCTGTGGTGGGGGTACAGGTGAAGGGAGCTGGGGGTGGTGTGTGGACTACAGTGGTTCATGTGCAATAGGGGGCTATGTGGACAGGGTCGGTGCTGAGGGTGTAGGGGGAACTCATGTTTTTGTAAGGGGTCTTACGAGGGAACGCTCAATTTCATTGGGGTACAGCTTGGGCTTGCATTGGGTGCAGCCTGAAAATGTGAGGTCTTGTTGCGCTATTTTGCTGGTTTACGGCCTGGCTTTGCGAGAGTGGGCACGTGTTTTACTTGGGGTGCAAACTGGGAATGCGAGATGTTGTCACGCGATTTCGCTTGGGTACGGCCTAGCTTTGTGAGGGAGGGCACGTGTTTTCTCTGGGGCGCAGACTGGGAATGCAAGGTGTTGTCATGCGATTTCGCAGGGGTACAGCCTGGGATTGCAATGTTTTGTTGCACGTTTTCTCTGGGGTGCTGGATGCTGGGCCAGGGATGGCGAGGAGACTTGTGCCCTGTTAGTCCTTTCACTTGTTTTTTGGTGTGCGTTGGCGTGTTGGGGACATTCCTTGCACAGCTTGTTGTGACTAGCGCGAAGGCTAGTAATGCATCTTCGAATCCATGAATAGGCGTGGCGCGCCATTTTTTCCTGTGCCACGGCTCGTGCAGGTTCATTCTCGGCACGCGGCCCTAGCACCATTTCTGTGCCCGATTCCATGAATCAGGGTCTAAGAGTCACCGTTAAAGGGAGTTGAGCAGCAATGTGCTGAAAGGAAGAAAGGGGGCAGTCAGAAGGGGAAGAGGGGTCGCTGCTCAGGCCTTCCTTATCATAAGGCCACTTATGTCACCTTTCTTGGCCAGCGAAAGAAAGTGTTTTGGTCAGTGTCATGAGCATCAAGTTTTGCAGTGTCACGAGGGGAGATTGGTGGCTCACTGATGCTTGTAATGGAGCAATGAACTAGTAGAAGCCGAAAAAGAGGAACGACGTTGTTGCAGCGTGATTGGGAATTCCATAACAGAAGGGTAAGGTTCATAATCAGGTGGGTGCAGTGAGCTAAAAAAAATGGCTGTAGACCATCCTGAGTGCGAACCATCGAGTAGAACAGGTTATCTGAACCATGTTCTCAGTAGACATGGGTTGACAGAGGATAAGGGATGTAAGGGAATCCCCAAACTGGGTCTGCTGAGAATGTCTAAGGGTGGAGTGGATAAAGTGGAGTATATGGGAGGATGGGAAAGGAATGAGATGGAGGTGGGCAGAAGCAGTTGTGACCTGAAAATTAATGCACAGGCCAGTTGGATCGAAATGTAGAATCCAGAGGGCATTTGTGGCAAAGAAAACCTGTACACACAGTGTTGGAAGCAAACGATTGACACTAAGAATTCAACTAGTTAACACACAAATCCGTTATGACCATAAGAAAATAATACACAGGTCAGTTAGGACTAAGTATTTGATACACAGGATGGTTACAGACGATTAATAAAGGGAGTGGTTACAAACAAATATTTAATTCGAATCAGCTATGCGCTTATCAGCCCCAATGAGTTCTGGGGGGATTAGTTTTCCCCGGTGTGGTTGAATAAGTTCTGAGGTAAAGGCCAAAACGTTTTTAAAGTTCTATCTTCACAGATGTTTACAGGAAGCAGGCCTCCTCATAAACAATATAAAGGACACCACAACAACATAATGCACACAACGAAAATAGAAAATTGCATTAATCTGGTCAAAGAGTCCCAGAAATATGGCAGAGTATGTGCCAGGAATCACTGACGCTCCTGGTACTGCATTCCCTGCTTGCCTGAGTCAGGATGCTCAACACAACCCAGGGCGACAGCAAGTAAAGAGAATGCTAGCCCAGGATGCAGAGAGCCAAGTCTTGGGCAATAGATGATTAAATACCCTCATCATTACCAGGAACCAGATCCTTGCCCTGATGTTGCAAGCATCTGGCGGTAAAAGAATGCATGCCAGAGCCTGTATTTAGTTTCGGCTTAGTTGTGCTCTGCTTATTTCAGTAATTAAATCAATAAAAAAAGATATCGAACACTATGAACTACTTGTAAATATCCTACATTATGTGGCATCTGAAAGATAAAATACAACGTCATACAATCCCCAGTATTAGAACCATGTCTATAACGCAGATGTCAGCTCTAATGCGACAACTGTCCATTTCATCTCTGTTCAAAGAAAAAACACATTGCTTAAACATACAAACAACTAGTTTAACCTGATTTGGCGCGTTAATTGAAGGAGCAAAAGCGAGGCATAATGCTTTTACGCCTCCATTTCATGTGCAGCCTCATTAGGGGGACTGACGATGCAGGCGAGGGGTACGGGGAGGCGGTAAATCCACTCCTCGCAGCCATCTCCGCGCCTTGGACCTGAAAAAGTGGATGCAGGGGACCCCAGCGCACGTTCGTGATAATGTTGGTGGATCTAAAGTGCAAAGAACAAAAACAGGACTTCAAAATACTTCTTCCAGTGACGACGTATAATCTCAGATAACCTACAAAGCAGTGGACAGTGTGTTAACAGAAATGACTGTGATTACTGAGAAGTGGAAAAGCTAATATTTTCATTATCCTACAAAAGGGCAATGCCATCACCAACATGCCATAGACCTGCAAACAACATTGCATAATACATTTCAGACAGAGTTCTAGGTTGTCCTAGTCTCTATGGGAAATGACAAAGGACTGCACAATTGCATAAATGCACGGTGAATTGCTTCTTTTGACAAAAACCTTGCTAACTGATAGAGAAGTGATCAGGGCTGTGTCCGGGTATTTCTTCTTTGTCTATTTCAAAAGCCAATAATCAGGGAGCCCCAATGGTAGTGTTTGATGATGATGCTGTCCTAATTGAAAGAAACAAATGGTGAACCCCCTTTAGATAGTGAGGTATGTGTATTAAATCTTTTGTACATAACTTATGCTCTGCAGCCAATGACGCAAAATCAAACCTAATGATTGCAGGGAAAAGCAAGTCCGAGAGCCAAATATTTACCCTATCCACTGGTATTCTTGAAATAGTTGATTGTAAAGACTAGCGGGTGTAAGACATAGTAATGCGCTATGGTGGAGGAAACATACAATAAAATACAATCAGCCACTGACTGTGTACATTAAAGTATCTTTCAGGTCAACAAAAACATTGCGTGCTGTAGTGTCCTGTCCTTTGTATGAATAGCTCTACTGGGCTCACTGATTTATCGAGACATTGGCGGTCGTTACAAGGTTGCCGGTCCGGAAAAAATGGTGCCGGTAAGCTTGCCGGTGGTACCGTTGTTTCCAGAAAGGCAAACTATGGGTTCTGCAAGCGGTTGCCTTTCCGCCCGCCAGGTCTGACCTGGCGGGCGGAAAGGCACCAGCTCGCAGACCTTGACGGGTGAACCGGCACCATTCATCAATGGTGCCGATGCATCCGTCCTCCCCATTCCCATTGAGTCCAATGGGACGCAAATGGGAATGGGGAGTAATATTATCGGCGCCCGGCAATGGGCAATTACCGGGACCGCCGGGGTCGTAATGCCACAGTAAGTCCCCATTTCCGGGTGCCGGAAAAAATGTCTCCCGCAGCAGCCGTGCCGTTAGTACCGGCACGGCTACCGCCGGATTCATAATGAGACCCAATTCTGACCCTGCCGGTCTGGTAACGACGGTGCCAGTAAGCATACCAGCACCATTGTTACTGGACCGG
This sequence comes from Ambystoma mexicanum, assembly GCF_040938575.1. Classification (NCBI taxonomy): domain Eukaryota; kingdom Metazoa; phylum Chordata; class Amphibia; order Caudata; family Ambystomatidae; genus Ambystoma; species Ambystoma mexicanum. The sequence continues at coordinate 154,935,409 of NC_090928.1, forward strand.
CACAGTACGACTCTGCAGGTGGGTGCCATCCCGCCCGCAGAGTATCACGGAAGCACGGGCACCTTTATTAACGGTGCTTCCGTGGTCCCCATTCCCATTGAGTCCTATGAGACAGAAATGGGAATGGGGATTAACAATTTACCGGCACCTGACTTCCCGGAACACCGGGGTTCTAATATCCCAGTGTTACCGGCAAGCCTGGCGCTGGTAAATATTGCAAGTCTGGTGGCA